>NC_138759.1:50988820-51361533 GCF_965113315.1 Podarcis vaucheri | reverse complement strand
CAGAGCAGGGAACCAAAACTGGGACATTCAGGGTTGGGAACAGAGGCTGGGGCGGCTTCCGCCAATCTGTGATGTCCTGAATAAATTGGGACACTTGAGGGGTCTGTAAGAGTAAACCTGCTGAACTGCCTGGACCAGTCCTTTGTTAAGGTAATGGCCTTAGCGACTCAGCTAAGTACCATCACCATTATCTTAAAGAGGGACTCTGTTGCTATAGAGACAAATGGATGGGCCTTTCCCCTCCTCACCTGGCTGTATGCCACAGCATCCTAGGATGGAGGACAATAAGGTCTCTGTGTTTGTGAATTTTGTCTCTTGCTGGAACCTGAGGGTACAGAGCCTTTCTGACAGTAAGAACTGTTCGATATTAGAACAGACTTCCTTGGAAGGTGGTAGTCTCTCCTTCCTTGGGGGGTTTTAAAGCAGAGGTTGGATGGCCATGTGTCATGGATGCTTTACTTAGGATTCTTGCATTGCAGGGGATAGGACTCAAGGACCCTCACTGTCCCTTCCAACTCTACAAATCTATGATCATAGAATCTCATTTCCTCTGCTCTTTTAAGTTGAGTGTTCTCTCTCTCTCCCTCTTCTTGCCCCCTTTCCCTCATTGTGAATGAAAAAGGGAATAGTTAAGAGGCACAACTGAACACAGGGGCGTCTTACCCATAGAGGCTAGTGGTGCGGGGCGCCAGGGCGCCAAGTTCTGGAGGGCACCAGGGAAGAGGCAGAGGCTGGATGTGGCGCCCCCCAGCATCAGCTTGCCACCCTCGCCCGCCTCTGCCATGCCGCACCAAAGCAGCGCCGTGCCCAGAGCCTCCATCTGCCATGGCCACCGTGGCACGAAGTGGCCAGCTGAGCCGGGAGCCGCCATGTCCAGCCTTCACCTCTTCCCCTCCGGAGGAGCCGCCCTCCAGCCGCTGCCCGCCTCCTCCAGCCCCGCTGGCAGCGCTGTCCTGCCTATAAAAAGGTGGACAACTCTGAGAAGGGGGGGCGCCGGAGGGAGCTTTGCACCATGGCGCCGGATATGCTTAAGATGGCCTGACTGAACATGTTATATATACTGCACTGAATTGTTTAGTGTGTAGTCGAATTTCTCTTTCCCACTCCACTTTAATAAACATGGTGCTTTAGCATTCAACAGGAGATCTTGAACTCTGTCAGACACATGGCTGACCCACATAAAACAACCCCCTTTTTCACTTATGTTTAAGAGTTGTATGTGAAGTGCAATACATGCAAGTTCCCAGAGACACGTGTAACTCTCACATACCCTCCAACATTTCTCTGATGAAAATAGGGACGTTCTAAGAAAAAGTGGGACATTCTGGGATCAAATCGGAAACCGGAACGGCTTCTGTAAATCCAGCACTGTCCCTGGAAAATAGGGACACTTGGGGGGGTCTGTGCTTGGTGGAAGATTACCAGTTTTATAAGCCTCCATTTTCATTTAGTTTTGCCGCTTGCTTTTCTGCCCTTTCAGTATCAGTTTCATCTTACATCAGATGTTTCTCTTCTCTCCCCCTCCCCTCACAACTTCACCACAAAGCATGATAAAGTCGCAAACAGGAAATTATGATGTAGGCCCATATGCATCAGAAATAAGATTCCATTCTTATGCAAATAGCAAGTCATAAAGATGAAAATATCTGCAAGAGGGGCAGAACTGCTTTTGATTTGAGTGTTTATCAAAGTTTTCCAAGTGGCATTCACATTACAGTGCAAAGTAAAATGATGTCAGTCCATCTTGTGTACCTCTTTAGTATTGGAAGGTAGCAGAGACTTATTATTCAGTGGAATATGTATTTGGATTTAAACTCTGCAATGGGCCCAGTGGGATATGAAATATGCTCTTCACATGCCACTGAACCCCAAGTCCTATGGTGGGACTGTCATGCTTGGCAGTAACCCCATCTTTGGAGTAGGCTAGGGCTGAAATCTATACCCATTTACTTGGCAGAAAGCACCAATGAATTCAATAGGACTCCGTTGTTGTGTTGTTGTTGTTGTTGTTGTTGTTGTTGTTGTTACTCACCCTTCATCAGCAGGTCCCAGGTCGATTACAATGTAAACTTCAGAATTAAAAACAGTGAAAAACAGAGTACAGTCAGAGTACGGTGGGCTTCAAAACTGCGCATCTCAGGTATCAAAGACAAGAGTAAAGAAGTGCGTCTAGTACAGCCTTTGCCAAAAACTGTATAGTGAAGAAGCCACACATTCCTCTGCGGGGAGGGAATTCTACAATTCAGGAATTGCCAAACAGAATGTTCTGAGTAGACACGTAGAAGACTGTAATTTTGGAGCGGAAACACATCCAGGGGAGGAACAGAAGACTCCTAGGAAACAACACTGGAAATACAACCTGATGTAATGATAAATACAGCTTAATTTTTTTTAATCGGCGCCATTTAATTATTTCTAATTGTTTTTTTGGGGGGCAGGGGTGCGTATGGAAAGGACATAAAAATGCATGAACTACTCGTTGTCATCAGCTATCCAAATATGTGTGTAACTAGGCTTAGCAGTTGACTGGCAAAACTAGCCTAGCATGCTCTTGTGACTGCTGACAGCAATTTCATCTGCAAACATAAGCCAGTATTAATCTCCACAAGAGGGAGATACCATCCACTGCCAGGAGGGGACTCTGAAGAGGATTCCCCCCCCCAAAAAAATCTATCAGATATACTCTACTATGGCATACTGTGCCAATCAAGATTGGGAACGGAATGATCTATTACAGCTGAAAATCTACAAAATTAATTTTTGGTGACTTCATTGATATGGAAGGAATAGGGTGTGAATGAAATTCTTTCGACATCATTGGATTTGACGGGATCAATTAAAAATTAGCAAAGATTTCACAGATAGTGTTGATGAGAAATAATTTGTGAGGGCTTGACTTAGCTGCTTATATTAATTAATAGGTTGACTAGCTTTGTCAAATGCATCAAATATGCTTAATTACATTAAGTGAGTGATAAATAGTATGACTTAAGCTCATTAATTTCAGTGGGAAGGAACTAAGTGCAGCCTAGCAGTGGGCAGTTCCTGGGTCTGGGATGACCAGTTTTGGATGGCGCTGCAATTCCCCTGGAGGAACAGGTTTGTGGCTTGTGAGTGCTCTAGAGCAGTGTTTCCCAACCGGTGTTCCGCGGCACACTAGTGTGCCGCGAGACGTTGCTTGGTGTGCCGTGGGAGGGAGGCGGGCGAGTCGGGTGGCGAGAGGCGGGGCGGCGGCGGCGAGGAGAGGCCGCCCAGCGCGGGGCTCTCGCCGTCTGCCTGCCTGCCTGGCTGCCTGCGTGGCGCTGACGTCACGGGGCTGTAACGTGCCCCACATAGGCACACGCGGGGCCGCGAGCGAGCTCCCTCCCACATCCCATCGCCGCTCGCTTCGGCCGGCCTACTGGGCTGTCGCAGGCGGAAGGCCTGCGCATGCGCGAGGTTTTCGCGCCTTCGGGATTGCCTTCACGCCTTCCTCCTCCCGGGTCCTTGAGAGCGCGGGAAGCGGCAGCGTGAGACCGGCGTTGAGCCTGGTAGGTATTGCGCTTGCCAAGGCAGTCATTTGGGAAATGAAAACTTGCAAAGCAAGCAACCAGTTCAATCTGAAGTACGTGTATGCTTAATATCCTGTATCTGAAACCTGTTCTGCCCCCTCCCCCACACTTGGTGCCATTTTCATCTGCACATGCAGCAGAGTAAGTTGACCCAGAATAGTACCAATTCAGATGGCAGATGGGAGAATGACAGTGCTGAATGCTTTCCCATGTAGAACAGTCCCTGCAAATAAAAACCTAGCATATTTGGAAGAGGGATGCTAGCCTAACCCAGTGTTTCCCAACCTTTTTTGGGCAAAGGCACACTTGTTTCATGAAAAAAATCTCGAGGCACACCACCATGCCAGATGGGGAAAGGTCACTTTTTACTTATGTAAAAAAAAATAAAAAAAATAGTAACAGCATAGAAGGTAATGGTTAGGCTAGCATCCCTCTTCCAAATATGCTAGGTTTTTATTTGCAGGGACTGTTCTACATGGGAAAGCATTCAGCACTGTCATTCTCCCATCTGCCATCTGAATTGGTACTATTCTGGGTCAACTTACTCTGCTGCATGTGTAGATGAAAATGGCACCAAGTGTGGGGGAGGGGGCAGAACAGGTTTCAGATACAGGATATTAAGCATACACGTACTTCAGATTGAACTGGTTGCTTGCTTTGCAAGTTTTCATTTCCCAAATGACTGCCTTGGCAAGCGCAATACCTACCAGGCTCAACGCCGGTCTCGCGCTGCCGCTTCCCGCGCTCTCAAGGACCCGGGAGGAGGAAGGCGTGAAGGCAATCCCGAAGGCGCGAAAACCTCGCGCATGCGCAGGCCTTCCGCCTGCGACAGCCCAGTAGGCCGGCCGAAGCGAGTGGCGATGGGATGTGGGAGGGAGCTCGCTCGCCGCCCCACGTGTGCCTATGTGGGGCACGTTACAGCCCCGTGACGTCAGCGCCACGCAGGCAGCCAGGCAGGCAGGCAGACAGCAAGAGCCCCGCGCTGGGCGGCCTCTCCTCGCCGCCGCCGCCCCGCCTCTCGCCGCCCGACTCGCCCGCCTCCCTCCCACGGCACACCATGCAACGTCTCGCGGCACACTAGTGTGCCGCGGAACACCGGTTGGGAAACACTGGCCTAACCATTACCTTCTATGCTGTTACTATTTTTTTATTTTTTTTTACATAAGTAAAAAGTGGCCTTTCCCCATCTGGCATGGTGGTGTGCCTCGAGATTTTTTTCATGAAACAAGTGTGCCTTTGCCCAAAAAAGGTTGGGAAACACTGCTCTAGAGCCATCATTGTCAGCCGATGCCCATTAGCCTCAGCAGGAAGCAGTATTTCAGCTCCAATTGCTTTGTCAGTGGCGACACTTCCTCGACCAGGAGAACCTAGTAGCCGTAGTACATTCTCTGGTGGCCTCATGCTTTGCAATGTTCTCTGTTTGGGACTGCCATTGAAGGTGGTGCAGAAGCTGTAGCTGATGCAAAATCCGGCTGCCAGAACTGGGATCACATTACACCCATCCTCAAGGAGCTGCATTAGCTGCTTGTTTGATACTTGGCCCAACTATAAAGGTGGCCTCCATGTGTGCAGCAGCAGGATCCTCCGCTTGCGGCTGCAGTGGCAGCAACGGGATCCTCAGCTCACGGCTGCAGCGGTGGCAACGCGATCTTCCACTCACGGCTGCAGCTGTAGTGGGGGCAGCACGATGCTCCACTCACTACTGCAGCGGCGGCAGCGGGATCCTCAGCTCGAGACTGCAGTGGGGCAGCACAATCCTCCACACACAGCTGTGGCGGCTCACGCCACCGTGCCTGGGGGTGGCGGGGCGAGCCCCCTGCGGGATGCCTTTTTGTCACCCCCCCCCCTCAGAGATGGCACCCAGGGTGGACCGCCCCCCGCCCCCTTCCTCCACCAGAGGACCAAGGTAAGATTCTTGTATTTGTAATTGTTTGAAAGGAAGTGCAAATAATGTACATCTGAATTAGGAATGTGGCCCTTCAAATAATAATAATAATAATAATAATAATAATAACAATAATAATAATAAAATTAATAATAAGCCATCTGCTCTGGGTAGCTCCCAGCAAAATATAGAAAACACAAAACGTCAAACATTAAAAATTTCCTGTATAGGCTTGCCTTCAGATGTCTTCTAAAAGTCATATTATTGTTTATTGACATCTGATGGGAAGGCGTTTCACAGGGCAGGTGCCACTACTGAGAAGGCCCTCTGCCCGGTTCCCTTTAACTTCACTTCTTGCAATGAGGGAACTGCCAGAAGGCCCTTGGAGCTGGAGATATTATTAGACTAATGATTAGAGATTATGTGAGTTGCAGTCCAACAACATCTGGAGAACTAGAGGTTCCTTCTAGATGGGTGGTCATTCTGTAGGAAGAAGGAAAGGGCCTAGGTGATATTTGCATTATTTGGCTAATAATGCAGGCGGTGTGCTGGTAAATTAATATCTGAGAGCCAGGAAGAAGCCCACAGCAAATTATTATTATTATTATTATTATTATTATTATTATTATTAGAACTCGGTGCTCAACCCCTGTCTCCAAAAGCCTAAATTAGGCTCCTTGGTGCCTTGACAAACCACATCATTTATACTTAATTAGGAGACTCACAATGTAGGTTTAAAAGACTAATTACGTGGGCTTAATTTTGTTTGTTTGTTTTATTTTGCCCCAAATGTATTTTCATTGTCTCTTCTCTTTTATTAGAGAGGAACAGAGGTCCAGAGGCACAAATGCCACTGATGACTGTCTGGTAGGTTGAACACTGGGTGTCGAGAGGAATGTTTGGCCCAAATCACAAAAGGAAACAAAGAGTGTGTCACGCTTTTCACACTACCCCTCAGGCAACTGACAGTTTCTTTGAAGAAAGAATGAAAGCACTTTGCTTGGAGCGTAGAGGCATTGAAAACAATATGAGGTTCAGCTCAGAGAGAGAACATCTAAGCCTTCTTGAGGGGGGCGGGAGAACATTTATCATTGTTAAGCTGGCATCCCTGCTTCTCCCTTAAAAAACAAACCAAAACTATCTCAGCCTCCACATCTATCTGGGTGTCTCCTGTACCTCCAGGGCCACCTCTGAAGATGTGTTAAAAGAACTAGTGCTCCCCATTGCACTTTTGCTATCTCCAAGTCATACATCACTGGATGGTGGCCGTCAGCTTTCCCAAGGTTTTCTTTTTTACTTCCTCAGCCTTTGTGTATTTGTGCCCATTTGCAAAGAGGAAAAATGAATTTTAAAATGACCCCCATGTCCTTAAGTCCAGCTCTCTGCAAGCTTTTAGCAACACTATCCCCCCTCCTTCCCCCGCCCCCCAGGCAAAAGCATTCAACTGATTCATTCCTCCTCTTAAGGATTTTTGTTTTTGCTTTGTTTGACCACAAATTGCTTTAAAAGTGAGGCTGCCGAAACATGTTCTGCCCGCAATGCAACGGGTATCTGCTTGCTTTAAATGTGCTTTGTACCACAATGTGCTTTGGAAAGGTACTAAATGGATTGCTCCACAATAATATTGGAGTGTCCAATCTTTTTTGCTTTTGTTTTCCTTCGGAGCTGGCAGAAGTACAATGGCAACCTGTTTTGCGGGAAGGTGGAAGAGCTATTGCCTCCTAGCTAGTATTCCAGCACTTTACAATGCATTATTTGTTTGCTCATTATAACAACGGTTTTGTGTCATCTTCAAGACAGTAAATATATGGTGGCATAAAGTTTCATAGGTCGGAAGCCACTTTTTCTTTTACATCTGTGACTAGGTGACACCTAGCCCACAAAAGCTTATGCCACAATATATTTGTCTTTTAAAAGACAGAAAATTATTTGATTTTCTGCTGCTTCAGGCTATTAACATGACTGTTCCTCTAGAATGCATCTACCAGCTACTGAAGATAAAGCAGGGATGGAGAAATACTAGTTCTCCAGATGCTGCTGAACTACAACTTCCATAATCCCTGATCACTAGATGGGATTGATGGGAAGTGGAGTCCAACAATATATGGATGGAGGGCTACAGGTTCCTCACCGCTGGTATAAAGCTATAGAATTGGGAGCTATAAGCACTCCAGGCTACTTCAGTGTACCATTACACCATGCGTTCAGTTGGATAATGCATCCAGACCTAATTCTGCCAGATCTTTGCCTTTCATCAGGTCCTTCTTGGCTCCTACTTGGACTTGATTCTGTTCAGAAAGGGATAAAGGGCTTGTTCACACTTACCTTTCCTCTGCTCTTTCCAGGCACGGTCTGCACTTAAAAGTTCCATGTCCGAGATATGTAGATATAGATATAGCCCCTGAGCTTTCCCTGTGAAAAGCCATTCTTTAATGCTCAATAGGAACAAATGTCAATCCATGCAAAGCCCAGTCATTCTGACTGAACTTCAAAGAGTGGGTTTTTGTGGGGAAAGCTTGAGGCAAAAAAAATACCATGCTGGGACACAAACATGCCCCTGGGCCTGGAAAGAGTGGGGCGAAATGTAATTGGATAAGCCCAAAGTCAGGTTTTTCTGAAGTCATTTCTTATCAGAACACCTCATTAAAGGTTGGGGTTCCACTACAGACAAACTGATGCAATTTGTTGTGCAAACAAGATAAAGATAAACATGGCCCAATGATTGTGTGCTACCTTGTTCTGCTCCTCAGTTTTTCCTTTAAACTTCCTAAGGTCACAGTGCTCGGGGCTTCTTGCTGCCATACACCTTGAATGACCAAGTGCTTCCAGGAGTGACCAGGCTTGATGACTACCCACAACCTGGTTGCCTTCTGACAATTCCTTTACCCACTTGCTCCCTGACTGCAGTCCTAACTCTCTTCCAGGGATAATAATACCGGTAGATGGCTCACTTAAAATTATACCCCACCAGTCAGTTCTGCATAATTGGCACGTGCAAATAATGTGTCTGTGATGCCCAGTAAGAGAGCTTTTCAAGGCACTAAACTCCTTTTGTGTTGTTTGGCAGACAGAACGCTCTCTGATTCATTTTCCTTTTCTAAACTGGAGGCACAAAAGATAAAGCAGGCAGCAGCATGTATCTTAACCATACAGGTGCAGCTCCTAGAGCTACAGGTCATAGTGATCCAGTGTTCTATGGTGTCCCTGGTTGCTTCCAGATGACATGTTTACTGAGCATTCATTTGGATTTATTTGTGGGGAGGTGACATTGGGGCACTTGCATACAGTACTTTATTGTGGACCCGGTACTGCTCCTGCATGCAAGTGTTGTTTTTTTAAGCATCCACACAATGTCCTCATCAAAATGCCATACCTTACCCCCCCCCCTTTATTCTGGGTTTACTCTTTCCATGGATATTTTTACTTACTTGATTTTCCATAGAAATAGTAAATCTGGATAAAAAGAGGCTGATATCCCTGCTCACTTTGCTCACCGACCCCCTTCAACAAAGCCCCTCCCTTAAGCCGTGCCAAACCTCTTCAGCTCTCCTGCCCCACCTCTCTTGCTTGACTTGCCTCTGCAAGCCCTTGCCCGCTCCAGCCCTGCCATGCTGCCACGCCAACTCTCTCACTCAACTCGCCCGCCACCACAAGCCCAGCTCAGCCAGACTCTTCAACCCTGAGCCACAAGCCTGGCTCCCTGCCCTGCTGCCCCTCTTGCTTGCACTGCTACTCCACTCCCTCCCTCTGCCGCCTGTCTGCCTCTGATGTTTTCCTTCTCCTGGAGCATATGCAGTCTGTTGCCAGCGTGATGATGGAGTAGTACAAATAGAGCATAGAGGAAAAACGCGGAAATGAAATATAGTGAGGTATCTGATGAAGACCTGCATTTTAAAATGAGCTTACAAACATTTACAAATATATTTTTTATCTCTCATTCTCTCATGCCAGGCATAAAGCAGCTGGCAGCTGTTCAAGGGCCCCACTGATTTATTGCAGGAGACAAGTATTTCAGGGTTGTAAAAGGAAATTACAGGCTAGGAGCAAAAGGTCACACTGACCCTACAGAATATAATCAAGCTGCGAAAACACAATTAAGAGTTGGTAAATAGTAAGAATTATTATGCCTCCCATTAAAACTTAAGCCACATTTTCATAAGGTTAAAAGGGCAAATAGAAACAGCAGCTGGACTAAGGAAAGAGGCTGCTCTCTGAAGCTGCTTTGAAGCTTCAGAGAACTTAATAAAAGCTAAATTCTCTAAGTTCTCTAAGTTCCCTTTCTTCTAAAAATCTATATATGTTATGTATGAAATATATTGGCTTAAATGTAATTATGCAAAGGATTTAGAAAGTAAGAAATGTTAGATTCTTATGTTAGATTCTTATTTCATAGATGGTGTGTGAGAAGGTGAACCCAAGATCTCTGTTTAAGATAAAATTAGAACAATTAGCCATCTGTTTTGCAGTGAATAGGGTAGCAGGGGCCAAAGGTTATCTGGTAATTAAGGTGCCTGGTCGAGGCAAATGTAAGATATATGGCTACTTGTTTGCCATTTATAGATAGAAGGAAATATAGCTCTTTGTCTCCCATAAAAGGTAATAGGAAATGGGTGTATCTTTTATGATTGGTTCTAGCAAACAGCCAATAGGAATTTCAACCAGGCTAATTGGACAGAGGCAGCCAAAGGAGGAGCAAGGGGGCTGGGCTGAGGGAATATAAGTACTGGCCATCAGCGCTGGAAGGGCAGAGCTTTGGTAACCATATACCACTGTGTCTCTCATTTATTTGTCTGACAAATAAATTATTATTTTAATTTCTCTATTGCTGCGTTGAATATTTCATTCCAGCTAAGCGTTAACCACAAGCAGGGTGCTACAATAGAATGGCATATTGTTGAGGACAGCACTGTGTGGACACTATGCAAAACTTGTGTACATGAGCAGCGAGTCCACAATAAACTGCCATGTGGAAGCCCCCTTTCCACCTCTCTAATGAACAGTGCCAGATTTATGTATAAGCTAAACAAGCTATAGCTTAGGGCCCCACTCTCTTGGCCCCCCCAAAATAAATTTAAAGGGGAAAAACCTGGATATACATTTTTAAAATATATGATAAAAAAATAAAACATACATACAGTAACAGTGGCAAATGGCTTTAGATACCTGTAAGGTCTATCAATTACCATATAGCATATATTCAATACAAAAAACAGCGGCAATTTGTTGTTGACAAAGGACAGCTGGACATATAAAGGGCCCCATTACCTTCAGTACCTTTGGGCCTCATCAAACCTAAATCCGGCCTGCTTATGAATATCAGCGTAAGTCTTTTCTCCTTTATGGCACTAATGTCGTTTTTAAAATACATTTTTCTATGGAGGATACTGCCGTGGAAGCTACTTGCCTTCTAAGCAGTGTGTTGTACTTTGTGAACTGTTAAAGTTGATTGTGTGGGTTGAACTGGATAGAGAGGTGGAGATGTCTGCTCCTGACCTGCAATGTGTTAATGGGCACTGGGGTGCATCACCTTTAGCCTATTTACTTTGAATCTACTGAGTTTTGCACTTCACAATGGGAAATCTCCAATGCTGATAGGAACCCAGCAAGAAATGAGCATCATCAAAACCTCGGACAGCTTTGCGTAGGGCATTCTGAAATGATATAACACCATAACTTCCAACTGCTAGGTAATACCATCCAATATTCACTAAACTGACACTTCATTCTGTGCACTTTCTAAATTAAATCCATTTCCAGCTTTAGAATAATGGCCTCCCTGCCTTTACATATGCTGCTATTGGCCTCTGACAGAAAAATCCCATTAGTGCCAATGGAAAGTTCTCCTCCTGGTGCAAAGAGAAGTTGTGGGAAGGAGGGTTGGGATGATTCTGATTGGACCCATCAGATAGGCAAAGGACTAAAGTTCTCTACTCCCACCCACAGCTCCTGTCTGGACCCCTGCTCCCTCTCCCTTAAAAAAAAAAGTTGCAGAATTGCTAATAGCACCAATAATGTCATGCCAGGTTTGGCCCTTACCATGGTTCTGTGAGGTTACTTAGTTCCACATACATTGATACAGGTGGGTCAGTTCTGTACAGGTAGCAGTTGTATCTTTCTGTTGCTGCATATCTCATGTTTGCTGCTGTGTTTCTGAAGAGCTAGAGTAATCTGAGCCTGTTTGTCATTTAATTATCATTGTCTGCTCTAGCCTGCTTAATTCTACAGATAAACTGTAGCATCAGCCTGGTCTCCATTAGCAAAATGAATGTCCTGGGTACTCTAAACGAACAGAAAGAGAGAGTCACAGATTTGGTTTCTGTATACTGGCTAACATTTATGAAGAAACCTCTCCTCCAGGAATTTGTTTTTAACCCTTTTTGGTAAGGGTTTTGTGATCTATGCTAGACACTCCAATCACATCTCACTGTAGTGAATTCTTTTAATTAATTTACTCTACATATTACATAAAGAAAATAATAAATTAAAATTGTAAGTACAGGTAACTCGCAACTTACAAACATCTAACTTGCACATATTCAGCTTTATGTGCTTGGCAGTTTTAAAATAAATAAATTAAAGGGGGTGGGCTTCCAAGAAGAATGACTTGGGCAATCCCATTCACCGTTGAACCATCCGCCAACTGTACACAATGTTGGCATTATGCACAATCCCCAGAATGTAACCCCTGTGTAAGTTGAGAGTTGTCTGTACTGTCACTGTACTGGCAGGTATGCATTTACATTGTTGAATATGATTTTTAAAAATACTGATTATCAGAAAAGACTAACTGTATGCAAACTGTGTGGTCCTCCAGATATGGTTGAATTCTATTTCCCATCAACCCCAATTAGATCCAGCAACATCTGGTGAGCCACAGGTTCCTCACCCCTGCACTGTACAATGGCAACATTTGGACATGATAAACCATGGTTTATTGTGACAGGAATGAGCCAAACTTGCAGTTGGGCTGGCACACACTCCCTTCCACCTGAAGCGTGGCCAAGAGGAGGAGTTTCAAATCTTCTGCATCAAATTATGATTAACTGTGGCTTGCCATGTTGTCTGAACCCAATTAGCTATGGTTAATCTTAATTATGGGTTGTTTAAAACAAGCCAACTTCAAGGTGGGTTGCTTTCACTAATCATTGTTTAATCTTAACTATGGTGAATTGAGAGCAAAAGCGAAAGCTTCTTAACCCTTCCTCTAGATTGCAGCAGAAGTGAAAACGAGAAGGGAGGGGAAGGCTATGCTATGCTTGTTCTAATCACAATATGCCATAGTTTGTTTTGGTGTTCAGTTATAGCCAATGACTGCCCAGGTGTCTAACAGAGGTAACTGAAATCTAACCAATTTGTTTTGATTTCATGCTTTCGCATGTTATAACCTACATTTCCCCCCCATGTGTACAGAAAATGAGATACACAGAGATAATGCAATGATTCTCTTCACCTCTATTTGGTGAAGGTAACTTTGTGACAAACAGCACGGGCCATGGGAGGGCTGTGGCTGTTGCTTAAACTCCAAATTCTCACTGTTCCTGTTCGGAAACTGTTATGCAAACACTCCTACCCGCCCACGCTTCTTGGATACTGCATCCAGCATGCCTCTGATGTTTTCCTCCCCACCCCTGCCGCCAGCAGTATTCAATGGTTAAAAGTGTTGTATTGTTTCAGGTTGCAGGTAAATGCATATGTGCAAAGCGTACATTGTTGTACCTGTGGGAGGAGAAGGAAAGTGCACACACCTGTAGCTTTTAGGATCGTTCACTGATCATTTAGAATACCTAATGAGACTTCCCCATGAAAAAGGAGCTCCATTGCTAGCCTACACAGGGTTGGGCTTGGGCCTAGGCACCCTGTTGGTTCCAGCCTCAGGAGGGTCCTAACTGTCTCCTCTTTGATGCTGCTTTACTTTCTCCTTCTTCTGGGCACAACCTGCAGCACCTCTCAGTGCGTGGAGATTACTTTGCTCCTAGGGGGACACAGGTGGCGCTGTGGTCTAAACCACTGAACCTCTTGGGCTTGCCAATCAGAAGGCTGGCGGTTCGAATCCCCACAACGGAGTGAGCTCCCGTTGCTCGGTCCCTGCTCCTGCCAACCTAGCAGTTCGAAAGCACACCAGTGCAAGTAGATAATAGGTACTGCTGCGGTGGGAAGGTAAATGGTGTTTCTGTGCACTCTGGTTTCCATCATGGTGTTCCATTGCACCAGAAGCGGTTTAATCATGCTGGCCACATGACCCGGAAAGCTGTCTGTGGAGAAACGCTGGCTCCCTTGGCCTGAAAAGCGAGATGAACACCCCAACCCCATGGTCGTAACTGTCCAAGTGTTCTTTACCTTCACCTTTACCTACTTTGCTCATCTCCAACGGCTTGCTTGTTTGCTCAGAGAGGACAGGGAGCCAACACATGGAGGAGAAGCATCAGGAGACACCAAGGACTGGCAGCAGGCCTTCGGCTGGGGCACAGCAAATGCCTGATTCAGCCACCCTCTGATGCTTGAGCAACTGGTGACTCACCCAGCAGCTTGCTGACCATAAACTGTATCCCACCTTGGGAAGCCACTTACGTCTTGCTACAAAATGAGGAAAAGCAAAAATAGAAATATCCCCACCCCACCCCACCCCACCCCCTCCACCTCTTTCCCCCTATTCTTCCTAATGTCTCAACAAATGAAACCATTTGTAAAAAAAATAAAAAAGTTACATGGGGAAAAAATATGAAATTTTTAAATAAAAATACATTTAAAAAAACAAAAAAATGAGGAAAAGCAGTGCCAAAAAGAGAGAGGGCACATTTGCATAACACTTCATTTTATTTATTTATTATTAAATTTATATACTGCCCTTCATCTGAGGATCACATGTGGTTTACAATATAAAAAACACAAAATAATGCATAGAAGCAATTTTAGAATTAATTACTATCATTTAAACAGAAACACAAGGCATCTTATCATAGTGGGGAACAGGTGAACTGCATACCTGCTGAGTCTATTGCCAGGTGCTAGCTGAAGATGGGCAACTTCAAAGACCCTGTTCCCCTTTTTTACAATGGCTCATTATCCTTAAACTGGCTATGGACCAGGCAGCCCTCCAAACAGAGAACTGTCCTCTGTAAACTATGACATGCAGGAACCCTAAGCTTGAGGAAACCTGAAGTTGAGGCTGCTGAAACAGGGAAACAGGGTTGGAAAGCTCCAAAACAGGCTGCTATATATTAGGCAATAACTGGCTGCTTTAGCTGTGTGTGTGTGTGTGTGTGTGACAATTTATTTATTTATTAAGCTTATTAGTTGCTTGTCAGCCAAGGGTCTCTCTCTCTCTCTCTCTCTCTCTCTCTCTCTCTCTCTCTCTCAATAGAAAAATATTGGATCATATAGTACATTAATATTCCGTACAACATATTGGGGAAACAAAATCAAAACACCAGTTACCTATAATTGTAATAAGCAGCACACACACAAACAAGGATAGCAAGACTCCTACCCATTAACTAGCTGATAAACAGAACAAGTCAGCACTGATACTCCTGCAGCCCAAAAGCCATTTACATCAACTGTGATTTTTTTCTCTCAATCTCCCCTCCCAACCCAGAAGTCTGGCAAGAAAGCCAGCTGCTAAAAATCAGTGGTGGGTGGGTTGAGGGGTTCCCCATTTATGGTCCAGCACCTCTCTTCTCTGTTCAGAGAGAGTAGAAGCAAAAGCAGAACAGGAAGATCGAGAAAGTTTTACCTGCTGTGCGGTTGTCCTGGCTTGTCCTCTCCTGCTGCTGGTGGGGGTGCCAAATTGTGCATATTTGGCAGCAAAAATGCTACTACAGGTCTTACTCAGAGAGACCTCTGAGAGGAGATGATATTCTATGCAAGCGAGGAAACTGGCCAGACAAGGTAATATTAAATAATATATTAAATATCTTGTTACTTTGAATACTCGGGTACCTGTTTGTTTTGCAATATGAATGATGACAGCAACATCTGTGTTTGGCACTCATTTTGACACTTGGAAGGAACAGGTTATGAACGACTGAATCAGAAGAGGACCAAGTGCCAAAACAAGAACTGTACCAGCACGTGAACTTCTGCTGTTGCTGTAAAACACAATGTAGGTGCAGAAGGTGGGGAAAAATAGAGAGAATGAGATCCAGTCGTGTTAACAGAGCACCAGTATGCACATGTGCCCACCCACTGCCCCCACCTGTGCCTTGGCAGAGTGGGATTTGGCACAAGTGTTAATGCAACGGCTAATGCGATACCTTGGGAAAAATTCCATCATTTGTTAGCTGGCCTTCTCTCTTTTGGTGTGTGTGTACTGGGCAGTACCTGAAAGCACTCAGAGATACAATAAGCATTTTACCTGTTGAAAGCCTTTGGCGCACTACACCACTGTAGAACTACAGACGTTTTGTCTACTCTTCATTATTTTCTGTGGGGGAAAGGGAGAGGAGGGGAGAGAGACGCTTGAAACAATGGATAGGATTGTGTTTGCAACAACATGCCCCATGTAAGCAGGACTGGAACTGCTAACAGATGCAAGAATCAGATTATTATGGTGCATCCAGACTACCGTATTTCCCCACCCCCAACATCTTTCCTTTGGTGAGGTGGGGGAAGATCCATTCTCCATTTCAAACCTACGGCACACAACTTACTTCCAACTGAAATCGGTTTCATGGCTTGCAGAGGGGCTCCCGTCACATATCCTCCAACATTTCTCTGATGAAAATAGGGACGTCCCATTCCATAATGATAATGTTACTATTTATACCCCACACATCTTATTGGGTTGCCACAGCCACTCTGGGCAGTTTCCAACATATATAAAAACACAATAAAACTTTAAACATTAAAAAAAACTTCCCTACACAGGATTGCCTACAGGCGGCACGGGGATCGGATAACTCCATACCCTCTAACATTTCTCCAATGAAAATAGGGACATCCTAGGGAAAAGTGGGACATTCTGGGATCAAATCAGAAACCAGGATGGCTTCTCTAAATCAGGGATGTCCCTGGAAAATAGGGACTCTTGGATGGTCTGCCATCATCGCACAGAAGTGCTTCTTACACATCACTTGGTATTCCAGTTTCAGTTGCAGAGTACAAAAGGCACGTGTAATGCATCAGATACAAAAGGGAATCCAAGTGCATAGATTACTGATTTCTCCTTTAAAACACCCACATTCATTTATGAAGAAATGATCAGTGCTGTTTATGTGCGTTTCAAAGGAAAACACACATGACAAGGAAGACCTAGTCATGGTCAGAGAAACTGAGACTCTCTGAGCCCGCAATATTGGTACAAAAGCAAGTACAACCATCCAAGCAGTGGCGGAGCTTCATGCTCCGGCACTGGGGGGCAGAGAGCAGGTGGGGCTGGGGCTGGCGCACGCCCCAGGGGTGTGGCGCGCCACCCAGCAGGGGTGGGGGGCAGCCGTGATGGCACCCCACTGGGATCGCACTGCCAGGGGAGGTGCACTCCCCCCCCCACTCCTCTTCCTCCACCATTGCATCCAAGTGGATCAGATGAGGTGAAACTAACAGAATGGTTTGTTTCCACCACAGCTTATATGGCTGCCTGGTGTCCATACAAAGCCAACTCAGAGCAAAGACAAGAAATAGCCTCCGGCTCCTCCCAATGTCCTGTCATGTTCGTGACATCAGGGCATCACATGCGCAATGCCCCACCCCCATTGCCTTCACAAACTGGCAACTCTGGAACCATCTTTTCCTTTAAAAGTATTATGGATTGGTTTCAGGGTTTAAAACGTATCAGAAACACTTAAATGCCATCCATTCTGCTTTCAGTGGAGTTAATGCAAGAGCATTTATTTTGGAAAGACAGGAAAACAATAAACCTGTACAAGCAACTGTTTCTCTTCACCTTGTAACACATATTTTGCCACTCAGCAGCAGCAGCAGATGTCATTCTCCTCACCTCTTGCTAGGAAGATCCAGATTTCTGAATGACACTGGTTAAGAGCTTACTGCAAAGTAGTTTGGTTTCCTTTACAGGTTCAATTGTTCTCAGACAGATACAGTGGCTGTCCTTGTGTCAAGATATGTGCGTTTCCATTGTTTCCACATAGTTATTTGTCAGTTCCCACCCCCCTCAAAAAAGTGAAACTCCAAGCAACTTTCCAAAAGGAACATTAAAAACAAGGATAAAACAAGCCAAAGTACACAAGCAATATACATTAAAACAGACCCACAACTCAATCACACCCCATTAAAAGATAAGCAGAAAAAGCTAAGATCTAAAGCCCTGAATGAACAGTGTTTCTTATTTCATCCCAGACAGTGGCATAGCGTGGGGGGGTGCAGGGGGGCCCGGCCGTACTGGGCACAACATCTGGGGGTTAGGGTTAGGGGGCGCAAATCCACGGGTTAGGGGGCGCAAATTACTTGCCTTGCCCTGGGTGCTGACAACCCACGCTACGCCACTGATCCCAGAACATGCAATGCAATAATAGTTTCCTCAGGATATTTTGAATATCTGCAAATAACTTGAAATAGAAGCCAGGCACAGGTGTGCTGCAATATGCTATGGTTGTAGTGCAGTGGTGACTGGTGCCCACTTAGATTGATAGGGGAGAAGGCAGGCAGACCAGTAGTAGGTGGGGCCATAACCAGTGACAGCAAGAGCTAGCTAATTCTATTTTGGTCCCCATCCTTCTCCTCTGCCCTGAGTCCTACTGGGACAACACTGAGACTACGGAAGGGGGAGCTGCTACAGCTAGGGCCATCTCCCTAATAGATGAGGCTCCATTGGTGCAGTGCAAAACAAATATTGCAGCACACCTTGTAACTGCCACCTGCCTTGTGGTGAACAGCTCACTGCAAGGTGGATAAGGGCGGATGAGGGGTTTGCAGTCAAAGCAGTGCTAAGGGAAATGTTTTCACAGGGCGAAGAACTCTCCTTGCACAATGGAACGTTCTCTCTGTCTCCTTCTCCTGCAATACTTCTAAATCTGTTATAGGGGTTCCCTCAATCCTCCAGGACAGATTTGGGGATGGCTGGGGGGGGGGAGTTGTTCCACCTGCACCATTGTTCAGTTGAATCTACCCCATGGTCTCATTCTGCTGAGCTGTCACTATGCCAGCTTTCTGCCAGCATAACAGTGATTGCTTCTAGGCAACCTGTTAAACGAGCATTTAGCCTCATTTATTTGCATTGAGATTAGGCAATGGTGGCTATTTAAGAAGGATTCACCCTGATTTGTCAGTCGGGCAATTAGACAGCATTGTGTCAAGCAAATATTACCCCAATGCATTTTCCCATCGCTCGCCTGGTCGCAGAAATATATTTTCGGTTTGTTTCAAAAGAGCTCCAAATCAGCTTTAATTGCACAGCTTGAACTTGCTGGGCTGTGACTGAATCTCACCTCCAAACAGTGGCAGTTTGGAAGCGCCTCTAGTTGTGATCTCATGCAGAGTTGGAACCACAGCAATTGTGTAGAACTGCATCAGAGTAGCAACAACAATTGCAATATTGTGACATCAGGACCTCTGGAGGAGCATTGGCTTTGGATGCAAGCCTATTCCTCCTCTATCCTACTCATAATTTCACCCATTTGTGCATCCAGTGGGGTCTCACCCCTAGAAGAGGTCACACAGACAGAATGTCCTGCTGGCACAACAGAATTGCTACAGCAGCATAAATCCAGTTGTAAAGCTGCGCTGCATACTGTATCAGGAAATCTAGCATGCTTCCTACTTGAATTAATAACAGTGACCACATAACTGTCTACTTGGAAAGGTCAAGTGTCTAATTAAGAAAGAGAGAACATTAGTCTTTACAAAATTGCCAGTATCAATCCTAGGCTAGTTTGTCCTCTGGTAAGAGTGTTTGTGTCTCTCTTCTGACATATATTGTGTGCTTGAATTTGGGCTATGGGCTTCACCAGTCATAGCTCCCCCCCTCCCCGCAAGTATATTCTGCAACATGTCATTGATGCAATAATAGTGTGTTACTGGTGGATTAATACTGGAACTCGTTCCAACTTTGTAGTTGGTTTCCCCAATGTTATTGTTATTAGAGGACTATAGTGCAATGATAACATGATTTAAAAAAAAAGCTGGAACATTTGTGACATAAAATATTACAGGATTTCAGGAGGATGTTATGGCACAAGCACAAATTTGAAAAGAAGCAGTATGTCTACCCTAAAACACCTGAAGGCATAATGAGTATTGAAAGCAGGCTCGCATAGAATCACCTCAATGTCTTTGTGAGCACAACCATCATGAACTTGGAAAATAAAGGACTTATGGAGGGTCTCATGGGGCTTTTGGGCTTTTACCACAGGCAGGGCTGAGAAACCTTTTCAGCCTGAGAGACACATTCCCTCATGTCTATGGTTTCAGCGGTGGATGGGGCCAATGGTTGCAGCCAGGGCAAAAGCCCTAAGACTCACTTTGTATCTTAGTGCTTCCCAGGAGGAACTACTAGTTAGCCTAACCCAGTAAGGCTGCACTTGCCATTGAGAGTAAGCCACATTTCAATCAATTGGACTTTCTTCTGAGTTAGCAGGCATAGGATTGAGAGTGCAGTATTTTTTTACAAAAATAAAATTTTTGAATTGCGTCTGAAAGGAACCAGGAATCTAGAGACAGAGTTTTTGGTGGATATTCATCACAAATGAGCTAAACATTCTCAATTCATAAAGAAGCCTGGGTTTCTCCATGTTTGGTTTGTCCCAGGTTTCAGGAGGTGTGGGGTGCAGGCTAGAAAGTATCTGTTGTCATGAACACATGTCAAAACCAGTTAGAGTGGAACACTTGGAAGTCCCATTGATTTAATATACTTAAGCATATCCTATTGAACCAAGAACTTGAAAGTACTTCAGTGCAATTCTATACCTGTCTCCTCAAAAGGAAGCCCCACTGAGTTGAATGGTGCTTGCTCCCAGTTAAGTGGAGATAGGATTGCACTCTTAGCCAAGGAACCTGATCTCATATTGTTTTTGTTCTTGGTTGTTTATAGCTTTCTTAACAGAGAAGGCATACGTTCTAGTTATTAGAATTTAATTTGTACATGCATATGTTCCTAGGCAGTAAAAGCATCACTTCAGTAAATATACAATTTGGGTGGGGGGTGGGGTGGAGGGTGGAATTTTTAAAAAAGCTAAAGGACCCCTGGATGGTTTAATTCAGTCAAAGGAGACTATGGGGCGTGGCGCTCATCTTGCTTCAGGCCGAAGGAGCCAGCATTTGTCCACAGACAGGTTTCCGGGTCATGTGGCCAGCATGACTAAACAGCTTCTGGCGGAATGGAACACCATGATGAGTGTCGGAGCGCACAGAAATGCCCTCTACCTTCTCGTCACAGTGGTACCCATTTATCTACTTGCACTGGCGTGTTTTCGAACTGCTAGGTTGGCAGAAGCTGGGAAAGAACAACAGGAACTCACTCCATCGCGGGGATTCGAACTGCCAACCTTCCGATTGGCAAGCCCAAGAGGCTCAGTGGTTTAGACCACAGCACCACCTGTGCCCCTGGGGGGTGAAATACAGTACAGAGAAACACAGACAGCTATTGCATATGTATGAAGAGCAGTGCCCATTGTGGATAATTGCAAAAAGGAGTCAGGCAAGTCAATTGTTACACACAGGCACTTCTGCATACATACTTGTCCAGTTCTGCACCTGTGGAGGGGCCCACAGAGAAAGAGGCAAGGCAGGTTACTTGTCACAGCACCACAGACAGCTCCAAGTGAGACATCCACTCTCACAAGGGCTGGAAGCAAACTGTGGTCTTCTGAAACTCTGCCTCCAGTCCACCTCACGAAAACCCTGCCCACCTGTTGAAAACTAGAATCTCTTAAAGGGCCAACACTCTGAAGTAAAGATGAACATTTTTCTCACCTGAGGTGAGCCCTGTGCTTTTGGAAAAGCAGTTTGGGAGGCACTTGGTTCCTTGGGTCCTGGAAAATGTACTCATGAGAGTTGTGCTTCTGGTTCTGTGAGCTCCTGTCTGCCAGCTTCAGTGGTCCTGTGATCAGCAGCATCGGCTTCAGAGTCAAGAGTCCTCAACAGAGCCACCGACTTTATGTCCTAGTCACTGCTGTACTCTGGGGTCATGATAACATTAAGGCATGGGTAGGCAAACTAAGGCCCGTGGGCCAGATCAGGCCCAATTGCCTTCTGGATCCGGCCTGTGGACGGTCTGGGAATCACCACGTTCTTTCCCTCTCCCTCACACAGCAGGGCATCTCCTCCTCCCTCCCTCCTCCTGGCTTCTCCCTACCCTGCCTAGAGGAGAAAGAGGGCTGGGCTTTGTTGGTGCCAGCAGCAGCAGCGCTTGAGCGGCCGCCATTTTAAGCAGCCCCTCTCTGGAGCCCTTTCGCGCGCCGCTCATCACCCCTCCGCCGCCACCACCAGCCCCTGCCGCTTGCAATACACAGGTAAGCAGACACTGGGGCTTGTGGTGCTCTTGCATCATTTTTTCCCTTCAAAATATAGTCTGGCCCCCCACAAGGTCTGAGGGACAGTGGACCGGCCCCCTATTGAAAGTTTGCTGACCCCTGCATTAAGGAGTCTGATGTTGTCATTACTAATTTTTAAAATATAGCCGCCGCCGCCCCCATGATTTGAGTTCCTCAAAATTTTGTGTAATTTGAGGAAACTGTTATTTTTTGCAAGTCTTAATTACTGAAATTAAGATTTTCATTTGACCTATTTGCTGTAAAGAACAAGTCAGCCTGTTTCTCACTTACTCATCAGTTCAAAAGGTGTCAGAGGAATAAATCAACTTGCCACTGCAATAATGGAGACTAGAACTAATTATCAACTTTTTCTTGTATTTGTCATTTAAGAGCCCTGGCTAGGACCACGGTGACCCCTTCTCTTATCTTAACTACACATCAAGTTCAAACCTCTGTCATATGCATAAGACATGTTATTAAAAATTTCCTTTTAGAGTTGTAATCTTGTTATACCTCTGATGTTGCAAAAGATTAGTTTAAACCTTCTGTCTTGGAAATTTAACTCACTAGATCAGATGTACTCCAGATGGTTTGGACTACAGATAACTCCCATTATCCCTGACCACTGGCTATACTGGTTTTCATGGGTTCAGCAGTACAAATTGTATTCCAGCCATAGTGTCATCCATGTACATGGTGCTTTGCAAAAAAGAAAAAATAGTGGCCTTGTTATCTAATGACTCAGGGAGGCCACAGAGGTTGGGAAATGAAAGGAGAGGTAAACAGGAGAACATGTGACTGTTGCTTTTCCCAGTATTTATGCTTAGTTGCAACATGTTTTCCAAATCTGAAGAAAAAGAGAAGTCACTGGTGCCACACAGTTTATGTGCTCCATAGCATTTAAGAGTGGATTGAGGAGTTACAGTGTTAAAAACTTTAATCCATGCTTTATTTTTGTAAAACAATATTTAGGGGTGCTCTCATTTTGTCTGAGACTCCGGAAACACTGTGACAGGAATTGAGGCCGCCATTGGGGGTAGCAATGGAACTGACGATTCACCATGATAGAGAAGAAACTTTTTTTAAAAAAAAAAATAGTTTCTTCTCCCATTAGATACACAAAATGTTTAGGGGTGTGCGTACTCCTGCGTCCCCCCAGAATAAAAGCAATGGTCGTAAGTGCACGGCTTATAATTTTGGTTGTGCTTTCCTTTCAACTGTTTTAAAATAGGGGTATTGATGGCAGCTGAAAATTTCCAGGACTTGGGCTAATCCCAATTTTACCATTTCCCCCCTCCTTTTTTGGATGGTAAGTAACACATAAACCAGGGGCAGGGGCTTTTTCAGCCCCAGGGCCACATAACCTCATAGGAAACCTTCTGGGGGCCACATTCCAGTGGTGAGGGGGCACAGAGAGAAATGTCAATGGAGCAATGGAAGAAATTCTTAGCTTTCTACAGTAGGCTACATTTCAAATACACCAAAAACAGAGGTTTCTATACAAGCCCAGCTTTCTCCATCTTCCATCCATGCAATCAAAGGGTATTGTCACATTGAAAGGACACATTCCACCCAGCAGAATGTGAGGGGGTGGTGTGGGGAGGGACGTGGCCTAGGTTGAGTCTGGAGGGCCAAGTAGAGAGTTCTTGAGAGCTACATTCGACCCCTGGGTCTGAGGTTCCCCACCGCTGCCACATAGGAATAAGAGAGGGACCTCCAGAAATCATTTCTTCTCCCACTGACCTGCCTCCCAGGGCAGACACTGAGTGATTTTGTGCAGAGCTCTCTCTATGGTCCTTTGGCTCTCAGCCTATGGCATTTGCACGTGTTATGGCAGATATTTTTGCTCACAACTTGGAAACTTGGTATCAGGGAGGTGTTAAGGAAATCAGGTAAGTACAATAAATAACCACAGCTTGGGGGGGAAAAGACTCTCGAGAGGTAGTGGTAGAAAATTGCTGCTGCCTTCCATTCCCTTTTCCTCTCTGCTATGGCACCGTGCTAAAGAGCCTTCAACATACAATCACGTCTGTTTACTTACGAACTAACGTAAGTCATCTGGAAAATGGAAGAAAGCATCCCCGGCAATTGCAGGTAGAAGACATTTCTCATTTAGATGTATCCATAATGTTCTTTCCCCACAAATTGCTTGTCAAGCTGCCTTCAACATAATTAAGCTAAGCTAGTCAGACAAAGTTACTGTTATTTTTCAAAGAGTCTGTGCTGGTTGCCAGCTCCTTGACTCTATTTTTTCAGGACAGTTAAGCACAGTCGCCCGTGGCATCTCCCACAAGGAGTTTAACCCTGCTTGTCAAAACCTCTGAATTGCTTGGAGGTGGCTTTATTTTTATTTCGCTTTTCTGAAGGCGTGTTGCTGTTTACCTTTCCTAATAGATTTTCATTTCTTACCCACCTTTTCTTTCTTTTCTTTTCTTTTTTTTTATCAGATAAGCTGATAGAACATCAATAGTTTAAAGGAATCTGTTGTGAAGGTCTGCTATAGAATCTTTTCATTTGTGCTGCTCTTTAGATTTTTTCTTTTTAAATGGCCACGTGATCAGTGGAATCTTTCACTTCTCATAGATCAGGCATGTCCAACAGGTAGATCGTGATCTACTGGTAGATCACTGGACGTCTGTGGTAGATCAATGGTAGATCACTGGCTCCCCCCAAAGAAACTCAACAACTTTGGCTCCCCTAAAAAAAGGCTCAACATTTTTGCTCTGAATCCCAAAACACTGGGCTTTCCTTCCTAAGAAAAACTCAACAACCTTGACCTGAACCCCCGAAAAGGGGGTAGATCACTGCCAGTTTTTAACTCTGTGAATAGATCACAGTCTCTTGGGAGTTGGCTACCCCTGTCATAGATGAAGCTTAAAACAAGAGCCTTTGTAGAAGCAGTGATTTAATCTGCCGGAGGTTCGTTTTGCTTCCAACTGTTTGCTTCCAATGCATTTCTCTGTCCCTGCCAATCCATGTAGGTGCGTTGAGTATAATTACCCATACTGGAATTCGGCCAGGATGTTGGTTTGAACATTCCTGTTTTCCACAAACTGTACGGAGAGAGCTTGAATATATCAGGGCTGCCGAGGACCCATTTTCACAGCTTATTCAAAGCAGTCCCACCAACATCAAACTTTCCACCATCGCCATACGACTGTATTGACTGGGATGAAAACTTCCCAAATTGCCACTATGATTTTCTGCTTTAAAGTTTAACACTCTCTGTGTACCACCACCCACTGCATTTCTACTTATAAGGGCTGATGTGATTACATCTCAGAGCTGGATCGCAAGAAAATAAGGTAATTTTCTGAAGAGCAATTCATTGCAATAGGCTAACCATGGTTGGTTAGAGACACCATTTGCTGCTGTTCTTGAGATAAGTAGCAGAAGATGAGCTGATGAACCTTAAACCTCGGTCCTAAACAACTTCACTTTAAAATAAGCCTCTTTGGCTTTGATGAAATTTATTTCTATGTAAGCAGACTTTAGTAGTGAAGACGAGTAATGGAGAAAATCTAGCATGCCTTTGTTCTTATCACAGGCCAATTGACTAAAAGTTGGTTCTCTAAGGCAGGTCTTTTGAAGCATATACAGCTAAAGATCACTTTATATGAATTAGTTACACCTTAACATCCATTTTACTCATCCTGTCATAGTAAAAAAAAAAAAAAAAAGGTCGTGGAAGAGTACCCTTTCAGATCGACTTCTGTGATTGTATGGAAACATGTAGTGGTACATGTTTCCACTTCCTCCAGCAGCTATGCAGTGATAATCCTCTTATCAGTTAAAGGACTCAGGTAGGAGGTGATATGAAAGACCAGGCATAGGCAAATTTGGCCCTCCAGATGTTTTGGGACTACAACTCCCATCGTCCCTAGCTAACAGGACCAGTGGTCAGGGATGATGGGAATTGTAGTCTCAAACCATTTGGAGGGCCGAGTTTGCCTATGCCTGCCTAAGGCACTGGAGAGCTGTTGATAGTCAGAGTGGACAAAACTGGGCTAGATCTGACCTGGTATAAGGCAGATATAGCTGGGATAAAGTATTATAATGCACAACAGCTGGCTGCATGTCTGCAGCTGCATTGGTGGAAACACCTCAATCCCCCTTACTGGAAGGAGAGAGCACATTCCAGGCACCCACCAATCTCTCTTGTCAGTTATCTGTTTGGTGGTACTTGGGACAAGTTGGACAATGACAACGTGGACCTAGAGTACAAGGATGTGATACTGGGTATTGTCACACCTAGGTTACATCTTCTGCACTCCAACAGCCACCTCCGATGAGCAGCAAAATTGGGTTTTAATCTCCTTGTTTGTGCTATAATAGTCAAGAGGTGTTCTCAAGCTTCTGGTAAGAATAGATGCTGTTGGGTCCCATACATTTAAAGCACTCTTGGACCACTTGTCAAGAATGCTGAGAACTGTAGCTCTGTAGGTTCGGGATTCTTAACAAACTACTCATTCTAGGCTTCTCCATGACTGTTAAAGTGGTACAAGAGTGCTTTAAATATATGGCATGGATGTGTCATTGAACTTAATGGTTTGTTTTAAAACTTAACACAGTTGAGGCTTAGAGGGATTCTCTTAAGGTTGGTCCAGCAGCTGGGGCAGAAGCT
The DNA here is from genome assembly GCF_965113315.1 of Podarcis vaucheri. Lineage (NCBI taxonomy): Eukaryota > Metazoa > Chordata > Lepidosauria > Squamata > Lacertidae > Podarcis > Podarcis vaucheri. The sequence goes on along the minus strand of NC_138759.1, from coordinate 51,335,049 downwards.
AGGCTGCTGTTAGGAGCAACAGTGAGGTTGCTGTTAAGGGATCTGCACTGTCTCCCAGTTAACTACTGGGCAACTGTAAGGTTTTACAGTGGTAAAGGTAAAGGTAAAGGGACCCCTGACCATTAGGTCCAGTTATGGCCGACTCTGGGGTTGCGGCGCTCATCTCACTTTATTGGCTGAGGGAGTCATGTGGCCAGCATGACTCAGCCGCTTCTGGCGAACCAGAGCAGCGCACGGAAACACTGTTTACCTTCCCGCCGGAGCGGTACCTATTTATCTACTTGCACTTTGACGTGCTTTTGAACTGCTAGGTTGGCAGGAGCAGGGACCGAGCAACGGAAGCTCACCCCGTTGTGGGGATTTGAACCGCCGACCTTCTGATCGGCAAGTCCTAGGCTCTGTGGTACCTCGGGTTAAATACTTAATTCGTTCCGGAGGTCTGTTCTTAACCTGAACCTGTTCTTAACCTGAAGCACCACTTTAGCAAATGGTGCCTCCTGCTGCTGCCACGCTGCCAGAGCACGATTTCTGTTCTCATCCTGAAGCAAAGTTCTTAACCCGAGATAATATTTCTGGGTTAGCGGAGTCTGTAACCTGAAGCGTATGAAACCTGAGGTACCAGTGTACTGCGGTTGTATAAAGGCCTAATTAGTCCAGGACTGTGTACCTAAGATAGCGCCTTTTCTTTGCTCATCCTGCTTTAACCCTTAGATCATCAAGTAGACCGTCATGTGAGGGCCATACAGGTGAGTGTTCATTTAACAAATATCTGGGGCACAGCTTTTTAGTACAATGTCACCCACAATTTGGAAAACACGCCCCTCCAAATTGGGATGACACCAACCATTTGTTCTTTCAGGTGTCAGCTTCGGAGTTCTTTGGTTCAGCCCAGCTTTTTCAGGGTAGCATTGCTGCTGGGTATTATTCTTGTCAGGTTATACTTGTCAGTATATTATACTTGTCAGTTATACAAATGGATTTGTTGTATTTTTGCGGTTTCAACTTGGTAGCTTGTTTCCATTTCCTTTTTTGTACACCACAATATTTTCAAGCAACAGGTGGTTTATACATTCTTTAAATAAAGAATTAAATGCAGGGGTGGCCCACCCTGTTTTGCTGTCTGAGGCAAAATAGGAAGGTGCCGCTCTCCTGTCTCCCAGCCATAGCCTCGCTCACTGGGCTGAAATGGCAGCAGCAGCTTCTGGTGAGATCTCCCTGGAAGCTGCCACCACTGTGCATCAACATTGCCCATGGGGAGGGGGTGCGGCCCCATGAAGAGATGTGCCCCATGGCATTCTGCCCTACAAGGCAGCTGCTTCAGCCCACCTCATGGGCAGGCCAGCCCTGAATAAATGGAACCATCTTATCAAACAAGGCAACCATCTCATCAGTGGCAGAAACAACATGGAGGTCTCTCTTTCCCAGACACACTGATCAGATGTTTGGAAGCTGTGGCTGGATGGTTACGTGGGAGCCGGTTGAAGCTGGTTGAAGTTAAATCCTTCGAAGACAGAGGTCCTTTGGCTGTGAAGGGACGATATGGGATTGGGGGGGGGCAACTCCCATCTCTTGCGGGGGTGCAATTAGTGCCAGCACTGTCCGTTAAGAGTTTTGGTGTAATCTTCGATACCTCCTTCTCTATGGAGGCGCAGATTGCAGCTACAACAAAGGCGGCATTTTTTCATCTCCGCCAAGCTAAGCAGTTGGCTCCTTACCTCTCTCGCCCTGACCTAGCCACTGTGATCCACGCGACGGTCACTTCCAGACTGTAACTCGCTCTATGTGGGGCTGCCCTTGAGACTGACCCAGAAACTCCAGCGGGTGCAGAATGCCACGGCGAGACTCCTTATGGGGTCTTCGCTGCGAGATCACATTCACCCGGGCTTTTTCGGCTGTCGCTCCAATCTGGTGGAACGCTCTGTCACAAGAGACTAGGGCCCTGTGGGACTTAACATCTTTCCACAGGGCCTGCAAGACGGAGCTGTTCTGCCAGGCTTTTGGTCGGGGTTCAGTCTGACTCCCTCTCCCCTTTCATAAGAACTTGCATGAAAGTGGCCTCCCAATTTTTCTCACAGGCCCATATAAGTTCAGCGCAAACAGTTGGGCCTGGTGAGCATTTAAGGTCCCCAACCCTAATCTGTGGGTTGCCATCTGATTGGGTTTTGTTCTGATCCTGAGCTGATTTGAGGATGTATTTTAATTGATTGTCTGATTTTAAGTTAATGTGTTATACATTTGATGTTAGCTGCTCTGAGCCCAGATTCGGCTGGGGAGGGCGGGATATAAATAAAAATTATTATTATTATTATTATTATTATTATTATTATTATTATTATTATTATTATTATTTCCCACCCTGCTTCTCGAAGGTCTATGGCTCCTCCTACAATGACTAACCCTTTTCTGCCCACGGTACTGTTGCATGCACTCTGCCACAGTCTGAAAGGCAAGTCAAGATTTGGCAGGGCTGCATGTCATCTGAGCCTAAGCAGTAGCTCCCACAGCTGCACACACGGACCTCTGGGTTGCAAAGTGTTTTGTGGAATTTAGGCCAGATGAAACAAATTGGACTTCTTTCCCTGTAATGTGTTCAGGATCAGGATGCCAGACTTTAAATATATGTCCCCCGCATCTGTTAGAAGAAACTGACCTAGTAATTTTAAACCATTTTGTGATTTCTATGCTAGGCTTGTGGTTTTTATATAGACATTCATCTGAGTCTTCCGCCCCCCTGCCCCCCCCATTGTGTCAGCTGTAGTCATCTTCCTGCAGTTAACCACACAGTGTGTCTTAGTAACCGAGCATGCCAATAACCTCAGGATGCAGTTCTTTCTCATTGTGGCTAATGGAAGAGCTGGATGAAGGACAGGAAAGCAAAATCAGCGCAGGCTTGGCTGAAATAGTGGTTAAGGAAGAAGAGATGGGCTGGGGCGGGGGAGGAAAGAGGCACACATCTATTCTTGCGGTGTTCGTATGAAATATTCACAATGCCATGGTTGAATGGAAGTCAAAGGACTGAGTTTAGCTTAACTTGTCTCATATCCTGTTCTCAAGAAAAGCTCTGTTAGTATTATTATTTTAAAAAAACAACAGAAAAATGCTGGCCAATTACTTTTTTCATCTGTATGGAACAATAAGTAGGTGCCTATAGCCCATTCCTATGTTCTACTGCATGGTAGCCAAAAAAGACAGGATTAGGTGCTGGGCTCCCACCTGGAGCAAGACTATAGCTATAGCTATCTAGCTATATCTTGTGCTGATCTTGATAGCTAGGTGCTGCCTGTCTAGAAGGACCCCATGTATCCTATGGGCTGTGGAGATGGGCCTTTCTCTCTAACTCCCACCTGTCTGCAGGGAGTCTAGATCTGGCTGGGTTTCCCCAGCCGCTAACCTGCACCAGCAAATTAGCGCAGCAGCAAGTGGACAATCCAACACTATATTTGGGTAAGTATCCCAGGTTCCATCCCTGGCATCTCCAGCTGAGCTAGGAATTTCCCCATCCTCAATAAGCCTGGACAGCTGCTGCCCATCAGTTTAGACAACACTGAACTAGATGGACCAATGGTCAGACAGCATTCTGTGTTCCTGTGTACACAAATACACACACTTGACACCTGCAAGGATCAGCATGTTACAACAGAATCTTTACCAAGGGGAAATATTCATGGTGGCCCTTATTAAACAACTAGTTACTACAAACAGACGAAATGTGTGTGTGCCTGTTGTGCACTTGCGTGCCCAGGCCCCGTGACCCACAGTTCCCCTATGGAACATGGACACAATTATTTTGGTTTATGTGTTCAGATAGGCTACAACTTTATTGTTTACAGATGTGAGCAGTTTGGCTTAGGCATTGGATGAAGCCAGGCTATGACTCCCACCTGTCTGCAGGGAGTATAATCTGGCTGGGTTTTCTGCAGCCACTCTGGGCAGCTCTCAACAGAATATTAAAAACACGATAGGGTAAACCACCAATAGGAGGAGCTCTAGGAATTACATCAAATAGGGACCCCCCCCCAAGGGGTCTCCGTTGGGGTTGTGACATGGCCGGAGTCCCCGGATCCCTTTAACAGGATACCCTTACTGAGGAGGGGCAGGTGAAGGCTCCCCTCCATCCAAACAAAAGCTTACCCAATGCCTAACCGCCACTCGACACCAAATGGCTCACCACCAATACCCTCACACCTGCAACCAATCTCTGATGCATTCTGAAATGTCATTCAACCAGATATCATTGCCAACGTCAGAAAGGTGCACCCCATCACCGCGAAACAAGGCCTCCTGCTCAAAGGTGATGGCAGGGTGACGTATCACACGGCCGCTCAACTGTTGCACTTTTTGCACAACTGCGCGGTTTGCCTTCTTTCTGGCTCTATTAATGGCAACCGGGTCAGGGCAACCACGCCAACAACGTCTCTCCAGCAGCTGGGACCAAATTATGGTTAAGTTTGGGTACAGGGTCACAAGCTTATCAAAGTCCTCATTGATGTTCCAGGTTAGGTCGATGCCCTTTTCTGATCCTCTTTTTGATCACCTGGAAACCAGCAATACCCATGTTTACACTGCAGTGAAGGGCCCTGATTTGACTTCTAGTGTATATCCCATATCATTTCTCCCTTGGGTTCAGTTCCATCAACTCCTTCCTCACCTTTATTGATTGTTATATTTATATAGCCATTCAAATGCTTCCTTATCATCCTTAACTACTGCGTTAAAGCCCTACCATTGACTTTCAGTTTCCTTCCTCTGAAATCTGCCTAGCTCTCCTGCTACTGTACTACTTCTCATTGCCAGTGAAGCAGTTAGGCCATTTTAAACATTGGACTTCACGGTCTTATTATGCTCCCTTCTTCCCTTACTTCACTTACTTCCAGAGTGGCAAGCCAGCCCTGCTGCGCTGGAGGGAGCTCTTGCATATTCTGCAAAATGGGACCCTGGACATCTGCCCCAATCACACCTCTGTCCATTACCAACGTGTAGATCCCAACATATTGCTGATTACTCTGAGTTCCATTCTCTTCACTCTGCTCCATAACTGTTACTCTCTCCTGCCATTTCTGGTTTGCTCCCATCATTTATCTCCCCCCTTGACATTATCCTCACTTCCACACTTGAATCAGCGGATGCTCTTTTTGAATGATTGCAGACTCCACACGAGGACTCTTCCGTTCCCTTTATAGAAAGTTAGGCTATAATGTGGTCATGAAATTGGATCATTATAACCACAATAAAAACACAGCTGTCTTCTTCTCTGCTTCATGTTGGTAAATCTTCATTTGAGATCCCTTGTGTGAAAGCATTTTGCTATATTTGATTAGGCAATACTGTGGATACCAAAGAGGACTTGATACTACTGGAACGCATTTCTGAACGCAGTTTCTGAATGCGGATTTTGAGCAAACCTTGGGCTCTGATCTGCTGGAAATATAGTTTTCATTTTATTACTTTATCTGCAATGAATGGTTATTCATTTCCCTAATATTTGGGGTTTTTAATGACCAGCAGATTTTTACAGAGTTGTTATTCACACATCATACACACACAACAGATCATCTAAAATTAATGAAAAATACAATAAAAAGAGAAATTGATTTATTCCCATCTCTTGAGGACGATTAATGATGAATTTAAACTGATTATCTGGGAAAATACCATATTTAACATAACACTCACACACACACACACAGAGAGAGAGAGAGAGAGAGAGAGAGAGAGAGAGAGGTGGTTAAAACAATTTGTTACATTTCAGAATGAAAAGATGCATGGGTGGAAACTTTTTGTTACTGAGTAATTGATCATGGGAAGAAGTGTTGAAAAAACCTCTTCCTAATACTTCTCCACATAGAATTTGATTCAATAGAGTGAACAAAGATCAGTTAATCACAACAACTTAAGGACTTCAATCACATGCATACTTCCATGGGAGAAAGCCCCACTGAACACAGTGACTCTGTTCACGCCTAACAATAAGCCAAACCATGGTTTAGTACAAATGTATGGGCATGTGGGCTTCCAGGCAGATCATGGCCACTTGCCTCCTCCTCTGATCAGCTCTTGCTGCACTTCTGTGATCTAAGCCAGAGGTAGGCAACCTAAGACCCGGGGGCCGGATGCAGCCCAACTGCCTTCTCAATCCGGCCCACAGACGGTCTGGTAATCAACGTGTTTTTACATGAGTAGAATGTGTCCTTTTATTTAAAATGCATCTCTGGGTTATTTGTGGGGCATAGGAATTTGTTCATATTTTTTTCCTTCAAAATATAGTCCAGCCCACCACATGGTCTGAGGGACGGTGGACCGGCCCATGGCTGAAAAAGGTTGCTGACCCCTGATCTAAGCCATGGTTTGTCTTAGCATGCTGTCCATACTCAGACTCATGGTTTATTTCTTCCAGACAAACCATAAACTGTAAATCAAGACAAACCTTGATTACAGCTTGTGGTTTGTTTGGAGCTCACAGTAGTGTGGCACATTTGGTGGATTGTGAGGTCCTTGGGGTGAGGATGTTAACCACCTGGTGGCACCTGGCCCAGGGGTTGCAACTCTCAACAGGTCCTAACTCTCAACAGCATGACCTGGATGCTCAAATGCCTTTGCAGTCATCACATAACACTTTTCAGTGGAGTGAGTTCACATGTGTATTAATTTGATTATTCATTTCCAGTGTAATTCTTTGCATGTCTACTCAGAAGTTCAACAACATTCCCTTCCAGGTAAGTGTGCACGTAATATTGTAGCCTTTAAATATTTTTGCCCCCACCTTCCAATGGTGTGGTCCACAAGGCAGCATACAATTTGTTCTTTGAAACAACATTGTCATAAAAATAAAACAGCCTAAAAATAGAAGCCTATAAACACAGTATGATTAAAAATAACATAAAACACAGCACAGCGGGAGGTAGTGCAAAGTTAATCAAATGCTGTTAAATGCTTGGACTTTTTTTTTTTAATGTGGCCAGGTGCTTGGTGAATTAAACATGTGGGATCCATGTCATTTTCATGGCTCTTTCCAGCTCTGATTGATAAACCAGCTTGGGGAGGGTGGTTTTGAGCTAGGAAAATGACAGGAGGGTAGAGGTTTAAGCAACCTGTACCCACGCTCACTCCTCATGTTCATTCACAGCCTGACTTTTTTGAGTTCAAATAAACGCAAAGGGAGAAACCATGGAATGCTGTTTAATGTATGGTTTCATGAGATTCACTTGTCCATCATCATTAAGTTTATAGTACCCAAGTGTAGAGAAATCAACCCATTTACATTCAAGAAAGCAATTAGAAGTTAGAACATTTGAACAGTTTCAATGAAGAGGAATTATCCTCACAGGAGTCAATTTTCTCCATCTTTGCTGGAAGCCAAGCATTCCCTTCTGCCTGTTTGGGTCCAAGTGGACAGAGAGTGGAAGAAACTTGCTAGCATTTATGACCTACCTTTTTAGTTCATGGAGGGGAAGGATGCAAATGAAGACAAGCAAAAACATCAACTTGATTTTTTCAGGATCCTTAGCATTTTAGTAATAGGAAGAGGGATCAAGAAAGATCCCTTGCCAGGCTATTTGGATTCCTGGGGACTGCCATGTTTTTTTGGGGAGTGATGGCATGCCATCAAGCCCTGTTGCTCCCAAGGTACGGTAACTTGTTCTATGTTCAGTCAAGGTGTGCTCATTCAAGCAAAAGTCCTTGTATCCTAGCTACTCGGGTTGGCAGTGGTTGGATACATCCTTTCAGAAGGTTTAAAAGGAAATTATTTTTATTTGGAGGGGGGCAGAATGGATAAAGTGTGTAACCTTTGGATCACCTTGTAAGTTGTTTAAAATTTACCTTTATAATTAGTGTTTGTGGATGGACTTTTATGAATTTGCGCTTTGAAATCTGCCTGGAAACAGGATGGGACAGATCTCTGGGAATTGAGATGCAATGGACTTCAGTAGTTATGTCCATCCCTACATGAGGAAGGAGAAAATAAGACGTTATTTGGTTCATAGTTTATAGGTCGGCCCATAGTTTCTACAGCAGTGATCCAATGGAACTTGCCATGAACATTAAGGGGATATTCATGTCCCAAGAATTTGGGCACATGCACCAAGCTGGGGAGTAATGATTTGCTATGACTCCATGTTGTGTTACTATACTATACATAAGAACATAAGAGCTTGCTGGATCAGGCCAATGGCCTATTTATTCCAGCATCCTATTCTGATAGTGGCCAGACAATGCCTATGGGAAGCCTGCAAGCAGGAACTGAGCACAGCAGCATTCTTTTCTCCTGCATCTTATAGCAAGAAGAGTTTGGATTTGATATCCCGCCTTTCACTCCCTTTAAGGAGTCTCAAAGCGGCTAACATTCTCCTTTCCCTTCCACCCCAAAACAAACACTCTGTGTGGTGAGTGGGGCTGAGAGACTTCAAAGAAGTGTGACTAGCCCAAGGTCACCCAGCAGCTGCATGTGGAGAAGCGGGGACACGAACCCGGTTCACCAGATTACGAGTCCACTGCTCTTAACCACTACACCACACTGGCTCTCAACTGATATTCAGAAGTATACTGCCTCCAGATCTGGGGTCTCTTCCTTACATTCTACCTGAATGCTACTATAAACCTGAGTGAAAACACCCGGGGTTGTACATAGTTTGAAATGGCCCTTACAAGCTACACATATATATCAACGGTTTTGTGACTCGTCCATTTCCAAGTGGGTTTGGGGCCTGCCAGGAATCTCTTCTTCCAAATGCAAATAAAATAGCCGGCAATGTAGGCACACTCTGTACTTTAGAAGAGAAACATGAAACTCCACAATGTGATAATCCCCACTATAGCTTTGACGCTGGGGCGGGGGGGGGGGGTGATGCTGGAAAATATCCAGAGATTCTTGTGGATGTCATTATTAAGTGGTACTCTCTGCTCTTGCTCTCTGGGCCTTGTCTTTTCCTCAGGCAGCCTACCCAGCCATCACTAATCTGCTTGGATAGTGTGGTCCTACCACACACTCCAAATATTGGTAAAATATTGTTTCCTGGCAATGATGTAACTGGTATCTGGAGTTGCTGGGAAGCAAGAATGACCATGTGCCAAATGGCCTGTGACACTGAACCCATCCTTTCCAAGTTTCATTATTCTTCCTCCCTACCCCAACTCTAAATGGCAGGTGCCAGTGCAATAAAAATTAATAATAATAATAATAATAATAATAATAATAATAATAATATATTTTATTATTTATACACTGCCCATCTGGCTGGGTTTTTCCAGCTACTCTGGGCGGCATCCAAGAAAAGATTAAAAATACATTGAAACATCAGTCATTAAAAACTTCCCTAAACAGGGCTGCCTTCAGATGTCTTCTAAATATCATATAGTTGTTTATTTCCTTGACATCTGACGGGAGGGCATTCCACAGGGCGGGCGCCACTACCGAGAAGGCCCTCTGCCTGGTTCCCTGTAACTTCGCTTCCACAGGGAGGGAACCGCCAGAAGGCCCTCGGCGCTGGACCTCAGTGTCCGGGTTGAACGATGGCGTTGGAGATGCTCCTTCAGGCATACAGGACCGAGGCTGTTTAGGGCTTTAAAGGTCAGCACCATGAAAATTCTGCTTCCTGAGATGCCTTTTGTCCCCAAGAAGAAAGAGTTCATTGCAAGCTTCCCTTCTAGGGCTAATAGCGGCTTGGTGGGGGATGGACAGGAGGGATAACTTCCTCTAGACCATGACAGGGGATGAAAGGGCTTCCCCATATGTGTCATGGTCCCCACCCTGATTGTGTCTTCCTGGGACCTGCTATTTAGAGTGTGGGAGGGAAATAGCACTTGAAGTGACATATTTTGTGTCACGCATAGTGTGATTGTAGCACCCTGCTTGTGGTTAACGCTTAGCTGGAATGAAATATTCAATGCAGCAATAGAGAAATTAAAATAATAATTTATTTGTCAGACAAATAAATGAGAGACACAGTGGTATATGGTTACCAAAGCTCTGCCCACTCTAGCCCTGATGGCCAGCACTTATATTTCCTCAGCCCAGCCCCCTTGCTCCTCCTTTGGCTGCCTCTGTCCAATCAGCCTGGTTGAAATTCCTATTGGCTGTTTGCTAGAACCAATCATAAAAGATACACCCATTTCCTATTACCTTTTATGGGAGACAAAGAGCAATATTTCCTTCTATCCATAAATGGCAGACAAGTAGCTATATATCTTACATTTGCCTCGACAACATAGGCGCCGACTCCATGCGGCTTGAGGGGGCCCGAGCCCCCTCAAAAATTTGTTTGGGGGGGCTCTGCCCCCCCAATAATCTCCGGCGCCCCTCCAGCAGAGCGCCATCGCCGCCCCTCCCCCAGCCCAAAATGCACAGGGGCGGGCTGCCTGCATGCCTCCTGTCCTCCCTCCTGAGCAAAAGCTCCACCCAATTTCCTTTGGAGCTGATTAATAGGCGCAGCACGCTCTCCCCTATTCGCTCACGAGGAGGCGGCGCCACTTTATTTGCATATTCATGAGCTTATTTTTTATTCATGAGCTTTCCTGGGCCTCCCCAATATTTTTTATAAGTCCGCGTCCCTGCTCGACAAGGCACCTTAATAACCAGATCACCTTTTACCCTATTGCCCCATTCACTCCAAAACAGATGGCTAAAACAGATGGCTCATGGTAACAGAGATCTTGGGTTCACCTTCTCACACACCATCAATGAAATAAGAATCTAACATAAGAATCTAACATTTCTTACTTTCTAAATCCTTTGCATAATTACATTAAGACAATATATTTCATACATTAACATATATAGCTTTTTAGAAGAAAAGGAACTTAGTAAAAACAGTTTTTTAAAAAAAGAGCCTCTTCAGTTTACACCCCCTTTCCCAGCCAGCTGCTGTTCCTATTAGCTCTTGCCCTTTAACCTTATGAAAATATGGCTCGAGTCTAATGGGAGGCACCTGGTATTATTTTCTGTTAAACAATAAATCTTACTATTTACCAACTCTTAATTAGTGATTTTGCAGCTTGATTGTATTCTGTAATATGTATGGTCAGTATGACCTTTGCTCCCAGCCTGTAATTTCCTTTTACAACTTTGAGAAACGTGTCTCCTGCTACTGCTATAAATCAGGGGGGCCCTGTTCAAGAGGATAAACAACTGCCAAAGTACTTAGTCAGCTGCTTTTCTGCCTGGCATGAAAGATACAAACATTTGCAAATATATCTATCTTTAAGCTCATTTTAAAATACAGGCCTTGATCAGATGCCTCATGATCACCAGGCATTTTTATTTAGATAGGACTGGGTGACATGTCTAATATGTTCCATGGGGTGTTATTTCTTTCAGTTTTATTGGGGGATCTGTACAAATATTTTACAATTTTGTTTAAAACATTAATGTACTGCCCTTCATTGTAAAAATCCCACAGCATCCTTTTCCAGAAACATTTAACATAAGCTGGTGCTTTTTAACTGCTTCTTTGCCTCCTCCCCTTTTCATTCTCTTCATGCCATTCTAACATATGCCTCCTACAGGAAAAACAAAATGGGAATGGCCTGTATTGATTGTTTGAACATTTCTGTGAGGTAGGTTGGGTCGGGAGTCAGTTTTAAAAGTTGCTTAAGTTGTAAATAGAAATATGCCGTACAAGTTAGACCTACATTTAAAAAAGCTGTGTCCAGAGAGAAGCTTTGAGTTGTTTGTCAGGGAAAAGCCCCCCTTCCCAGCATGCTCTTTTAACTTCAGTCCCGTTAACCATGCTCAGTGGGAAATGCAAAAGGCTATCTGTTTGAAGTTCATGGCTGAGCAAAAATTCAAACCTTGATTTCCACAGCCCTCCTTCTATTCAAGTATACCAGAAGTGGTCTTCCAGATATGACCTTTTAATTTCATCTGTAATGTCTATTGATTCCTATAATTTCCTACATTTTCCCTGTAGCTAGGCAAAACATTCAATAAATTATCAGAACAAACAGAGTTGAAAATGAGATCATTTAGCTGGGCAATTTCCTTTCAATTCTGCAATGTGAGGTAGGAAAACAATGCTGCAGCCTGCTTTTATCTCATTAGAATGTTTCCACTTACGTTTAATGGCCACAATTAATTAACCTTCAAGCAAGAGCCTTTTATCTTAGATACATACCAGGATTCTGCAAAAAGAAGAAGTCTGTGTTTCAGTGTTCTCTTGTTGACTGTTGGTTGAAAAAGACAAGAAAAAAAATACAAATGGCAAAAATTAAAATAATGCAAAAAACAAGTTTCAGATGGAAATTGCACTCCATTACCATTTTGCGAAAGCCTGTATTTCAGATTTGAACTGATTTCAAAATAGCAAGGCAAGCAATGAACTGAAAACTCATTTGTGCACAAAGCACTGCAAAGTGTGGGGTGTAGTTTAGCTTTTAAAAAATATTCTGAACAAAGTGGGTAAACAACCAGAGACCCGTTACAAATAGTTTTCCCACTCTTTGTTTGTTTCTACACAGCTTTTATCTCTCTCTCTCTCTTTTTAAAAAAGCTCTACAATCTCCATTTGCTTACACGATCATAGATTTAATCAACGGTTAAAAGGGTTTGTTGTAAGCAGACACAATCCTGACAATTACGAGATCTCAGCTTACTTGTGTCATATTGATAGAAACGAGCACATCATCAATGGTGTCTTCATTATACCAAGAAGGACAGAATTCACTATTATATGACAGAATCACCTGAGAAAATAAGAAGATTTTGTCATTACTCCCATGCCCTGCTCCAGAATTCTTTTAACTGCCGTATATTGTTGACTCAGCATGAAAATAATGAGCAACTTTAGTCTGGTCAGACAAAAAGCAAAAGAAAAAAGCAAACATTTTCAACAAAATAATCATTTTAATTCCTTCATTATAAAAGCATTTTATTTGACAGCTAGCCCACAGAAACATGCCAGGCACACTTGCATTCACAAAAATGGTATATATAAAAACCAGCTAAAGATCGGAACTGTGGGCTCACATTTACTGTTATTGCTTGTAGAATTAATTTGTTCATTTATTTTATTTATTAAATTTGGATACTGACTTGTCCACACCCTCAAGCCTTACCAACTAAAATTCATCCAGCACAACAGGACTAGACAGTGCTCTGGACACCCCTTGAGATTAATCTGCTATCATAGCGAAGCCACAATCCTGGTGGAGGCAAGTGATTATTTCCTCAAAATGCTTTGCAAGGAAGTGTACAGTGAGCTACCATCAGTTCTACCACCTCCTTTGGGCCGGACTGTAAGAAGCCCCACACTGCCCAGAAGAGCTCTGACTGGATGGCAAAGTGAGGATGCAATGCAGGCAACAAGTACCGTACTGTATTGGCTTGAATATAAGCCACACTTTCCCCCCAAAATTCTGACCGTGAGAAGTTAAAGTGCGGCCTAAATTCGTGACCTTACAAAAATTGGCTTTTACGATATCGCTGCTGAAACAGACACACGGTAAAACGGAACAAAAAAATTGTTTTATTGTCAATTTGCGAGCTTGAGACGGTTGTGCAATTAAGTCTAATGTCATTCATTGCTTTCCCCATATTTTACAGTGCAGTAGTGATTTTTTATTTGCATTTATGGTGCTACAAACAAGTGTTTAACCCACTTGCAGGTCCTCTCTAGAACCCGTAGGATTTTCTTCTACATTTGCCATTTACGGGTGTGAATGTCTGTGGAATTTTAAGCAAGCGGCTTACTTTCGGGTATTGCCTGCTGAGGGCCGCCTGCTGGGGGCCTGAAGGGCCCTGCCCTTGCCTTTTTCCACCAGGCTTGGGGCAGGGCCTGACAGGCTTCACAAGGACGGTGGCTGCTGCTCAGCAGAAAAGGCTCCTCTTTTAAATTGTTTTTTATTTTTATCTGTGTTGTTTTCAATGAGACCATCTTGGCTGTGAGCCCTGGAAGACCTGCACCCTGCCTTGCTGGCCCTTATCTGTCCTGGGAGAGTGGAGTGCTGACTGACTCCAGCCACAAAAACTGAGGCTGTCGAACAGATTCTTGGACTGGAGTATTTTCTATGGGGGGTTGAGAGAGCTTGTTGCTGTTATTGATATTATTGTTGTGTCTCTAGTTTTAGATCTTACGATTTACGTGGAAATTGTTTCCATTTGGTTGTGTACTTTTTGATGTGTTTTATTTATTGCTTATGACTTCTGTTATGTTTGTAATTACCGTATTTTTCGCTCTATAAGACGCACCAGACCACAAGACGCACCTAGTTTTTGGAGGAGGAAAACAAGAAAAAAAATATTCTGAATCTCAGAAGCCAGAACAGCAAGAAGGATCGCTACACTGTGAAAGCAGCAATCCCTCTTGCTGTTCTGGCTTCTGTGATAGCTGCACAGCCTGCATTCGCTCCATAAGACGCACACACACTTCCCCTTACTTTTTAGGAGAGAAAAAGTGAGTCTTATAGAGAAAAAAATACGGTATGTCAATCTTGTCATGTTGTAAGCCGCCTTGAGCATAGTTTCAACTATGGAAAGGCGGCATACAAATAAAATGATGTTGATGATGATTATCTTTTCTTTCTCTCCCCCCCGCCCCGAATTCTAAAGGTGCGGCGTATTTGCGGGTGCGGCTTATATTCGGACCAATATGGTATTACTCAGAGCAGACCTGGCATTCAACAACAGCAGCTGCAAACCCGAAGGCTGACTGATATGACAACCACAGTTCCCCAGGTTGGAGGAGGGTCTGGCACATAGGGGTCTGGCACATAGCACAGTCACTCACTGCCTGCTCTGTGTGCCCCTTACCCAGCCTGTCCCACTGCCCCACACCCTGAACAATTGAACAATTGTGACTGCGGCCTCCTGCTATCCACAGCCCCTCTCTTCCCAGGCATATCCCACAAAAACCCTGTAAAAACCGTTGAAAATAATTTAAAGCATTTTAGACAATGGGGTTAATCACAACGAAACCGAAACCAGCTAAACAATACTGCAATTCAAATGTGTGCTCAGCTGCAGCAACTTTCATAGCTGCAGTTAGTCAGGGCCCCGCCCTACTAGGCCAGGTGGAAGAGGCCTGTCAGGCAGGGGGCAGGACCCCCTCCCCTGCCACAAGACTCACATCTGAGATAGTATCCGGCCTTCTCGGCAGCCTCAGCTTCTTTTTTCTAGCTGTAAATTTGCTCAGCATTTTATTAATATTTTCTGTTCTCAATTTAAACATGAAAACCTTTGAAAGCTTGCAATTTAAGTTTAAAATACGTCGTTAACTTGCGTGCGCTCTCCTTCCCCTTTCAATGATCTTCAAACAGGTTGGGTGCCATGCTGCAAATTGAACATAGGCACTTTTCATGGAGAACATTCACCGAATGCAGTCTGCGTTTCCAGGTATCCTTGATTGTTGTTGCTGTTGTTTAGTCGTTTAGTTGTGTCCGACTCTTTGTGACCCCATGGACCAGAGCACGCCAGGCACTTCTGTCTTCCACTGCCTCCCACAGTTTGGTCAAAGTCATGCTGGTAGCTTCGAGAACACTATCCAACATCTCGTCCTCTGTTGTCCCCTTCTCCTTGTGCCCTCCATCTTTCCCAGCATCAGGGTCTTTTCCAGGGAGTCTTCTCTTCTCATGAGGTGGCCAAAGTATTGGAGCCTCAGCTTCACGATCTGTCCTTCCAGTGAGCACTCAGGGCTGATTTCCTTCAGAATGGAGAGATTTGATCTTCTTGCAGTCCATGGGACTCTCAAGAGTCTCCTCCAGGACCATAATTCAAAATCCTTGATAGGAAGCTGTATAAGACACGGGGATGCTCTTTTTCTTCTCAGACAGTTTTAAGAAAATCAATACAACTTTTTCCATTTAAATCACAATGAGCCTAGAGTATAATTTAACAAGTCCAGCCAGAAAACCAGACAAACATGGAAAGTGGCTCCCCTCCTGTTGCCAGTTACATTGACTTTAGTTACTACTTGCTGCTAACAAGGGCAATGTGGGGAAAGTGCCACTATAGTGCTGCGATGATTCCAGATTCACCCAACAAGTCTATGTACTGTATTAAGTTGGTTTGCTTGATTGTACTACAGCCTTATTGCCTGGAAATGTCACTCCCAGAACCAAGAAACTGATTAGCTTCATATTCATCAACTCTAATCAAGGCTTATGACTCAGCCAGGGTAATAATACATACGGAAACCTTGTTCTCAAACTGAAGAAAATAAGAGTTATAAA
This sequence comes from Podarcis vaucheri, assembly GCF_965113315.1. Classification (NCBI taxonomy): domain Eukaryota; kingdom Metazoa; phylum Chordata; class Lepidosauria; order Squamata; family Lacertidae; genus Podarcis; species Podarcis vaucheri. Next base: position 51,318,891 of record NC_138759.1, on the reverse strand, counting down.
TAGAAAGGTGGTAGTTTGTAGTTGCTTAACATGTGGAGATTATTAAAACTCTTCTCTTGGCAGAAATACAACACACACACACACACACACACTCATACACACACACACAATGGGGAACTTCAGTGAATTATGATGCTTTCAGTATGAATTTGCAAAATATGCACATGCCTGTTGGGTTAGGTCATATAGCACTGAAAAGACAGAGGCTGACAGTGTTGGGGTGAGACATTCATTCCCAGAAACAACACTGGAAGTTACCAGAAGCGGGAATGCAACATGTAGTCAATATATGTGGACTTCTGACAACATATATGATCATGAAACAAGATATACATGTATTTATTTATTTCATAAAATTTCTATACTACTTTAAGGCTGCTTGGTAATGTAGCCATGTAGAATGGCTTTTCCAAAGCCTGGTCTAAGGTTTGAATAAGATACTGTAATATTCAGTGATTGCTATTCACTGAATAGTGACAGGGATTAATGCAATGTAACCCTTCTAAAATGCAAGGGCTATGATGTCAGACTTTGGCTGTCAATTCCAGAAACTATTGCCTTGCTCAGAAGTGGATCCCACATCTAATTTGAACTACAGATGGAACACTTCTTGCCATCCTCTTCCTTCTATTGCAAGAGGCAGTAGGTAAGGTCTCTATCTAGCCAGATGGCTGGAAACAGGGCTGGATTTAAATTTATGTAATGAGTTTATTTATTACTTCTCTTTTAAAAAAAAATTACTATAAAGATTGCATGCAACATTTGATGGATGGGCACTGATGCTGTAAAGTTTCCTATGGATTTAAAAAAAAAAACATATTAATGCAGGTCAGTATCACTTATAAAGAGAAAATGAACTTTTTGTGCACGTGTGCAAATGTGTATCAGAGAGTACCAAAGTTTCTAAAAGTATATAAAAGTACAGAAAAAAATAAAAGTATTACAATTCAAAAATCCTATTATTATGATGATTCTTCAAACATATGCTTAATAAATATACTGTTCATACAAACAAGTTGGTTCAATTTGAACATTTCTGGTTTAATCATTTTCCAAATTATCATATCAGAATCTGAAAGGAACGTGAAATTAATTCCTGTCCCTGAAATTCCTGTCAGTTTAATATAGTTCACAACAGAGACCCTGTCAGATCCATGGCTGAACTGTGCCTAGGGTGCTGAATTCGGGTTTGGGGAACCCTGCCATGTACTCCCGTATCCAGTCAACAGCTGAAACAAAAAGTTCATTTTCTCTTTACAGGTGATACTGACCTACATTAATATGTGGGTTTGTTTTTTTTAATCCATAGGAAAATTTACAACATCAGTGCCCATCCATCAAATGGTGTATGTAAGTACTGGTGTTAGATCTGTGCATGCAAATTTATTGTCTTACAGAACAGGAATAAATCATGCATGCAAATTGTGCATCAGAGTCATGAAACAGGCTGTGAGATAATCAGTCTCATATAACCAACATACTTAAGTCTCCTGAAGCGTATGTAACCTGAAGCGTATGTAACCCAAGTACCACTGTATTGTATTGAAGGCAACTGAGCCTCAAAAGTTTGTAGTTCCCATGATTCCACCAGCCTCCTACTGTGAACTGACTCCTCCTTACTACCTGCTGTTTTGTGCTACTTATGAGGAGAACAGAATTAACAGGCAGGGCCAAACTGGCAGGTTAGAGGACACTGAGAACCAGGACACATGTGTACACTCATGGTGAATTCCAGAAGGATAGGGCAACAACAATTCAATTAATATTCCTACACTTCTTGACTAAAAGCAACACCTGCTTCCTGCTTCTGTTTTGTGTAGGATGGCATTTCAACACTTCCTCTGCTGGCTTTCTTCCCCAGAGTGATTATCACACAGTCTCTACTTGCTTTGAAATCATGAGTCCAATTTCCAGTGAAGACCTGATACACACATCCTTTGGATGTGACGCAGAATCTTACAGATATATAAGTTCATGCTAATTGCAGAGAGGCAAGAGCCCCATAAGGTGCAGGGCTGCATATGTAGCGTAGTGTAGACTAGAGTTCTCATTGGCTATTATCACTTGAAGAGGAAACCCAGGTGGAGGGGCCCTGTCCCCACAACTGCACAACTCCTCAGACCCCTTTGCAGTGAAATTTTGCAGTGGGGAGGTTTCTCACACAGGTGGGAACCTTGATCCTCCAGTGCTTCTACTTATGTGAGGAGCCTTATGGATCACCACTTCAAAAAGTAAACATGTGAAGGGGTTGGAGGGAGTGGGGCTAAAGGTTTATCCCTGTTGTATCCATGTTCCCTGTTCATGTGATGGCACCAGAAGAAGGCTTAGGGTGGCCCTGTATCATACATCATGTATCATGTATCATATCATACATCAGACCTTCAGTTGTGACTTACTTGCCAAAAAGATTGAATGTACTGTACTGATTTGACCCCAAACACAGTAAAATTGACTTAAGAAAACAAAGAACGGGGAGGGACACTCAGGACAACTGTTCCTCCAGTTAAAGAGATGTCTACAAAGACTAGCTCTGTCCTGAATGTGCAGGCTTTCACAAAAGGTATAAACAAGACTCAGATATCATAGATAAAATTGATTCCCCTTGGCATCTATCCTAGGTTTGAGGTCTTGACTATTTCCTTCTTCTGTAGGCACAACATTTAATGTGGGTTTTGCAGGATGATCTGAAATAGGAGAGAGTGTTGTTAAACAGAAACAGGTTCTTTCTTGCATGGTAACAAGAGTTAAAGCATGCAGGAGCTGCTGCTTTGTAAGTTTGTCTAAATTGAAGACTTAAACCCCCCAAAGCATTTAATTTAACATGTAAGTGCTGCTTTGGGAAAACTGTCTAGGCCTGATTTTCACATGCTTAAAACCATAAGGTATAAAGATTTGTGATGCTTAGTCCCTCGGATATACCTGTGCTCATATATACCCTGTGAAAAACTTCCAGCAAAAAGCCTAGGACTGATTATTGAGACCCCTGCCCCCGTAGCAGGATTAGCACCAAGAACCCATTCCCCTTACCTCCTTCCTGGGCAAGAGGGTGCATTGTTTGGGCTTGTCGACACTTCTGTTTGGCCTGCTGTTTCCCCCCGGGGAAAACTCGCTCTTTACTTCTGAATCAGAGCAAATGCCAATCAGGTTTTCCACGGACTGACATTTGCTCTGATCAGGCAATAGAGAGTGGGTTTTCCTGGGGGAAACAGCAGGGCAAATGGAAAACTGCTCTGACCCACATCTAGAAAGCACGGGACAAGCGGAAACCTCTTGCACCTTTGCTTTCTAGGCACAGGACAAGCGGAGGTCTGGCTGAGCACTTAGCTCCCATGCTGCTTGACTCCTATAAGGGATTTATACTGAACACCTGCTTTGCTCTAGGGGACGCGGGTGGCGCTGTGGGCTAAAGCCTCAGCGCCTAGGGCTTGCTGATCGAAAGGTCGGCGGTTCGAATCCCCGCGGCGGGGTGCGCTCCCGCTGCTCGGTCCCAGCGCCTGCCCACCTAGCAGTTCGAAAGCACCCCCGGGGGCAAGTAGATAAATAGGTACCGCTTACCAGCGGGAAGGTAAACGGCGTTCCGTGTGCGGCTCTGGCTCGCCAGAGCAGCGTTGTCACGCTGGCCACGTGACCCGGAAGTGTCTTCGGACAGCGCTGGCCCCCGGCCAATAGATGTGAGATGGGCGCACAAACCCCAGAGTCTGTCAAGACTGGCCCGTTCGGGCAGGGGTACCTTTACCTTTACCTTTACCTGCTTTGCTCTACCCTTCTTGGGACTGATCCCAAGACTCACTCTGCTACCACTTAAGAGCTTATAATGGGATGCGCCAGGCAGCATGCCAAATGTCACAAAACATGTAATGGCACACGGCAGAAATAGACAGTATATGTATGCCAGAAACACAGGCAAATATGTTGTCACAAATGTAGGAGGCAAGATTCTAAGCTTTAAATCTAGCATATGTTGCTGCTTAAATAACTTACTTGCTTCCACCTCCCAAATCCCCACTTTCTCTCACAATATATACAGCAGCTAATTGTGTGATTGTTTGCTTAAAAGATGGACTCGGCCTTTCATATATGACATTTTAATTTGATTTTCATTTTTAAATGGTGCATTATATACCATAGAGCATAGTAAAAAGAAAAACAGTATTATCCATATGTGGTCTCAAATAGATATTCTTACACATTCAAATTTTCTCCTTTCAATTTTTTTTAAACAATAATATCAAAATAACAATGAAACCATATTTTAATCAATGTTAAAAATGACAAAGCCAAAGCATATAAAACAGCCGCAGAGGCAGTAAAACACCATGCATTTCAGACTAAGTCCTAAAGGAAGAACTAGGGAAGTTTTTAATGTTTGATGTTGTTGCTTTTTTATTATTGTTATTGGTGTTCTGTTGGGAGCCACCCAGAGTGGCTGTGGAAACCCAGCCAGATGGGCGGGGTATTATTATTATTATTATTATTATTATTATTATTATGTTGTTGTTGTTGTTGTTGTTGTTGTTGTTGTTGTTTGCTTGCCCCTGCCTCCCGCTGAAGGTTGGGCTAAATTTGCATCTATATACAAAAATTAGCATACACAATTTTTATGCCAAGTTGTGCTACAGCCCTTCTGTTGCTAGGTATTGAGCAAAGCCCTGTGTGCAGAGCTGACCATTGATACCTTCTGGGCAGGAAGAAATATGAGGACTTCCTGTTTAGGTGGTGCTTTGGTCAACAAGGACTCCTTGAGCTCTAAGGTGCCTTGTATTTCTTGTTCTCTGGTCCTGTCTTTTGGTTTGCATTCCAGTCAAAGTTGCTATCTAGTCATGACTTTTGCCTTGTTCCCCAGTCCTGCTGCCTCATCCCTCTCCCATCCCTTGGGGTGAGTGAAGGAGCAAATTTGTTTGTGTATATATAAACACTACCCTTCAACAGGTTCTCAGGGTGCTTTACATAGTTAATTACAGTAAAAGAAGTTTACTTACAGGAGATATTACTGCACTGCGGTTAGGTCCATATGTTTTATATCAGGGGCAAAGGTAAAGGTAAAGGGACCCCTGACTGTTAAGTCCAGTCGCGGATGACTCTAGGGTTGCGGCACTCATCTCACTTTACTGGCCAAGGGAGTTGGCGTTTGTCCACAGACAGCTTCCTGGTCATGTGGCCAGCATGACTAAGCCACTTCTGGCGAACCAGAACAGTGCATGGAAATGCAATTTACCTTCCCGCTGGAGCGATACTTATTTATCTACTTGCACTTTGATGTGCTTTCGAACTGCTAGGTTGGCAGGAGCAGGGACTAAGCAACGAGAGCTCACCCCGTCGCGAGGATTCGAACCGGAAACCTTCTGATCGGCAAGCCCTAGGCTCTGTGGTTTAGACCTTTTTCACCCCAAGAGCCACATGACAGTAGTAGGAGGGGCCAGTGGCAAAAAGTGGGTGGACGAATGGATATGACTCTTCCTTTTGTAAATAGGCTACATTATAACCAGGCAAAAAACAGAGGTTTACACACACACACACATACATCCAGGGAAGGAAGAGGATTCAAGGACACATTCCAACCAGACAAAAGGACCTAAGAAGGGCATAGAGCAGGAGAGGTCAGAGGTGTCCCCCTCCTGTTTTATATTGCCTCACCTGTAGTTGCAGCTAAAAAAACCTGTTTAAGAAACTTGTTTATAATGCTTTACCTGTAGTTTCAGTGTTTCCGTGCGCTCTGGTTTCCATCACAGTGTTCCATTGTGCCAGAAGCGGTTTAGTCATGCTGGCCACATGATCCGGAAAGCTGTCTGTGGACAGAGGCAGTTCCCTTGGCCTGAAAGCGAGATGAGCGTCACAACCCCAGAGTGGCCTTTGACTGGACTTAAATGTCCAAGGGTCCTTTACCTTTTACCTTTACCTTAGTTTCAGCTAAAAACCAGTTTAAGAAAAGCTGCCATGTGCTGTGTCATTCAATGGAACTGAACATACACACAACCCTTAGCATTACTCGTCTGAAAAGTTTTTCTCAACAAGAAAGAGATATAGGGTGACTGCTAAATATTTGTGATATGGATGAACAACCCCTTGAGTATGTCCATTTTTGTTGCTTCCTTCCACTCTCCCCCCACCCAAAGGCAGTGCTTAGGAAATTGTAATAAATTCGCTGCACCTCCCAGAAAGGGAACTCCAGCGCTTTCTGTTTTCTTATCAGTGAGTGCAGATCTGGAGCTCTCTACCTGTCAATATATATACATGAAAATGTGCCAGATAAGTAGATTTTACAGGCAATGATACCATGAACCAAATAAATATGTGGGTACAAGGCTAACAGGCTTTTACATAACTAAGCTACAAATGCTACAATATTTGTTTTATAGTCTCTGAGTTACATTTATATGTATGGCAGAATACACTGATTTCAGTAAAGACAAAATATTTGTGTAACACCAGCTGTAAGGATAGAGAACACATGAGTGCACTGTGTGAAATTATATGCAACGTGTAACCACCCTGTGTCTGTGTCATTCTTTTGATGATCAGGCTGCCACCTAGTTTGTGGTACAATTCAAATTAAATGAGGTGAAAGAATCATAGAACCATAGTACTGTAGAATCATAGAGTTGGAGGGGACAAGGATCATCTAGTCCAGTGTTTCCAAAACTTGGATCTCCAGCTGTTTTTGGACTACGATTCCCATCCCTGACCACTGGTCTTGCTAGCTAAGGATGATAGGGGTTGTAGTCCAAAAACAGCTGGAGACCCAAGTTTCGGAAACACTGATTTAATCTTTTTGCCCAATGTCGGGTTTGAACTCATGACCCTGAAATTAAGAGTCTCATCTGTGGAGACTAGTTTACAATGTTCCAGTTTGCATTACCAAAATCTGCACTAGTGGAAATGAACCCCAATGGCGGCAGCTGAAATGTTCTTGCATTGCACTAATGGATAGGAAAAGGTTTTAGCTTACAAACTAATTTGAATATGCAGTCCCATAAAATACCATCATAAGCTACCACAAAAAAATAGATAATCATAAATCAGTTTTATAATGGATATTTTTCGTAGTGGAGTTGGAAGTTTTTATCTCTATATATTCCACTCAGAATATGAGGCATGAAAATATGTACTTTCATATAATAACTTCCAAAGAACTTTATTTCTCATTATAAAACCATCACAGGCTCCCTGGCATGGGCTTAGTAGCTTGATCTTGCAACAGGAACTTAAGTAGTAACTAAGGAAAGAACTTCCCCTCAGGCCACAACATTTCACCACAGAGCCTTTACTATAATTTTAGGCAGAACACTTAGTGGTGCCTGTAGCTGAGATTATATGCCTTCATTTCCAGCTCTGACAGATTTGCCAAACTGTTTGGTTTCAGTTCTGCGGATGGAGCATTGGACATAAGCAACACTTTTGCACTTTGGCTCTCCAGATACTATTGGACTGCAACTCACATCATTCCTGACCTCTGGCCTTGTTGGCTGGGGCTGATGGGAGTTGGAGTCTAAGAACATCTGGCAGGTCACAAGTTTCCCATCCCCATGCTCTTCCTGGGCAGGCCTGTACTCTTCTTCCCCTCCCTTCGATGCTCTTCCTGGACTTTTCCTTCACAGCACAAGGTTGAAGTTGGTTACTAGTTCCCAGTTCCTGATTAGCTGAAAAGTTAGCAACATGAAAAAGGAAGGAAAATACACACCTCCCTCATCTCCAAAGTGATGTTTTTCTGTCACTGATGCCCAAAATAAATGTTGGGATACCCATATCATATATCCCCTTGATTAGGGGACTCCTCAATTCAAGCACAAGAATAAAGCTACTCAACTAAAGTTATAATGCTTGCAGATGTTCATGAATGCATGATGAAAACATAAAAACTGAGTAACTGAAGGTGCTTACCTCAAAATCCTGTTTAGGCCAGTGTAAACAGGAGAATGTCTCACTTCCAGATGCCAATGGATCCTGCCTGGCCTAGAGCTTCCTGTGAGCACATGACACAGAATAATAGAATCGTAGAATTGGAAGGGACCTGAGGATCATCTAGTCCAACCCACTGCAGGGATATGCAGTTGTCCCATATGGGGATCAAACTTGCAACCTTGGCATTATCAGCGCCATGCTCCTACCAACTGAGCTATCCAGCTATCCAGGCTGTGCTGCATGGATATAGGCATCTATGCACAACAAAGATAACCAAAGTACGCAGAAAAATATATGTATTAAGGAGAAGGGTCCCATTGCATAATCTGTTTCAGGCCAGGGCAAAATGTGCAGCCAAGAAAATGGGAAGGTATTCTCCATGAGATGCCAATGCATCCTGCCCGGCCTAGAGCTTCCTGTGAACGCATAGCACAGTCGAGCGCACTTATGGACATTGAATATAGACAAACTGCAGGGAAAAAAGTTACTGGGGGTGTCCACTTGAACATCTGTTTTGGGGCAAGATAATTCATACAAACAAACAAACAAACAAACAAACAAACAAACAAACAAGTCCCCTTCTACAATATGCTCAATAGGCTCCCTCCCAATGCCTGGGACTAGTGCTCAAATACCAGTGACCAGAGGGGGTCCACCCCCTTACCTATTGTAATGCCCGCCTCAGCTACTGTTTTTAAATTACTGGCAGCATGATTTGTCTAACATTAGCAAGTGTCATTGGGTGAGGCTTGTGAATTTCATTACAGACCTCTCCTGTAATGCAAATTACTTCCTCATAATTTAAACACTGCCTGGAGCCCCAGCTGAGGCATAGCTTTCCTGGGGATTGGCATTGGACTTGTGAAGTTTAATGTGTGTGATACACACACACTCTTCAGTTTCCAACAGCACCATTTATTGAGTACAGTCGTATCTTAGAAGTCAAATGGAACCCGTTCCGGAAGTTCGTTCGACTTACAAAATGTTCAGAAACCAAAGTGCAGCTTCTGATTGGATGCAGGAAGCTCCTGCAGCCAATCGGAAGCTGCAGAAGCCCCGTCGGATGTTCATCTTCCAAAAATAGTTTGGAAACCAGAACAGTCACTTTCGGGTTTGCGGTGTTTGGGAGCCAAAATGTTTGAGAACTAAGCTGTTTGAAAACCAAGGCACGACTGTATTCTAAGTGTATCTTAGCTTTATATTGTTTTAATACAATAAGTCTACTGTACAGCCATTCTGCAACAGTTTGGGATGCATTTAATTTTACGCACTCGCAAGCATAATTGGACAAATCACAAGTACTCTCTGTTTATTTTAGCCCACACATTTCTGTAGGCTGAGACTACTTGTCTGACAAATGCCTGTGCAGAAGCTATTCAGATACCTACTCATGTAACTGAGTAGCCTGACGTCTCTTCCCTGCTCCCACCCCCCGCCTGGGTGACATTTAAGCTTTCCCAACCATTGTTCTTCTGAATTTATTCAGAATTGCCATATGGGGAAATGAAAGCAGCCACTAAGGATGAAAAGATGGATTCCACTAAATATAATGGGAATTTATTACAGTAAGTCCGATGAATATACAGTTTCACTCCGGGTGCCTAAGAAAGGATTCTTCATCTTTTGGAAACTGACCTTCAAATTATTTAACCCCCAACTAAAGCTACCTGCAGGGACGCGGGTGGCGCTGTGGGTTAAACCACAGAGCCTAGGACTTGCTGATCAGAAGATCGCGGTTCAAATCCCCGCGACGGGGTGAGCTCCTGTTGTTCAGTCCCTGCTCCTGCCAACCTAGCAGTTCGAAAGCACGTCAAAGTGCAAGTAGATAAATAGGTACCGCTCCGGCGGGAAGGTAAACGGCGTTTCCATGCGCTGCTCTGGTTCACCAGAAGCAGCTTAGTCATACTGGCCACATGACCCGGAAGCTGTATGCCGGATCCCTCGGCCAATAAAGCGAGATGAACGCCGCAAGCTCTACACACCGCAGAGGAAGAACATGATGTACCTTACCTCTTTGGTTTCCTGCCCCTATACCCCAACCCTCCAACCCCTATGCATGAAGCTGTGGTCTGTGTCTAAACTGTCATCTGTGCAATGGCTGTCTCAAACATACACCTCAGCTGAAGTGCAAAGTGAGTGTGGCTTATGTTTTGGTTTTGGAAGCTGTTCTGTGTAAAAATGCATCAAACAGCAGTACAGTATATCTTAAGAAATTATAGGCTAGCTCTGCAATGTGGGTAATTTTTGCTTTTAACCCATTTTCTGCAGCGCAATGGTATTTCATGCCCTGCAGTGCTCTTCCTCCCAAACTCCATGATCTCCCATGTTTACAGATGTCAAAGGAAAACCAAATTCAGGCACCCTCAGAAAGTAATGCTGCCAGCTTTACCTCTTCCTACAGTGGTTAGCTAGTGGAATTCACTACAACAAGGTTTGCTGATGGCCATTAGTGTAGATGGCTTTCAATAATGCTCTTCATTGGCAATGTATTAGTCATGCTAGCTAAATGGAACTTCAGCTTTCAGAAGCAACATCCTTAGAAGCACCAAGTGCTTCTAGAACAGCAGAGGAAGGTATATATTGATTTTCACTGGAGTTTCTAGCGTTCAGGTGCTCCATTCATACTGAATGAAAGCGCACAGAGCGTTATACTCTCATTTTATCATATAGCAGTATTGTAAGAACTGTATTTTTCTTTTTGATGCTTACTGCTGGAAAATTCCAAACCTTTTTGATGTTTTATAAATATTGCTTCACTTCACATTCCAAATAATTGCACCAAGGACTCTTTACTGTAAAACAGTTTTACTATAAAAGTGGTATTTTAACATTCACAGTTTAAAATTTGAAGTATGAAATCTATTATTTTATGCAATTGGACCTCAGAAGGCAACCAGCCACTAGTATTCAGATGCATTGCTTCCTCCAATTGTGGAGGTAGAGCAGAGGTATACACCCAGACACAGATGTCTACATCTGTCATTAACAAAATAATGTTTTTCCAAGATCTTGGGCTTATAGCAGCCTTCCCCAACCTTGGATCCCCAAATGTTCCTGGGGTACAATTAACACAGCTACCACTCTGGAAACTAATCAATATAATCATTTCCAAGAAGCTGCCTCCGGAACAAATGGGAGCCAGAAGTAAAATGATGGAGAGGCAGAGTAACAATTCAGTGGGCAAATTAATATGCAGCAGCATGGATACCTGAAATGAGATTGTGACATCACCTGTTCAAACATCTGTGGTATTAATTGTTTAGTAAGTGTGTAGAGAGGGAGAACAGTCTGCCAGAGCATGCTCCAATAGATTATGATACAGGACTTGAGAGTAGATTGATACCCAGTGATTAAAATGGTATTTAATGCAGTTTTGCAGTCCTGCTCCTTAACGTGTGGGAAATACGATGTGCCCTCTATGTTGCGGGTGCTTGGAAAGAAAGAAAACTGTTTGGTGCATTGTGAGGGTTCTGGGTCAACTTTGATCCAAGTTATGGTCCAACAATTGCTGGCGTCTGGCTATTTTGTGTCCTAGGCGAGGCTAAGTACTTGCACCGCCCCCCGGTTGCTAACTTCAATTTTCAAAAACAGATGTGTTGTAGAAAAAAGTGAACAGCTTAAAACTTGAAACTGCTAAATTTATTTTAAATTGCAAAAGTAAGTAATACAACAATCTTTTATCATCATAAGAAAATATCTTAGCACACAAAGCATTTTGAACGATCTTGTTATGTTGAAATTTAAGTTTCTTCTTTTAAAAAGCTTCAATTTCAGGCACATCAAAATCTCACTTTATGTGCTATTTCTGTTGCATTTCCCCCCCACAATTCCTTCAGGTCAAGTGCTGATGCTTGGGCATGTTCAAATTGATATAGCTGCCAAGCTAATTAGTCTCTTTCGCAACATTGTTGAGCATATGTTTTATAAGTTTGAGCTTTGAGAACCTGCATTCATCCCTTGCTACTGACAATGGAAGTGTGAGAAGGATCCTTAGGGCAACAGAAACATTAGACACATTATCTAGGAGTTTTTGCTGTAGTATGAAGAGATGTGGTGGCATAGACTTTGGAAGCCTTCAAGCTATAAGTTTACAGCATAGATATTCAGCATCAACATATTTGCTTCTATTGTGCATCAATGATTTTTCCAAATTCTTGCAGGCCTTATGTACATCTTCAGCAGACATTTTGTTGATACTGCATATATCATACAGGAAGCCAAATAGGGATTTATGTTGCTGTAGCTGTTGGAATCTCTCTCCAACATATTGAATGGCCATGTTTAAGCACAGCTGCCCAGAGTGTCTGGGGCAACCCAGCCAGGTGGGCAGGGTATAAATAATACAATTATTAAATTATTATTAGCAGTAGAAATCTACTTTGAATTTCTGCTTTGGGTCTTGTGATGCCTCTTCTTGGGCTTCATTCTCAAATTGCCATTATAGAAGCATTGCAAAAAACACGTGTTAAATGTAAGAAGGGGAGCTGATATATCTGTGAGAGAAGACAGAGGTGGTTTGGGGAAGATGGTGAGCAGCTGCGCATTACTGTGGTCAAGGACTTTCAGACAGGAAGTGGCAAAACCATTCATGAACCATCCCATAAATACAAAGTCCCTCAGTCATGTAACCAACATATTTACATATTTACCTGATTTCTACAACACCCTATAACAAATGTATTCCCAAGACAGTTAATACACAATAAAGCAACCAGAGAAGCATGTGTATATATAAAAATTATAAAGCATGTTAATGAAATAATTCAGAAACAAAACAGCCATAAAAACACATTCCCAAATAAATCTCAAATGTTTCTGAACATTTGAGGCAGAACACAAATAGGGCTCCTGAGAATATATTCAGGAGTATATGCCACAGGTCTGAAGCTGCAGCTGAAAGGACTCTTCTCCTAATACATACTAATCTCAACTCCTGGGAAGGTGGCACTTAGATTGGCAGTTCCGAAAGCCCCACTGGGCTCATAAGGGAGAAGGCATCTCTTCAGAATTTTGAATTAGCTTTGGAAACTGGTAACCAATGCAGATGGTTTGATATCTGTTTGCACTAGAGCTGAACTAAAAAGTTATCATGTGAGAAATGGGGAGGGATGATTCCCTACCCCCAACCTCATGAAGTCTATCCAATTTTTATGGACTGCAAATTCTGGTGGACAAAGTAACCCTCCCCCCCTTAAAAAAGTTTTAAAACTGGGGAAAGCAGCAAATGCAATCTTCCTGGCTGCCTCCTGGAAGCTGCCATTCCCATCCCCACCCACAATGCCGCAGGCAGTCCACAACCATAGTGGTCTTATATGCAAGAGCACATTTTCTCAGGACATTTTGGGGGACCCTCCACTAGTGGCTGCCCCCCCCCCAAAACTGGTTCCAAATGCCCTGCATGAGAGTAGGGTTGTAAATTGGGTGTCATTTTGACGCAGCTCTAGTTCTTGCACTTGATACTTCATGGTGTTATATGTTTACCAGATTTTTTTCAATGAATCCGGGGACACTACACTTTTTTTTTTTTTTAAAGCTGAGTAGCAACAGGGAGTCAGTAGTGGGGATGGTGAGGCAAAAGACCCTGGGCCCAAGCACACATGCATATTGTATAAAGGTGCAAAGCCCTTCTTTTGCACCCTGTGAAACATAAATGTGCAGTTTTTAAAAAACGGCAATGGCACGCCACCCACCCGTGACTCCTGAGCCTCCCCCGATCTCCTTCCCCCTTCGTTTTGACTAATCGGGGAAGGCTTGGGAGTTGTGAGCAGGCGGCCGTTGCCCAGTTTTATAAAACTCTGCGAATTTATGTTTCACAGGGTATGAAAGAAGGGCTTTGCACCTTGCCTGGCAGAGAAACTGCATGCCTTGCGCCCCTCCTGGGCAATGGCCACCCACTTGTGACTCCCGAGCCTCCTCTGATCTGTCAAAACAAGGGGGGAAGGGGGCAGGAGATCTGTACAGCTGGACATCCCCGGTTCCCCTTCGGCAGCGGCAGCTGCGCTACCAGGCTGGCTCCGGGCTGCTGAGACTGCCGCTGCCACATTTCCCGGGGACAGATTTTCAAATCTGGTGACATTCCGGGGATGGAATTTGTTTGGGGACAGATTTGCAAATCTGGGGACTGTCCTTGGGAACTGGGGATGTCTGGTAACCCTATTATAGATGTGGGTAAAATTGATAAATGCTAGGATTTTGGTTATTTGTGGTACGAAGGGAGAATGCAAGCTGCAAATGAATTTCTGGGCTGGCTTATGCAAACCAGCCTGGCTGGCTGGGGGAAGAGCACATAGGCGCCGACTCCATGGGGCTTGAGGGGGCTCGAGCCCCCTCAAAAATTTTTTTTGGGGGGCTCAGCCCCCCCAATAATCTTGGGCGGGCGCCCTTCCAGCAGAGCGCCGCCGCCGTCCCCCGCCTCCTCCCCACCTGCTCCTTCGCCAGCCAGCCAGCCGCGCGCCCTAATCGGAGAGCCCCAGCTGCCAAGGCACTGCCGGAAATCCCGCGAGAACGGGAATCCCGACTGGCCACACCTCCCAGCCAGCCAATGAATATGCACTTTATTTGCATATTCATGAGCTTATTTATTATTCATGAGCTTTCCCGGCCCCCCCCCAATATTTTTTCTAAGTCCGCGTCCCTGGAAGAGCATACCTGTTAGCATTACAGAAAGGTGTTGATTCTTTGGCCTGGGGAGTCACATGTCACAAAGGTTGCCTTTGTGTTTGTGTTAACTGTGTGTTTGAGGGGACAGGAAAGGGAGGTCTGGGCAGAAGGACAAAGAGAGGTTGGGATCCATCTTGGGGAGAAGATGGAAGATTGCCTGCAATACTTTGGGCAATGCCTTAACATCTGGACTTCTTTCATGCAGTCTCCACCTTGCCTTCTATTCTCCAAAGGGACACAGACCATGTCTGTTTGTGTGCCTGTGGCCTCATGCACTCTTGCCACTGCTTGGCAGAGAGAGGAGCAGGCACCAGGCTTTTGTAACAATACGTTAAAGAGGCAGCAGTAGCATTTTAAGCTATTGGCCCATTTTCCAAGACAGCCCCACTTGAAATAAAGTAGGCCAATCTGGAGATCAACCACCAAGGTATGGATTACAGTAACCAGGTTTCTGTGTTCCAGCAACTGGTGCAATTGGAGACGCTGACTAAAGGCGTCTCAGGCTAGATACCATCTAAGATTCTGTAAGTAATCATGGTTCCAGGAAGGCTTAAGCCCTGGAGTGTCTTCAGAGTTATGCAATCATGGTCTGCGGAAGTGGCTCCCAGACACCATCCATCAGGGACGCGGACTTATAAAAAATATTGGGGGGGCCCGGGAAAGCTCATGAATAATAAATAAGCTCATGAATATGCAAATAAAGTGGCGCCGCCTCCTCGTGAGCGAATAGGGGAGAGCGTGCTGCGCCTATTAATCAGCTCTGGAACAGCTGATATGCGGGAAACGTGGGGCTAGCCGGAGAAGAGAGGGCGAGCCCCCTCCGCTCCGGCCCTAAACCGCTGAAACCGCCAGGAGGAAGGAAATCCCCCCCGGCAGTGCCTTGGCAGTGGCGGTGGTGCTGCGAAGCAGCGAGGCAGGAGCTCCCGCCTCCGACTAGGGCGCGCGGCTGGCTGGCGAGGGAGCAGGTGGGGAGGAGGCGGGGGACGGCGGCGGCGCTCTGCTGGAAGGGCGCCCGAGATTATTGGGGGGGCTGAGCCCCCCCAAAAAATTTTTTGAGGGGGCTCGAGCCCCCTCAGGCCCGATGGAGTCGGCGCCTATGCCATCCATCACATAAGAATTAAGAATTGGGCCTCATTCTTTCACCTCCTACTTGGTAGATGCAGGGGCAAGATTTAGATCACTGATGGGAAGAATCTGTGGCACTCCAGATGTTGTTGGACTCAAGTTGTAGTCCACAAACATCTGAAGAGCCACTGGTTCCCCACCTCTACTCTAGAGAGCCTATGGTGCTGCACACATACAGACAACACTTCCTCAGAAAACACCATACAGGCACACCTTCGTATTGAAGACAGGAACCAGTTCAGCAGCTGCTTCACAAGCAACTCCAGGAAGTTAAGGTAAAAATATGAATGAAAGTAGTGTATACTAATACTAGTCTGATTTTTTTTTGTTTGTTTTCAATATGACTGACACTGTTTAATAATAAAAAGTATGCATGGTGAAATCCTCATCTTCATTTTTTTATTCAAGAGTCGTCTTCTTCACCTCGCTCCCCTGTATTTCAGTGTTGTCGCTGCCGCTCTCCTCTTGCGACCGGGGCGGATCTACATTTGGGGAGCCCTGAAGTTTTAACTGCTATGGGGGTTCCTTCGCATCCAGCATTGAGGTCTGGGTAGCCATTGTGATCTTCAGTGGAGTTGTTCCATGACAGATTGCCACATTTTCTTTTCTTTTTTAAGTCAGCTACTACATCTCAGTTTTTGATTAAAATTGCTGTACTGGATTGTCTCACATGTCAAAGTCACTGGTGTGAATAATTATTTCCTATACTTTATAGTTTTCAAGTCATTGGGTGTGTGTGTGAAAATACATGAATAAAGTCGTTTCTTGGGCCTCAGTGGGATTAGGGTCCCTAAAGCTTAAACTTCATTGATTTCATAGTAGATCTGCCCCTGCTCGCGACTCTGGGCTGCTTGAGGACGCCGAAGAGCGGCTGTTCCGCCGGGCTGAGGAATAAAGGGCTCCACTTCGCGTTCAGGATATAACAGGGCCGAGTCCGACGGACTGGAAGGACACTCCCCGGCTCCCGGCAGTGATAATCGCATTCGGCGGAGAGCTCTCAGCGTCTGGCTATCCAGAACGCCGCTCCTACCCAATGCGCCTTCCGCGCGCTCTCCGCCGGGCGCGGCAAGACCCGCTTTGCCTTCAAGCGCAAACGCTAAGCAAGCCGGAATGCAAAAGCAGAGCAGCGGAGACCGCCCTACCACGCATGCGTGCTACCAGCCCTTTCGCCGCCGCCTCCTCCTCCTTCTCCTCTCCGGCTGTGAAGCTAACGTTCCGCCCGCACGGAGATTTCACAGGAGCGCCTCTCCCATTGGCTGCCTCCCTCCCAGCACGCGCGTCTACGCCACACCCACTTGGCTCCCTAGTTTCCCTTTGAGGCGTCGAGGGCCAATGCCTCGCGCTCCTCCTCCCCAGTCCGCGCGCGCCCTCGTTGCTCGTAGTTCCTCAGCTCGGATTACTTCTTCCCCTCCCTCCCTCCTTGCCTGCCTTCGGTGCGCGCGTGAGGGGAGCGCGTTTGCGCGCGCCGTTTCTCCCCCTCGTCCCCCCCCCTGCGCTCTGTCAGTGTCTCGCGCTCCTCCAGTCTGTTGGAGGCTCCGTTAAACGGCGGTGGGTTCCTGTTTCCGTCTTTTCATCACTCCCTTTCCCCGCCGCCGCCGCCGCCGCTCCGTTTCCACCGCCGTCTCCCTCCGCCTCTTCTTCACAGCCGGCAACCTCAGGAGCGCCGGCGTTGAGGAGCAGAGGTGACCAGGAACCCAGCCTGCGGGCGGGCGGCCGGGCAACACGGGCACCCAGGCGGGTAAGGCGAGGCCGTGGGGGCGCTCGGGGAACTTGAGGGATGCTGCTTCTCCCGCTCCAGCCCATCCTCCCTCGCGGGCCTGGCGCAGCAGCAGCAGCTGCGGTTACTGATGAGGAGGGAGGTGGCGGGCGGGCGAGGGGCGGCTGACTGGGAAGGGGAAGGAGTGATGTGGGGGGACCGGGGACCTTCCGCCGAGGCCGCCTGGCTCTTGGGGTTCCTTCGCCTCGCCCGGGACAAAATCCTCAGGGAAGGAGGGAGGAGGAGGTGTCGTCCTGGCCGGGGCCTGCCTGCGTGCTCCGGGAAGGCGGCCGGGGGTGTCTCAGGCCGGGGGTGTAGGTAGGAGATGGTTCTCTTGTTGGGGCAGCAGCGTTGCTATGTGGGTGCTAGGAAAGAGGCGGCGGCGGCGGCAGCAGCAAAAGCAATGCTGATGCACACACACAAAAACACCCAGGAAAAAAAAAGGACGTGCACAAGCCAAAGCCCCGAACATCGTGCGCGGAGGCGCCCGCGAGAGACGCGGCAAGCTGTACAAAATGCAGCACGAGCAGCCAGTGTGCAAGGAGCTGGGGGTGGGGTTGCCATCTGGGGAATAGGCGGGGGTGGAAAAGGAGGGGTAGGATGTGCTGAAAGCGAGCGCCGAAGAAGAAGAAGAAGAACTGCGGGAGTGGTCTTGCTTTTCTTGCACCCCCGCCCCTTGTGTAGAAGTGGTGGCTTTCAACTTTACTTCAGAGTCAGGAAGTGCAGCCGGTAGCTAGCGAGGGTGCATACTCCTTTTATTTCATTATATCTTGCCTTTTTGATGGGCCTCATTAACAAGCATGGGCGCTTGGCCGTCCGCCTTGCCATTATCGTTTTTCATGTATCTGTTTTAGTCAAATTTCTTACTAAAACAGGATGTTTTTGTGTTTTATGTAATTGGTGCTGTTTGTGCTTGGATACCTTTCGCATTTAGTTCTTTGGACTTTTTAAAACTTGTGCTGTGTTGTGTGAGTGACTCAACATGTCAACTAGAGACTATTTCAATAAAAGTTGCTGTTACATCCTTTCCAAATGTACATGGATGATCCCCATTGCAAAAAAATACAGAAAACTTGAGAAACTATAGACAGGGAGATCATAAAGACCTCTAGCATAAACTGCTACTCTTTCTTTCCTCTTTATATCCTCAAAACCTGTGGACACATCACCACTTACTTCAGAAGTGCATATGGTATTGTACAGCTTCCGTAACCTGTTCTTGACCTTAACTCTGCAAATATTTACACACATTCTAAATTTGATTATTGATAGTTTAACTTTTGGGAGTAGTCCTTTCAGTGGGGCTGTTGACACCAATAAAAATAGTGGTATGTGTTTGACGATCAGAACATAGCATTTTAAAGTACTTTAATGGTACAAAATTTATTTGCTTCCATATGGCTTGAGCTTGCAATGTTGATTTAAATTTTTGCTCAGCAAGGAGTGCCAATATTGTTTCCAGTACTAATGTCTCAAATTTCCAATTGTTAATACATATTTGGACTGTCCTCATCTTTTAAAAAATCCTAAAAGCTGAAAGAACTATAACAAATTATTCATCAGACTTATGCCTTTGAGTCTTTCCTTCATATTTCCCCAAAATTGCCCTGTTTCAAAGGATTAGAAAGTAAGGAACTTACACTTTAAAGTCTATGAAGTAGATATTTAAAATCAGTTGCTGGTAAGGGGTTTTGTAGAAAGATACCTGGTACAGTATGCCATTTCTTTATTAATGCAATTTTGCTTTGAGTAATGGCCTTGTTGATCATGCATCCTTTAGATATGGTACTCACTTGCATCCTGCAGATGTTCATTCTTTTGTAATAAAAAACAGAAGGAAAGCCTTCCTGCAGCACAATCGTAGGTCTGTCTGTTTAGAAGTAAATCCATTGGGATTTATTCCTAGGTAAGTGTATAGGATTGACCTTAGATTGTATCTTCTGATAACTTGGTTATAGTTAATTGCACTTGACTTGTTTCATACTTCATATCATGCAACTACTTAGAATGTCCATAGAGTTGAGCTGGGTGCTTAAGTTGTGTTAAAACAGTGTTTATTTCAGAAATGTAAGTTGCTAGAAGTAAGAAGTACTAATAGTTGATAAAAGCAGAGGCTTAATTTTGGGTAAGAATTCTCGTAGAGTTTTTGTTTTAATTTGCGTAGACTATTTCTTCAGAGGAGTGCAGTGAAATACTGTACAGAAAGGTTATATGGTAGGCTACTTCACGCTACTCAGCAACCAAGTAGGCTATTTAATAACAGCTGTTCAATAATAATAAATTGTGTGGAGAATTCCTTGATTATAAAATTTCATTCTAAATAGGTTATGTTTGCATGTAAGTCTACCAGCAAACAGGTTAGTATAGGTACAATAAAACTGAGTGTTTCTTCCATCTGAAAGAGTGTTTACAGTTAAAACAAACTGTAATGAGTGTCAGTACTGTTCCAAATAGTACTGTCTTGGCAATATGGACAATACAGACACCTTCCTTTAAAAAGTAGTTCTCGTCATTTTTAGAGACTCACTTCATATTATTTGAAATGTTGAGAGACAGTTTCAATCTCTGGCTTTTGTAGCTGTGTATTCCATAATGAAAAAAGTAATTACAGTGTTAAGTTGGTCTGGAGGGGGAGCTAGTGCTAAAGCAAAACAACATTTAAATTTATGTTAGAATCCTACAGACCTTACAGGACTGTTTCCCGTTTGATTGTGGTATGTTCTTATTACGGTTATAATTGCTTAAAATGCTTCAAGGGAAAAGAAAACTATTTTTATTATGCTGTACTCTAATGCCTATTCATTCAAATATGTTCAAGAAGTTCATATAATAGTGTTTCTCACAAACAGTGCATAAAATGTTGGCTTGGAACATATGTCTTAAGAACATATGTCTTAAGAACTTATGATTTAAGAACATATCTTAAATCAATTATTTTTTTCTGAAAGTAATGACTCTGTTTCAGTGTAAAAATAGTTTTTCGTGTAGATGTACTCTTCTTGTATTTCTTTTGCAACCTGGTTCATAACCAACTAAGTTAAAGTACTTGGGTTTAACCTGAGTTGGACTACAATCCTAAACATACTTTCTAAGAAGTAAGCCCATTTGAACCCAGTGAAACCATGCTTTTTAGTGTCATTGAACTCTTAAACTGCTTAAATCAAAGTACCTGCTTGCTGACTGGTCTTATAGTATAGTAACTTCTTAACCTACTTAACTGTTTATATATTTTTTGAAATATTAAGTGCTTTATAAATGCTTTTAAATAAATAAACCCAAGATTAGTCCTTTATGCACTTACTTGGGAGTAAGCCCCAGTGAATATAGTGGGACTTAGTTTTGAGTAAATATGCATGGACATGGAAGAGGTCCTGTTGGTACCTTGAAGGTAACATTTAGGCTTCAAACAAAATTTCTCTTGGTTCATTTGCGTCCTTTTCTCATAGATAGGTTTCTTGTTTTGTTGGGGGGCAAACATTGAAAAAAATGTGATATCATAATTATTTATTTGTTTTGATCAGTATTGGTGATTTGTGTGATTTGCTGTCTTGCTCTGTATGACATTGTTGCAGTGCTCAGTAACATCAGCACCTCTTGTCAAGTATAGCACCTCTTGTCAAGTAGTGGTATAATTGCTACACTGGTGGCAGCTCTGGCTTTCATGTGTTTCAGTTCACTTCTATGTCACTTGTTCATGACTAAGTTCAAAAATCATATCTGTATCTCAGATAAGGTCCTGTAATTAAGATAACTGTTCTGCACTTTGCTCTTTGTAGAAATCTTGGAACAGGGTTAAATAGTGTAAAGTGTGGGTTGTAGCTGGCTTGTCAAGGCATTTTCTCATGGTGCTGTGTACAAATTTGTCCACTTTCAGCTTCTTCTGTGGAAAAAGCCTTAGCAGGCTGAGTGGTGGTATTGCATATTTTTGCTTTAAAAGAATGATTCTTCACTTATGATGTAATTCTTGTGATTAACTTGCAAGTAGGGACTTGTTTGTATTTTGTTAACCTGTATGCAGCTTTGCATGACAGTGAGCCACATACCAAGCGGAAGTGTTACAGAAGTGTAGTAGAAATTACTGAAATACAACTTGTTAAGGAAAGCAAATGACACAGTACCGTATTTTTCGCTCTATAACATGCACCTGACCATAACACGCACATAATTTTTAGAGGAGGAAAATCCGTAGGCATGCCACCCGTAGGCATTCCCTCCATAACACGCACAGACATTTCCCCTTACTTTTTAGGAGGAAAAAAGTGAGTGTTATGGTGCAAAAAATACAGTATATGGATCCTTGTTCCTGGGTGGATTAGAT
Source organism: Podarcis vaucheri (assembly GCF_965113315.1). Classification (NCBI taxonomy): domain Eukaryota; kingdom Metazoa; phylum Chordata; class Lepidosauria; order Squamata; family Lacertidae; genus Podarcis; species Podarcis vaucheri. Next base: position 51,297,133 of record NC_138759.1, on the reverse strand, counting down.
TGACTTTCAACCAGTTTTCTAGCCACCTTCTCTCCAAGCTTCCCTCCCTCACTGCCTGTGATAGAAATCTGGGAGCTCGAAACAATAGTTTTTGTAACACATTCCCTCATGGCTTTAAAACGTGTTTCCAGGTGGAAGATGCTGCCTGCACAGTAGTCTTGAAAGGTTATGCTCTGTACTCCTCTTTGCCCTGGGATGCCTGCTCAAAAAATAAAGAGAGAGCATTCCTCTCGTGTGTGCATATATTGATTGATATATCTGATATGGTAGCACTCCATGTGCGTATAAAATGAAGGTGTGTAAAAAGGGGCAGTGGATGCATGCCACTGAAGTTGCATATCTCTTTGGCCCTACCACAATGCATGGATGTCTGCACAGGTAGAGCCTATGTATGAATTCTTCCACTTGAGCTGGAGTGCTGTTCAATTAGATACAACTTCTGGGGAAGCCTATGCACACGTGTTTCACCTAAGAAGAGTCTTCACTCATTGAATATCCATGCAATATGTTGCCCCTTTGAATATCTAGAGCCCCTTCACACAGTTGATAACAGTTAGGAGCAGCATTTAGGAACAATTCTTTAAGAAAAAAGTTTGACTGTACTAACAACACTTCTAGGGGTTTCAAATGTCTATGCAAAAAACAGTAATATAATTACTGTTCTTGTTGTTTTAAAAAAACAACCAGCAGAAGTCCTTTAGGTCCGGAGGGTGTGTGTGTCAAAATCCAGATTCAGGAAATGCCTTTATTTGTATTTTCATTGTTGGATTATTATTTTTATTTGTAAGCTGCTGTAAAAAAAAGAAAAGGCTTAGTAAATACATTTCTATACTACTTTTCCAGGATAAAATTCTTCCCAAGATGGTTCAGATAATGTATCAAAGTACTGTACAACAGTAAAATACAGTAAACATAATTTAAAAGTGTCTTGTCATTTTAATACAGTATAACATAATCCTATATTGTTAAAAGTATTGACTAACATCTGTTCAGTGCTAAAAATGCAACATAGTTCAGTCACCAATATCAGATTCCAAACCATAATTTGTTACCTTAAGCGAAGGTAAAATATCCAGTGACAGGGCCTTCCTAATATCATTCAGGTGGACTTCTATTTGAGAGTTGTGAGACCACTGCTGAAAAACCCCTCGCCTGCATGTCTGCCAGCTTAACTTCTTTTGCTGGCAGGCATTTCAGCAGGGTTTCAGATGCAGATCTGCTTTGCTTTGAGCAGTGCCTTTGGAGGGGAAAATTAGGGTATAAGTTTTAAAAATAAATAAGAACGTACCAAAATTGTAAGCAGTCTTCCAAGTTCTATTGTAACTTAGTTTTCAAAAATTTGGCTGCCTTAGAGTTACGTGGAACCAGTCAGGGATTATGAACATGTGGCGCTTAACTCCCATTAGTTTCAACTGATGTGGTCTGGGATGATGTAATTGGGACGCGGGTGGCGCTGTGGGCTAAAGCCTCAACGCCTAGGGCTTGCCGATCGAAAGGTCGGCGGTTCGAATCCCCGCGGCGGGGTGCGCTCCCGTTGTTCGGTCCCAGCGCCTGCCCACCTAGCAGTTCGAAAGCACCCCTGGGTGCAAGTAGATAAATAGGGACCGCTTACCAGCGGGAAGGTAAACGGCGTTCCGTGTGCGGCTCTGGCTCGCCAGAGCAGCGATGTCACGCTGGCCACGTGACCCGGAAGTGTCCCCGGACAGCGCTGGCCCCCGGCCAATAAATGTGAGATGGGCGCACAAACCCCACAGTCTGTCAAGACTGGCCCATTCGGGCAGGGGTACCTTTACCTTTACCTTAATTGGTGATTCAGCAAAGGCTGCAAGTTTCCCATCCTTGTTTTAAATTGTGGCCCTCAGCTGTTGTTGGACTACAACTCCTATCTTCCCTAGCAAGTTAATTTATTCCCAGTAATAAAGGAAGGCAGTTCTGATAGGACAGTGAAGATGAGTTTAAGCTTCAAAGCAAGGGTTTATCTCTTTCTTTGCCACTGGATTTGCTGAAAGCACCAAAGGGTGAGTAGTACGTAAGTATCTTATTCTGGTATTACTTCATCTTATCTTGCAGTGGTATGTATCCTGAGCCCTTGGGATGGGGATGGTTAAAATGTAATAAAATAAGTTTATTCTATTCCTGTTCTTCATGTTCTTGTTTCTTCTTCTGACCAGACGTAGTTGGCTGAAAGGTAGTCTGAATCAATTTCCTTTACCATCAGAAGGGGAAATGCTACTTTCTTCACCACTTGGCAATATATTTTAGAGAGAATAGTACTTTTTTGATGCTATGATGTTTATTAGTTCTCTCTTGCATCATGATGTGGAAATGATGATTATCTCTTCTATCAGCTTACACAGACCAGTGATGTGAGGGCACTTGCATTATCTCCTTGTTACTGGTTACCTTTTCCTCCCTTTCCTTGAAGACTAGAAGCTGATAAGAGAACCAAGTTCAGCACACCCCTATAAATAAACTGGAAAACAACTTTTTCTTCTCCAGCTATAAAGTCAATTTTGTCCCATCTGAGTATTTTTAAGGCTCCTGTTCTGTATGCTTGCTCTCTTCCGCGTTTCTGCAAAGTTATAAGGGAATTAGCAGTTTATTTCGCATTGTTGGCTCTCCAGGTTTTGCAGTTAAGCATTTGCTCATGTAGAGGTAGTATAGTGAAATGTGCTGGAGAGCTTCACTTTGATTTCTACTTGTTAAAGATTGTATTGAACAAAATCTTTGCATGTGTGGAATGACTTCTGCACATGCTGTGCAACTTTCCCTTCTTTCCCTTTTATTCTGCATGTCCCCTAAATCTGCTTTGAAGGGTTGGGGAAATGCACAGAGTAGGTGAAGGGGAGGAGAAGTTCCATTATGCTTATAGAAGTAATTCTGCAGGTGCAGTTCTTTAGTTGAACATGACCCTAAGACTACAGTCCTGTACACATTTCCCTGGGTATATGTTCCATTGATTTTCTTAGTAAAGAGGCCTAGGATCAGGTTGCACATAACTACCGGTATAAGTTGGAATGGACAAATTTGACAACAGTTGGAGATTTTTGTGGTGGCAGTGCATATATGGTCAGAGCTTTTCCAACATCACTGTCTGCCTTAATGAAGGATTCTTAGAAGAATAAAAACTTCAGTGGAAGGCCTTTGTCTGTTCCTTTGAAGCTGGTATTTTGATCAGGTGCAGTTTGCTTTTGTGGGGGAAACTTTTTCTTAAAGGCAGTTCACTTTTCTTGAAGTAAACAACATCTAAGGTTTAGAAGTGGGCACTATTCAATTTGATGCTCTGTTTCTGACTAGTTGTGGTTTGATTTCCAAAATATTGAGAGGCAGGAATGGGAGAGAAGGAATGAAACTACCCTGGGGTGGCGGTGCTGTTGTTAAATTTCTGTCCTTCCTATTGATGTAGAAAAAACCTGCTCCTTTTTCCTTATGGGGTATGCAAGAGCCCGTATAGAGTCCTTAAGTAGGTTCCCTATCTGTAGGAAAAAATAACAGAGGCCAACCAGAGAATATTGAGAAGCAAAGCAGCTAGTAAGCCTGATCGTTATTAAACTGCTGCAATAGAGTCCTCACTCACCACATGCAGGAGGGAGGAGGAACCCAGAACAATGGTGTGCAAGCCCTTATATAGACTTTTGAAATTGCCCCCCCCCACACACTGTAGCTCAATACCACCCCCAAAAACACCTACATACACCACAGAAGGAGGCGGTCTACAACAAAAATCCTTTCTGCCAGGATACCTGACAATGGCCAGTGATTGCTTTACTTGGGCAGACTGCCCATTCTTTTGTGATTGTAAATACTTTAATTCCTGAATCCAGGTCACAGGTTCTCACCCTATTCATACACAAAGATGCCCTAAAGACAGGTAAGCAAAAGACAATGGAGGGGCTTTCCCATTTCCTTCCTCCTTGCAGAGAAATATTTGAAGTCAATTTGGGGGAGTCAAAATGGTTTCAGGATATTAGGGATATATGCACCAAATGAAGGGAAGTCGGAATTTTTTAAGAAGCTGCATGAGACATTACTGGACTATTTGGACTATAATTTAATCATGATGGGAGATATGAATGGAGTAGTACAGTGGTGCCCCGCAAGACGAACGCCTCGCAAGACGGAAAACCCGCTAGACGAAAGGGTTTTCCGTTTTGGAGGCGCTTCGCAAAACGAATTTCCCTATGGGGTTGCTTTGCAAGACGAAAAAATCTTGCGCGTCCCCGCGGGTTTTTTTCGCTCCCCCCTTTTCCTAAGCCGCCTATCAGCTGTTCCGCTGAAAAACCCGCTTAACAGCTGATCACGGAAAGCCGCTAGACCGCTGTAGCGCTAATCCACTAGGCTGTCAATGGGCTTGCTTCGCAAGACGAAAAAACCGCTAGATGAAGAGAATCGCAGAATGGATTCTTTTCGTCTTGCGAGGCACCACTGTATCTACAAATATGGACAAATCACAAAGACAGGTAATCTCCAAAGATGGGAGACTACCAAAGACTTTCTTTGAAATGACTGAAAATATGGACCTGATTGACATTTGGAGAACAAAGAACCCTCTCGAGAGAGAGGGAACCTTCTTTTCTGAAGCCATGATGACATGGACGAGAATTGACCAAATATGGATCACTAGTGGGATGGCTCCAAAGATTAAGAAAGTGGAAATCTGCCCCAAAACCTGCTCCGACCATAATAGAAGAAGAAGAAGAAGAAGAAGAAGAAGAAGAAGAGTTTGGATTTGATATCCCGCTTTATCACTACCCGAAGGAGTCTCAAAGCGGCTAACAATCTCCTTTCCCTTCCTTCCCCACAACAAGCACTCTGTGAGGTGAGTGGGGCTGAGAGACTTCAGAGAAGTGTGACTGGCCCAAGGTCACCCAGGAGTTGCATGTGGAGGAGCGGAGACACAAATCCGGTTCCCCAGATTACGAGACTACCGCCCTTAACCACTACACCACACTGGCTCCCTGTGGTGTGAGGGGTGTGCCAAATGTGTCAAGGTAAAAAATTATATTTGTTGCTCTGCCCTGTTTTGCCTTCCCAACACTGGCATGTGGGCTCATCAGGAGAAGCCTTGTTGGTGACGCCACCCCTGGGGGCTGCACAGATGGCAGGGCCATCTTGGTGGTAGCTCCCCATTTATGAAACACCTGCCTTGGGTGAGGTGCATCTGTATCATGGACTGGTTGGATGCAGAGGAGGGGGGAGGAGGAAACAACTGGGGAACCCCCAAGGGAAGAAGGCTCAGGGCCAGGGGATTGGTGGTGGTGTGATGGTAAGTGGTCAGAGGGAGGAGACCAGGAGGAGATATCGGAAGCTGAAGAGGTAATAGGGCTTAGTGAGGGGGGGGGGAGTCTGTGGCAGAGAGAAGTGCAGGATCAGAAGCAGGAGAGAGGTAAACACAGAAATGAACCGATATTCTGAACAGGAGAATCTTTATTCTGAGTTAGCTTCTCCAGAACATTTTTGTCTCGGAACCTACCTAAGGGCATGTGTCCCCTGGCAGATTAATTCAGAGGGAATGTGGCCCTCGACAAAAGAAAAGGTTACCCACGCTTAGCCTAAAAGGTAAAGGGACCCCTGACCATTAGGTCTAGTCATGACCGACTCTGGGGTTGCGGCATTCATCTTGCTTTGCTGGCTGAGGGAGCTGGTGTACAGCTTCTGGGTCACGTGGCCAGGATGATTAAGCCACTTCTGGCAAACCAGAGCAGCGCACGGAAACGCCGTTTACCTTCCTGCTGGAGCAGTACTTATTTATTTACTTGCACGTTGACGTGCTTTCGAACCGCTAGGTGGGCAGGAGCAGGGACCGAGCAACAGGAGCTCACCCCGTCACGGGATTCGAACCGCCGACCTTCTGATTGGCAAGTCCTAGGCTCTGTGGTTTAACCCACAGCGCCATCCGCGTCCCTCTATGCTTAGCCTAGATCATGCTAATAAATAAATTGGAGGTAACAAGCTGTTCTCAGTACAGACAATTGTGCGGTCAAGCCTTTTGCGGAGACTGGTTTCAGTTAACAGTCTCTCGGAATGTAAAGAGCTCTTTGGAAGTGCACCTCCACAGCTTACCATTAAGATAGAGATGAAGTTAGCAACAGCTGGATCCTTTAGATGGAGGATGAATGACACCCTATTTAGAGATGAAGAGGTCTGTAAAAAGGCCCCAAAAACTTTGAAATAAATTTATTTTTTGAAATAAATCTAAAAACAGACGTAGAAAAAAGAGTAATTTGGGGCGCAAGTAAAGCCGTTATGCGAGGATTTTTAATACAACAAAATTCAATAAAGAAGAGAAACCAAAATGAGAAGAGGGATAAGATCCTGTAAAAGATAAAAGAAGGAGAAAAGAAATTGAGATCTAAACCAAAGTCCCAGGAGATCTTGAGAGAAATTAAGTTATATAATTATACAATATATGGAACTGATGAACTAAGAAATAGAATGGAAGATCAAACAAATGAGACAAAAGACATTTGAATCTGCGGATAAATGTGGTAAACTTCTGGCTTGGCAATTGAAGAAAAGGCAAAAATTAAATACAGTTACAAGCCTAGAGGTGGAAGGAAAGAACATTTATAAGCCGAATGAGATTAGAAACTGTTTCCAGAGTTACTTAAAAAAATTATATTCACAAGGGCCGCAGAATGAAAGGGACATAGATGAGTTTCTTAAAAAAATTGGCCTACAAAAAATCTCTCATCAAAGTAAAAGGGACCTGAACCAGAAAATAACTGAGCAAGAGATAGAAGGTGCCATTCAAAACATGCAATTGGGCAAATCTCCAGGACCAGATGGATTGACTTCCAAATATTATAAAACTTTGAAGGAGTGGTTGTTACAACCCTTGAAGGAAGTCTGTAATGAAATTTTGGAGGGGAAAAAGGCACCAGAATCGTGGAAAGAAGCGTATATTACACTCATACCGAAAACAGAGACTGAAAAGACTCAGCTTAAGAACTACCGCCCTATATCATTACTTAATGTGGATTACAAAATTTTTGCAGACATTTTGGCAAAAAGATTGAAAAAAGTATTGGTGGAAGAGATTCATAAGGACCAAGCAGGCTTTCTCCCAAGAAGACATTTGTCAGACAATGTGAGGAACCTAATAGACATTTTGGAACTATTAGAGGTGAATATAAACACTAAAGCAGTTCTGATATTTGTGGATGCAGAGAAAGCCTTTGACAATATTTCTTGGAGTTTTATGAAGAAGAATCTACATGGGATGGGGGTAGGGCAAGAATTTGAGAATGGTATGGGTGCAATATATTCTGAACAGAAGGCCAAGTTAATTGTAAATAATGTGGTAACGGAAGAATTTAAAATAGAAAAAGGGACACGACAGGGGTGCCCAATTTCCCCATTACTTTTTATATCAGTCCTGGAGGTTTTGCTAAATATGATTAGAGGTGACCAGCTGGTTAAAGGGGTTCAGGTCGGAGCCAAACAGTATAAGTTAAGGGCCTTGGCAGATGACTTGGTACTTACTTTACAAGAGCCAGACACTAGTACGAAAAGGGTTTTAGAGCTAATTCAAGAATTTGGTCAAGTTGCCGGATTTAAACTGAATAAACAAAAAACTAAAGTTTTGGGGGAAAATTTAACAGTCATGGAAAGGGAGAGGTTCCAGAATGAAACAGGTTTGACAGTGGTTAAGAAGGTGAAATATTTAGGAGTTAATATGACATCTAAGAATGTGAATTTGTTTAAAGATAATTATGAGAAATGTTGGTCAGAAGTCAAAAAGTATCTAGAAATATGGTCAAATTTGAAGCTTTCCTTGTTAGGCCGAATTGCAGTTATTAAGATGAATGTATTGCCTAGAATGTTATTTTTGTTTCAAGCATTGCAAATTCTTGACAAGATGGACTGTTTCAAGAGGTGGCAGAAGGACATTTCGAAATTTGTCTGGCAGGGCAAAAAACCCAGGATAAAATTTAAGATTTTAATGGATGCAAAGGAAAGAGGGGGATTTGCCCTGCTGGACTTAAAACTGTACTACGAATCAGCAGCCTTTTGCTGGATGAAAGAGTGGTTGCTCCTCGAGAACACAGATATCTTGGACTTGGAAGGTTTTAATAATGTATTTGGTTGGCATGCATATCTATGGTACGATAAGGTCAAAGCGCATAAAGCCTTTAAAAATCACATCATTAGGAAAGCATTATACAATGTCTGGATCAGATATAAAGATTTGTTGGAAAATAAAACCCCAAGGTGGTTGTCGCCAATGGAGGCTAAAGCGGTGAAAAAACTTAATATGGAGGCTAAATGGCCAAGATATTGGGAGATTTTGGAACAAGAGGGTGATAAATTGAAATTACAGAGTTATGAGAAATTGAAGGCTAAAGTACGAGACTGGCTCCATTATTATCAATTAATGGAGGTTTATAAACAAGACAGGAAAATTGGCTTCCAGGTGGATAAATCAAAATTAGAAACAGAACTATTGGAACCCAATGCTAAGAATTTGTCAAGAATGTATAACTTGTTGCTGAAATGGAATACACAAGACGAAACAGTTAAATCAGCTATGATTAAGTGGGCACAGGATATTGGTCATAACATGTTTGCTGACTGGGAACAGTTGTGGACCACCGGTTTAAAATTTACGGCATGTAATGCCTTAAAAGAAAATATTATGAAAATGATCTATAGGTGGTACATGACCCCAGTCAAGCTAGCAAAAATCTACCATTTGCCTGACAATAAGTGTTGGAAATGTAAAGAAATTGAAGGTACTTTCTATCACCTTTGGTGGACGTGCCCGAAGATTAAGGTTTTCTGGGAAATGATATATAATGAAATGAAAAAGGTACTTAAATGTACTTTCTCTAAGAAACCAGAGGCCTTTCTCTTGGGCATTGTCGGCCAATTGGTGCCAAAGAAAGACAGAACTTTTTTTATGTACGCTACTACAGCAGCAAGAGTACTCATCGCAAAGCATTGGAAGACTCAAGATCTACCCACTCTGGAAGAATGGCAGATGAAGGTGATAGACTATATGGGACTGGCTGAAATGACCGGCAGAATCCACGACCAGGGGAAAGAGACGGCGGAGGAAGATTGGAAGAAATTTAAAATTTATCTTAAGAAATATTGTAAAATTAATGAATGCTGAAATGTTGAGGTTTTAGGGGGAAAAAAGGGATTACAGCTGTAAAAGATTAAGTAAAAGAATAGAATAAGGGGGAAATTTGATAAAACCAAGGGTTAGGATTTGCTGAAATAAATTTGGAAATTGGGATGTAGAAGGGGGAGGTATGGGGAAGTCGGTGAAATAAGGTTTAAGAAAAAAGGTTATGAAATAATACATGTTTGTATGTTTGTTTGTTTGTGTTCTGTATTGTTTGTGTTTATAAAAACTGAAAAACCAATAAAATTTTTATAAAAAACAACAACAAAATGGTTTCAGGATTGCTCTCTTGTACTATTTCAGACACGTGGTTTATATATTTATGTATGTGTTTGCTTTGTAAATTTATGAACATTTAATTTATATATTCGAGACCTTAAGTTCTTATAACACCTCCCAAATTTCCATCCTGCCCTGTCCTCCTCAAGACAACAAAATAGCAAAAAAAGCAAACTTTTTTTTAAAAAAAGAAACCAATCAAATATTCTCACAGCTAAGGTTCAAGGTTGCTAGGAACAACATATTTCAGTCATCAAAGACCTGAGATTTGATGTTAGGTCTTTGGAATTGGAAATATGTATTGGACAATTTCCCATAAAAGACTTTGAAGACTTCAGATGTGTTGTGTATCATCTAAATATTCAATGCAAGTATGTTAAGAGGATTATTATCTTTGACCTTAGTAATAGGTATGAAATGCACTGTAGTGTGTAAACCTCAAAGCAAAATGAAAATAAAACATAAGATGCATTAAAAGATAATTGTTTTGCAAAATGCAGCTACAGAAGCAAAGAGATCCTCATGCATCACTTCACATTATTTCATGTGCTCCGTTATCCATTCAATGCATAAATGAAACCAGAAGCTATGATCTACTTCACTTAAATTCAATAACCAATAACAGGAGTTAAAATAAAGTCATGTGTTTCTAAATAGGAACCCCTTTTATAATCATGTAGTAAATAAACCTTAAATAATACTAACCTAGTAAAGGGCTGCATGATATGTGATGCAGACACTTTATGATGTCAGACACTCCTGACATAAATATTTCAACCTTTGGATACTCTTGAATTTACTACTGTTCATCTGCAACTGTAGCTAGGAGCCAAACTCTACAGAGAAATCCTTTAGTTCAGGAACCCTTGGCCCTCCAGATGTTGCTGAACTACTGTTCCCATCAGCCCCTAAGAGCATGGCCAATGGTCAGTAATGATGGGAGCTGTAGTTCAGAATATCTATAGAGACAGAAAGCTTCTTCACACTAATTCTAGAGAATGATTTATTCTACTCACTTTAAGTAAGAAAAGCTAAAAACTGCTAAGGTTACCAATTTTCTGTGGGAAATAAAGTACTGGAAAAATCTTCCCCACATCACTGATGATTAATTAGCATGGCTGTTTGGCACTAGATTATCAGATTAGCAATATGTGCCTTAGGGCAGGAGGAAGAAGCATGGAAGTTGCCCTTGCTACCAACTTCATTCTCTTTTAGGAACTTGAATGAAATGCTGCAGGTTGGACTACATGGAGAGGGCTCTTTGCTTTCCCATTCTTGACATACTCTATTGTATCTTCCCAATAAGAAAAGGTTAAAATGCTTAGTTGTGTTTTTTTTTTAAGTTTAGGAAAGAGGCAGCTAAGGGGAGGACTTGGCTGAGATTTATAAAATTCTGTTATGGTGTGGAGAAAGGTGGATTTTTCTTTCTTTCACACAGTAGTAGAGCTTGGCCTCCCAGTGAACTTTATTGAAAACAAAATGAAGTACTACTTTACATAATAAGTTCTTAAGGAATTAGCTGCCCATGGATGGGGTGATGACCACTGACATACTTAAAATGGGTTTACACAAATTCATAAAATATGGGTATCAACACTGCATCTGTATTGGATATGTTATATCACTTGTGTGTTTTCTCACGATGGCTCCTATGCGATGAAGAGTGAGATGCAAGTTTAATTAATAATGATGGTGATGGTAATGATAGTAGTAATAGCTATTTGTAATCATGGCCAAATGAAGCTTTGGCTATGTGCTTCGGAATGCTATCTGCTGGGTGCGGAATCTATATGGGGAGGGTTCCTTTGTTCCTTGCTGGTGACTTCTTAGAAGCATCTGATTGATCTGTTGGAAACAAGATGATTGACTAAATGGATTTCTGGTCCAATCTAGCAGGTAACATCTGCAAACATATAATAAAAAACATTAATCTGTTGTTATGAACATTCAGCTCACAAATGATCCTTAAGTGATTAATACCTGAGTGAAAATATATTCTTGATGATGCTCTGGTTTAGTTGGATGATAAGTCTTTAGAGTACAGTGGTACCTCGGGTTACATATGTTTCAGGTTACAGACGTTTCAGGTTACAGACTCCGCTAACCCAGAAATAGTACCTCGGGTTAAGAACTTTGCTTCAGGATGAGAACAGAAATCGTGCTCCGGCGGCGCGGCAGCAGTGGGAGGCCCCATTAGCTAGAGTAGTGCTTCAGGTTAAGAACCATTTCAGGTTAAGAACGGACCTCCAGAACAAATTAAGTTCTTAACCCAAGGTACCACTGTAATCAGGTTTGGTTTGTTGATATTCTTTGACTGTTACAGTATTAATAAGTAAGTACAACTGTTACAGTGTTAATAAGTAATTTAATACAGTGTTACTAAATAATCTAAAATTTTAAACAAATTGATATGTGTTAAATAACCTAGCTGTCCACACGGTTATACATGCTTGCTGAATTGATCTTCTTGACCTTATTTTGTTAGCCCCTTATTTTGAAATTCACCATAGCTGAATTGAACTCTAGCCTTCTGGAGTTCTTAGAGTGTCAACAAGCATGTGAATAGGAACAAAGTGGTAGGGAATTGTATACTTGGCCTTTAAAAAATCTTTTGACAGTCTATCACATAATGCTTCAGAGTAAACTTCACAGTCATGGCTCATCTTATTGATTGGTAACTGGTAAAAGAAAAAGTAGAGTAGGAAGCAATGTACTGTTATCGGATGGAAGGAATAAGAAGTGGGGTATTTCCAGATGGGCATTAAAGTGGGCAGTGTGTTCATTGTTACAAGATTGTATCACTTTAAAAAAGAAAAGAAAAAGCCTAACTGCACATATACAGTAATGAGAAACCGAACAGGAAAGGAATCTTAGGGTTGTGATGTATAGTTGAATGAAAACACCAACTCGACGTCAGATTCAACTGAACAGCTATGCCAGTGGGACCAGGTCAATGAGTGTCACAAGTTCAAGGAGGATTTCCCTCCCCAACCCAGCCACTACACATGCCCCTTATACATAGGATGTGCACTGACAGAATGATCATCTTAACACAACTTTGAATTCTACCCTTGGTGTGTGCCAGCTGTGATGAGGGCAAATCCAATGCTCGGAATCATTAAGCAATGCACTGAAAACAAAACTTCCAGTATTGTGATGTCCTTATATAAATGTACGGCACAGTCACACTTGGAATACTGTGTATAGTTCTGTGTATAGTACCCATTTCTCCAGTAGTAAAAAAAAGTTTTAAAATACAGTCGTACCTCGGGTTAAGTACCAGTGTAATAAATTTCAATAGGACTGGTCTAGGGAGACTAGGGGATCCTTTTGAACCTCCATTTTGAATTTATTTCCCTTCGAATAAAGTCGAATCAATCAGGAGTATCTCAGAAATGTATTGAAAATTTTATAACACTAGGACAGGACTATGAAGATCCTTACTTGTTATGTGTGTTTAAACAAGATTGAGAGAGAATTACTGAATGAGCAGAGATCTAGGTTCCTGTTCACTGCTGAGGAAGCGTGACTTAACTGTGTGCACACTCATGAAAGCGAGCATACAACTAAAGCTCTGTTGGGTGCTAAGTATTAATAAAACAGCAAGGTTTGAGTGTTCACTGTTTCTTTGCTGAAAGAGGAGGATAGGGAAAGAGCCAAAACTGGTGGAGGCCATGCAACTTTTCTCATATCAGAAAACTGGGACAGCTGTAAAATACTTTTCAGTTAGATGCAATTTGCAAGGGAGCAAGTTGTGGAGAAAACTGGAAGTTGGCCACACGCCCTGTGACATCTTCCCAGGTCTAGTGGACACCAACTGCCACTGTTCCAGACTCTTACCTTGCTTTCTTTACTGGAGCAGGTAGGGGAAGAAAAAAGTTCCACAACCAGTAGTGCTAATGGACAACCCCTTACTTTAGCCTGCAAGGAGTGGGAAGGAAGATGGCTATATTTTCATCCTCCAAGGATGAAGAAGGATGAACCCTTCTTCAAGGGTTAAAAACACTGGCCTAGAGGTAGAAGGCATGTGAAACCTGGTCACTAATGCTTTATGTCTGTGATCTATTGCCCCAACTACTTTCCTGAAAGAGAATTAGCTAGCTTCAGGTCAGGAACACATTGTGGTTTTTTAATATGTTTTATTAAGATTTTCTTGCGTAACAATAGAACATACAAAGCCTCTGTTTTAAGTCATAGAATCATTCAAACAAATCAGTCATATTCAGGGTGAGACATTACTGTTCCAGGCAATACAGGGTTGTGGGAAATAAGTTTCAGAGAGAGATCTCTTCTTTTGGCTGAGATAGTTTTAAAGGGTAGCTTGGTTGATGACCTCCATTCAGTGTGGTAGCTTACAGTGTGGGAGAGTCTACATGGTTTCCCTTCCCACTTAAAACAGGATTCTTATTACTTCCAATCATTCACCATTGTGTGAACCAAATGCTGTCTCCTCTAGTCAGTATATTATAAAGATGATAATATAAAAAGTGCTCTCCATATCTGCAAACCAAACAAAGATATAAAGCAATCAAGGGAGCAAGTGCTTTTAGGTCACCATAGGTTTGAATTTGGGAAGTGGGTGGCGCTGTGGGTTAAAACACAGAGCCTAGGGCTTGCTGATCAAAAGGTTGGCGGTTTGAATCCCCACAACAGGGTGAGCTCCTATTGCTTGGTCCCTGCTCCTGCCAACCTAACAGTACGAAAGCACCTCAAAGTGCAATTAGATAAATAGGTACCACTCAGGGGGGAAGGTAAACAGTGTTTCCGTGCGCTGCTCTGGTTCGCCAGAAGTGGCTTAGTCATGCTGGCCACATGACCCGGAAGCTGTACGCCGGCTCCCTTGGCCAATAAAGCGAGATGAGCGCCACAACCCCAGAGTCGTCCACAACTGGACCTAATGGTCAGGGGTCCCTTTACCTTTGGTTTGAATTTATCTTTAGTAGTGATACTGTTTTTCAAGCTCTGCTCTTCTGAATTAGCATTTTAACATGACACCTCTTGCATGATATCAGACTGATGCTGTCATATATTACTATAGGTGATGGAAGCATGATTTCAGTCTGAATTGTACCCTCAGGAAGGTTTGCAACATAAAACACAAAAATCATCTTCAGAGGGAGCCCTATGTATTACGTGTTGCAGTAATCTACCCTAGAGGTTACCAGAGCATGGACAACAGTAGTTAGGCTATCCCTGTCCAGGTAGGGGGTAGCTGGGCCACCAGCCAAAGCTGATGGAAGGCACTTCATGCCACTGAGTCCATCTGAGCCTCAAGCAACAGCAAAGGATATAGAAGTACCCCTTAGCTGCAAACCCGTTTGTTTAGAGCAGGCATAGGCAAACTCGGCTCTCCAGATGTTTTGGGGTTGATGATGGGAGTTGTAGTCCCAAAACATCTGGGGGGCTGAGTTTGCCTATGCTTGCTTTAGAGGGAGTGTAACCGCATCAAGAGCAGGCTATATCCCAGCCATCTGATATAGGGAACCACCCATTAACAGTGCTTCAAATTTATCTGGATTGAGCTTCACATTGTTAGCTCTCATACAGTCCATTACTGAGGCAAAACAATGATCCAGCACAGAAACTGCCATGCCTGCAGATGTAAAGGAGAAGTAGAGCTGTGTGTCATCAGCATATTGCTGACAATGTATCCCCAAACTCTGGAGGATCCCACTCCATGTTTCATGTAGATGTTAAACAGCATGTGGATTAAAATCGAACTGCGAGGAACCCTGCATTGAAGGCTTCACGGATCTGAGCAACACTCTCCAAGCACCACTCTGTGAAAACGACCATCCAAGTAGGACTGGAACCACCACAAAGCAGTGCTAAGCCCCCCCAAAAAACCTCAGACAGCCACTACAGAATGTTATCCTGGTCGACTGAGAGTTCAAAGACAATTAACAGGAACACATACTCCTTGTCTCTCTCCCAACACAGGTCATTGTGCAGGGTGACCAAAGCAGCTCTTGTGCCAAAACTAGGCCTAAACTCTGATGGAAGTGGATCTAGAAAATCCTGCTTCTCTCATCTGAGAGTAAGGAATTTATTTTGCAATAGGAATGTCTTTCTCGACTAATCTCTGATACAGTGGTACCTTGGTTCTCAAACTTAATCCGTTCTGGAAGTCTGTTCCAAAACCAAAGCGTTCCAAAACCAAGGTGCACTTTCCCATAGAAAGTAATGCAAAACGGATTAATCTGTTCCAGACTTTTAAAAACAACCCCTAAAACAGCAATTTTACATAAATTTTACTATCTAAAAAGACCATTGATCCATAAAATGAAAGCAATAATCAATGTTCGGTACTATAAAATAAATAAGACAGTATTGTAGATGATAAAAATTAAAATTATTTTTTCCCTTTACCTGCGCTGATGATAATCATTGTTTGGATGGGGGGGGGGCTTTTATCCATTTCCACAGTCACAAAATCAATCAATCATAAAATGAAAAACAAGCTAGAGTCACAAAAATGAAAAAGCCACAAAAATGCAAAAAATAGCAAGAACAAAAGCACCAAAACGAAAGCAGAAGCGGGAAGAAAATAGGCTTAATTATGATCGGGGGGACTGAAATTTCTGTAAAAACAGAAGCTCAGGAGCATGTTCGGCTTCCGGGACAAAGTTCGAAAACTGGAACACCTACTTCTGGGTTTGTAGCGTTCGAGTTCTGAGTTGTTCGGGAACTAAGCTGTCTGAAAACCTAGGTACATGAATTTGTATCCTCCTATCACTCACATATGCCATTTCTCTATACAGTGATACCTCTAGATGCAAATGGATCCGTTCCAGAGCCCCCTTCACATCTAGAAGCAAACGTAACCAGTGATGGCACGTCTGTGCCCGTGCGCATCGCTTTTCGCAGCTTCTGCACATGCGCGTGATGTCATTTTGAGCGTCTGCGCAAGCGGCAAAACCCGGAAGTAGCGCACTCTGTTACTTCCGGGTTGCCACGGAGCGCAACTCGAATGCGCTCATCCTGAAGCACATTCAACCAGAGGTATGAGTGTACAGAACTTTTAAAATGCCCCTGCCACGGGATGTGGTGGCAGTAACAGCGGCAGCCTGCATGGCCTTGTGGACGCAACGGTAGGTGATGACAGTAGCGGCATCCTGCGAGGTCTTGCGGTGGCAATGATAGATGGTGGCAATAGTAGTGGCAACCTGTGAGGCCTTGTGGCGACACAAGCATTGGGGTTTGCAAGGCCTCACTGTGGTGGCAAAAAGGGGCAGTGGCCTGCAAGTCGTCCTGGCGGCAGTGGGAGCTGGTGGTAGATGCTGTAGCATCTAACTTACAGTCTACTTCTGCTTCTGTCACTGTCTCCTGCTGTCACCACAAGACCTTGCAGGCCGTCACTACTGCTGCCACCACAACAAGGCCTGGCAGGCTGCCGCCATTGCCACAACTGCCCACTACCATGGCAAGGCTTTGCAGGCTGCTGATTATTGTGCTACTGCTGCCGGGCTGCTTCTGCCCCCTTCCCCCACCATTGTTGATTCTGCCACCACCAGGCTGCTGCCGCTTCTGCCACCTAAGAGGCTTGCTGGCAGTCCCAGATTATTTGTGATTTGTAGTCGCTATGACTCCTCACCGTACTTTGGATTGTCCTGAATACCACAATATGGTAGAACCATAAGTCTAATTTGGATGCATTTTGGTTTGCTGAAACTGACCATGAGGTGATTGGTAATATCATCATTTATCAGTTTTAGACCCTGAAGTGCTAGCATTGTCTTGTTTGCCTCTGTGTATTTCCTTCCTTATTTAAGATGTTGTGATATATCAATATATCACTATATTTAGCTGGTGATATATCACAATATTGAAAACCTGTTACTGCCCAGCCCTACTGCCTATCTGCAACCCTTCTTTCAAAACTTAATTTCAGCAGGTAGCGTGGTAAGGGGAGGCAACCATGGAGATTCCAGGGAAGGCTTCTTCTTCAGGTGCATATACGTGCTTTAGAAAATGACTTTGGGCTGATAACTGGATGAAGTGTTAGTAGATGAAAACATATTTTCCAAATGGTAATGGTTGGTTATGGAAAGAGCTTTGAAAGTAGAGCTTTTTAATGTTTCGACTTCCTGAATATTGGCTGTACTAATTTCTTTTCCAGTGATGCAAGCTGTTGAAAGCATAATGTAGACTTGGGAGTAAGATTGCATCTTGCTGCCCTTCACTCAGGACTCAACTTAAAAAACAAAAACAGATTAGCAAAATTTGCTGGTGTTTATGGGTTACAGGGAAAGCTATATTGAAGTGCTAGTTGGAGGATCCTCCTATTATATTAGTCTCTGTAGGCCAATATAATAGACTGTTGTATCTCCTTCAATGCTTTTCAGAAGATTCTTCTCTATTTCTTGCTTTGATATGTGTGACTGCAGAAAGAAACACTGGAAGAACACTAAGAAGTAAACAACTCTGTTTTTCTTCTACATGCCTCCATAGGGAATTCTGAATAGATGGTACCTTTGAAAAGCTTATAACTTAGCAGGTAGCTACAAGTTCCTTTCCCAAGAGATGGGAGAGGACTTGGAGAGCTGGTATCAAGCTAATTCTTGGCCCCTTTACAGTTTGTCCCACCACCAGCCAGGGAATACTTCCTTCACAGACTGGATCCTCTCTTTCTTTTTGACACTTCCTGCCATTCTCAGTTTCTTCTTAAGATGTGAAACCATGCCATACCTGGTATTTCTGCTCCCCCTCCCACCATATATATGACCATTAACTCCTGGCTGTTTTACATTTCTCCAGGACTCTGGTGGAGCTGCCTCCATACTAAACCTTTGTGGTAAGCAGCCTCCCTTGTCTCTTGTTTACAATATCATTCACTTATACTGAAAGAAGGTCATTGTCTATGCATAAAATCTGATAAAATATTTTAATTATCTCACAATCAATCTCAGTTTTCTTAAGATATTTGAATTTCATGACTTGAGAAATCAAATTTCAACATTTTTTATGTAATTCATCCTTTCATTAGACTTTGTATGTGTGTCCCTCAGGAATAAGTATTATACAAAATTATTTCCTAAGGGCAAAATTAGAATGATCAAGTGCTAGTGTAGTGTAGAACAGAAAATATCAAATACTGCTGTTTAGAATCCATCATATAAGTATGTACAGTGATGGGGAGCAAAAAGTCAGCTATTGAGTGCTTGGTAGTTTTCTACTCCAATGTTAAAGAATTGTGAAGTTAGAGATGGTATGACCTTCTTCAGCAGTATTTGAGTACAAGTGCAGGGTATATTCAGCATGAACACATGATTATAATTCAGTATTGGTTTACCAGTCTCTGTTTTCTGGCATTTAAAAAAGTGATCATTGTTTTTGACCACTTCCCCTCCTTAAGAAGATTGTTCTGCATAAGCACATCAAAATTTCATTTTCAACATGAGTAGAACTGGAAGAACTCTTTTGACTCCGTTCATGGGTAAGTCTTCATATTGATGGAAATAAGTAGTCAGCAGAGGTGGAACAACTTGAGGGCATCCACTTTCAATTGTGTGTGTCTTGAATTGCACATCATTTCCAGTGAGATTGTTTCTTTGTGTAAACTAATAATACACCTAGAATTTTCTGCAATGATGTGGGGACTGTGACTAAATGTTAACCTTAATGCAATATCCTTGCCTGTTCTGTGTAGCACACTAAAAATATATATCACCCAGCCATGCATGTAGAGCTAGAGTCTGGGGGCTTATGTAGTTACTTTTACTCAAGTGTCAGTGCCATAGTACACATAAATGTGTATCACATTGGATATGAATCAATACATGTATAAATTGTTTCCTTTTTGAATGAAAGCAAACAGGAGCCAGATCTTTTTTTAGGGCTGTGGATGGACAACTTGCAGCTTCAATTTGTGAATCTAGATTGGGCACAATCTGGTTTTAACCATTCTAGGACCATTCTGAATCTGAATTTTGCAAATTACCAGAAATCTGTATAGTGTATAGTGAAAGGAAAATAACCATAGCTTTCTTGTTTTTTACACAGGGGCATGAAATTTGGGGACATGGTAGCTCTTATAGAGGGGATTAACCCTGCCAAATTTTGGATCAATAGCACTAGGATTTTATCAGAGCCACCTTTAAATTTAGCTTTTTCCTAAAAAGATTTTTAAAAAGAATGGAATACGAGTGCTCAGTCACACCATTTCCCATAGAAGTGTATTTGCCCCATTCCAGAGCTCTGAGGTTTTTGTTTTAAAATAGGTTTGAGATACGAGGCACTGGTGTAAGGATCTGACTATCATAAGCAAGCAGCAGCATAGAGATAAAAATATACATAAGGACATGGAATTTGAAGATATCATAGCCCCTATAGAAATGATTAACATATTCAGTTGCAGGTGGGTAGTTCCAGGGATCTTCATGTTTGCCATCTTTACAGTTTATTACCCCTGCTTTTTCTTAAAAAAGATCCTGCCATATTGAGGGCAGATTGCAAGCAGTAGCCATGAGTGAAGGGAAAATCAAAATACTATTTAATAATAATATTCACTGTGATTAGCAATTGCAATAGTAGTAGTAATTCTGAAGTCAGAATGCTGGCTAACATGCACATTAATTTTGGCTGACTGGTTAATAATACAAACGTTTTGTGTAAACGCACTAGGTTACACCTCCCAAGCTGCTTAGCAATTGCAGCTGCTCCCCTACCTCTTACTTCTCTCCTCACTCTAGCATTCTCCTTGTATAGTGTTGGAGAGACACTGTCTGGTTTTCTGAGATATTCCTTTGAGCTATAAATCTGTATGAACCTATTTGGGGAAAAACTGGATCCACGCTGTAATTTTACCTGCTTTTACCCAATCCAAGCAGGATATAAATCTGCTTGGACAGGCCTGATTTGGTTCAGAATTTAGACAAATCCGGTGCACAGGCCTAATCTTTTTACAGTTGATGTTTATCAGTATTTTAGAGAGGAAAGTAGAGATGTATGTACATATGTGCACTCTTTGTATCTATTCTGTGATTTTTTATTTTATTTTTTGCACCATGGGAATATGTGCTCTCCCTAACTTGGTTGGCAGGATAGGCACAACTAGTTTAGTTTTGGATGTAATTGCAAACTATGGGTTACCACAAACTAGGACATATTCAGAGCATGTGAGGGGAGGAAAGAGTGGAAGGATGAAATAAATGTGTAATGACTGGAGTGTTTGAGCATGAAATACTGATCCATGATTTAGTTTTAAATGGTAACTGATGCAAACTGAAGAAATCTTTTTAAAATGTATGCAACTAATGGAGGGTGACCAGAATTTTTGACTTCTGCTTAGTGCATAAAAATAGTACAACCTGACTCTGAATATTGAAAGCACAGATTTTTATTTTATTTCACAATGGCAACATTTTATTTCACAATGGCAACTGCAAGGAGTTGCAGGCAGGAAAACTGGACCATTGCTGTTTGATGCTGCTTTGAATACTGACTATTAGAAGGGAAAAAGAATGTGCCAGTTTGGGTGGGATCATCACTTGTTGACTGCAAATTCAGTGTGCTCCCTGTTGGAGCCTTGTTATTTTCCTGACTATGCCAGGTGCTGCTGCTAGGTTGGAGAGGACCATATATGTATGGCTGAGCAAAGTGAGGACTTTGGTTAAACTTGCCCTTTTGACATTCTTATATGACATTCTATTTATTTTGTAATTTGATAACTCCCTTGGAGAATGAGATCTTGTATGACATTTAGTATACAAGTTGAAGATGCTTAATGTCCAGTTAAGGTTTCAAACTGGTTTTAACTCTTGAAAAAAAAAGTGTAAACTGCTTTTAAAGATGAATTCTAATGCAGTGCATTTCATTTTGCACTCAGTGCCATCATCTTGTTATAACCAGAAGCTTTTGTTTGTTTCATTTTGCCTTATCAGCAGCTAGGTTTTTGTTTTTTTAAAAAGCTTGATGGTGTAATTCAGCATATGCACAGTTTATATGAACTGTAATAGCACATGCAGTGCTGTGCTGCTTTCTGGCTGCTGATTTGAGCTCATTTTGTAGTTTGCTATTTTCTTAAAAGAAATCTGAAGTGCCTTTCAGTAACAATGCTAAGTTAATAACTATAGCATCCATTAGAACCCTTTTCAAGAGGTTTTTCCCCTCAAGCAATTTACTAAACACTAGTTTTAAGTAGAGCATAAACTTGATCAAGTAAACATATCCTTTGTTGGCACTGCCTTCTGAAACTCAAACTCTTAACAGATTGGTTCTAACAGAAGGTGCTACTGGAAGGAATTTTTTTATCTTAACAGATTAGTTAAAGATATATAAAACTTATGGGATAGGTTGCATTTACCAGCCAACTTCTGTTTGTAGAAATTGCTCTGGATTATGTTCTGTCACAACTTCTTTATACGATAGTGAACAAGGATGCATGCGTTGGATTAAAGAAGCAACCTGCTTTTGCTCTAAACATATAGCTGGTTTGGATTGTTTCTTTTTCCCTGGAGGGATTTGCTTTTTGAAAGGCTGCACACACTTTGGCTTTGTAAAACAAAGTGTGCATGAGCTTGCTGCTGGTGGGGATGTGATACTGAGTTTATACAACAGCCTCTGTGTGGGCCAAAATGGATGAGAGATCCCTTAATGTTTATATTTTTAGCTAAGAGTAGGTGTTGCATCCCACACCCCCATTAGATTATGGCTGCAATATTGTGAAAGGTGGAGTTAACGATTTCCTTAATCTAAATCTCTCCCAGAGATTGCTATTTACCCCACTGGGAAAAGCCTACAGGGACTTGTGTTTCCTGTGCCTTAATCAGTTTTGCCTCTGTTTTGCAAAGGGAATTATAAACTGACCCTCTAAAAGAGAACATTATGTTGAGAGCAAAGTAACTGTTCCTGATAACAGTTAAGTGTGTCAAATACAGTTGAACCTCGTGTTATGGACGGGATCCGTTCCGGAGGCCCGACCGTAACACGGAAGTGACGCAAGCCAAAGTGCTGCGTCTGTGCATGCGTGTGGCGCGATTTAGAGCTTCTGCGCATGTGTGAGCGGCAAAACCTGGAAGTAACCCATTCTGGTACTCCTGGGTTGCCGCGGGATGCAACATGAAAACACGTAACCTGAAGTGGACGCAACATGAGGTATGACTGTATCTGAAATGATTATACTAATATGAAGCATTATCATAAACATAATACAATACTACAAACAGGGTGAGATTTCAAACTGAATACCTGCAGAATCATCCAATCATACAAGTGGGGGGAAAGTACTTGCATGTGAGAATGCAAAACAACAACAACAACAACAAAACACTGGAGAGAGAGGACGTAACTAGGGTTGTTGTTTTGCTTGTTAGGTAAAATGAGGGCCATTCTTAAAATTATATTGAGTATAGTTGCACTGGCTGCCTGGTGGAAATCTAAGGCAGTATTACTAGCAGGCCCCTCTACCCAACCGGTGATATTGTATATAAAAAGGCTTATGGGTGTTGAACTGCTGGAATGCATTGTTGTTATTGTTTATTAGATTTGTTAGTCACTTGGTTCCCAGAGGTAACCTTTACAATTTAGATTTGCACATTGTCCTTATATTCAGCAGAAGAGAGAATGTTCCAACTGTGGACAGCTGCTGCTCTAAGGACTTAACTCTGCAGTGTGCCAGTCAGGCTTCACATATGTTGCTTCAACACTCTTGGACTCTGCCACTATGGGGGTGTCCTTGCAGTAAGATCCTTCTGTTCCAGGGTCCTTTGAGTATTAGAGTAGAAAGCTTGGCAGTCTTGTTGGGAGCTGCAACATAGACTTTGAATCAATACAGAGCTCCTTTAAGTAATGGTGGTTACTACTTGCCTTGACTGAGTTTCTATTTTGGTGCATATTGTCCCTGGGAAAGCTGCTACCTATCCTTCACTTGTTGACTGATTTTTACAGAATTGTCAAAGGTTAAGTAGAAGAAAACAAGAAAAACACTATTAGATCAGCCCAAAGGCCCATCCAGTCCAACATTAAGTCCCCACAGCAGCCAACTAGATGCCACTGGGAAGCCCACAAGAGCACATTAACCCAGCAAGTAGTATATCCCCATAACAACTGGTAATCAGTGTTATACTGATGCTGATATTGAAGAAAATATATATGCTATCATGACTCATAGCCACTGATAGCATTGATTATTAAAATTCTATTTTTCCATAAGAAAATGAATTTGTTTTCTTTTCATTAGGATTTTCCAGTGCTATTTGAATATTGGGCAAGAACTACAAAGGAAGAAGAAAAAGTTGTATTATAGGTTTGATATGTTGTGCTTACGTTGATGCCTGTGTTTAATTCAATAGAGCTTATACGTACCGTATTTTTCGCACCATAGGACACACTTTTTCCCTCCTAAAAAGCAAGGGAAAATGTGTGTGCGTCCTATGGAGCAAATGCAGGGGGGAGGCAGGTGGGAAAAGCCCCCAAGAGCCACACACAAGCTTCGTGCGCTCTTGCGGGCTTTTCCCCAGGAGGGAGAAGGGACTGACTGGCTGCATCAGTCCCTTCTCCCATCTCCCAGAAAAGCCAGGAGAAGCCGCTCAGCCCCTTTAAAGAGCTCATGGCTTCTGCCGGTTTTGCGGGAGGTGGGGGAATCCCCCCCACCTCCCAGAAAAGCCAGGAGAAGCTGCGCAGCCCCTTTAAAGAGCTCATGGCTTCTGCTGGTTTTGCGGGAGGTGGGTGAATCCCCCCCACCTCCCCAGAAAAGCCAGGAGAAGCCGCGCAGCCCCTTTAAAGAGCTCACGGCTTCTGCGGGCCCTCCGGGAGGTGGGGGAAGCTGCAGCGGATTCCCTCCTCCCGGGCTCCTCTCCCACCTTCCTGCTTCAAAGCAACCACGGTGGAGGGAAGGAAGGGGACCATGGATCCTCTGCTTGTGGCTGCAGAGGATTCCCTCCTCCCAGGCTCCCTTTGAAGCAGCAAAGTGGGAGGGGAGCAGCTTACATTTGTGTAAGCAGCTCCTCTCCCACCTTCCTGCTTCAAAGCAATCACGGAAGAGGGAAGGAAGGGGACCATGGATCCTCTGCTTGCGGCTGCAGAGGATTCCCTCCTCCTGGGCTCCCTTTGAAGCAGCAAAGTGGGAGGGGAGCAGCTTACACTCGTGTAAGCAGCTTCTCTCCCACTTTCCTGCTTCAAAGTGGAGGGAATCCACTGCAGTTGTGAGCAGAGGATCCATGGCTCCGCTTCCTTCCCTCGAAGCAGGGTGCGGGGTGCAGGGGGAAAAGAGGGCAGGAAATAGATGCCGGGCAGGAAGACACAACCACACTTTGACCACTGGAAAGTCCACCTCAGCCTCCCCAGATTTCCACTGAGACGGCTAGGCTAATCTTGATAGCCATAAGTCAGGTTCAGCATTATTAACTGGACTTAGATAAGCCATGGTTCCCCTTCCTACCCTCCTCTGAGGCTTGATTTAAAGCAGCAAAGCGGACAGGAGCCTCCCGCTTTGCTGCTTTAAATAGTTTAGTGCAACATTTGATTCAGAATATTTTTTTGTGTGTTTTCCTCTTCTAAAAACTAGGTGCACCCTATGGTCAGGTGCGCCCTATGGTGCGGAAAATACGGTATGTTCATATATCACATTTTCCTATGGATATGCACACTAAATTCTATACAGTAGAATACTGAAGCTAGAAGTGTTTGCTGAATATTTCACACACAGTAGTCTTGGCCTGGACATTTTTTGAAATACCTGATATTGTATTGAAATCAAACCTTTATTAGGCATTGTACAAATAAAACCATAAAAGAGAAAATAACATGTAAGTGACTTGAAATATATATAAAAAGGCAGCGGTTGGCTACATACATACATATATATATACATATAGAGTCAGTGGTTTTCCTTGTTAACCTGCTCCTTGGAGGGCTGCTACCAAGAACTCAGCTACCCCCGCCGTTACCCTTTGGTCAACGTCGGATAGGCAGAATCCCACACATTCACCTTGCTGGGGTTCCAGGCCACCCAAAAGAGGGGACAGCACGCGTTGACGGAGCGTACTGTACAATGGGCAATGAAAGAGAATATGCTCTACAGTGTCCGGGACATTCATAGAACATCTGCAGAATCTCTTGTTTCTAGGGATGTTTTGATATCTTCCCCAGACAAATGCTGAGGGAAAAACATTCAACCGGGCCAGCATAAAAGCCCTACGTTGGGCTGGGATTATTAATTTAGTGACGTAATTGGCTCTGCTATCTAAGATATTTAAATCATAGAATATGGGGGAGCAAATTTTGTTTACAGCTGCCATAATATTTTGTCTCTCGACATCCTTTAGTCTAGTTAGGATATTATGGAAAATGTATTGCTCATTAGAATTGTACAGGGG
The DNA here is from genome assembly GCF_965113315.1 of Podarcis vaucheri. Classification (NCBI taxonomy): domain Eukaryota; kingdom Metazoa; phylum Chordata; class Lepidosauria; order Squamata; family Lacertidae; genus Podarcis; species Podarcis vaucheri. Next base: position 51,271,405 of record NC_138759.1, on the reverse strand, counting down.
CTCCAACTCGATGCCTAAAGATTCAATCTTTTTTTCAAGGTACTGATACCATCTTGATTTATAGGAGTCTTCGAGCAAATCAGCGAGCAGGCTTGATGGAGAGCAGCGAAAATGGCAGCGTAACCAGTACTTTATTGAGGTGGACCAGGCCCAGTATTCCATTGTGTGTATACCTATTTCTGCACACATTGTTTCATATTTGATCACAGCTGGGAGTCCAAGAATACGTCTCAGAAAGCTGGAGTGAATCTTTTTTAAATCACTGTTATATGCTTGGACCCATAGTGGGATTCCATAGAGTATCTGGGCTTGCACTTTTGTTTGAAATATCTGATTGGCCGCAGGAATAAATTGATTACCTTTCTGATAATAAAAACGGGCAACTGCTGATGAGGTGCACTTTGCCTGTTTTATGGCGTTTGTGCGATGATTTGCCCACCCTAAATTGCTCTGGAATAAGATTCCCAGATACCTATAGATTTTTACATGTTGGATTTCTTGCCCTCTTATTTTCCATTTCTCTAGTTTCCAACCATTCGAGAAGACCAAAATTTTTGTCTTCTCATAATTTATAGAGAGTTTATTACATTCGCAGTAAAGGATCAGAGAAGATATAAGACGTTTCAGACCCAAACTCGTTAATGATAGTAGAACTGCATCGTCTGCGTATAATAAGAGAGGAACTGGTTTCTGATTAAGTTTAGGGGCATGTGATTCTATTTTTTGAAGGTGATCTGGCAAGTCTGATAAGAATAAATTAAATAGAAAGGGGGCAAGAATACACCCTTGTTTTACCCCTTTCGAGTTTGGGATGTCTAATGAAAGGTGACCTTTGGTGCTAAGTTTGACTTGACAGACATTGGAAGAGTATAGATTTTGTATTAAAGTCAATAAGCGCTGATCAATTTTTAATTCTGCAAGTTTCCTCCACAGCTTTGGGCGGTCAATTGAGTCGAATGCACCACGAAAATCTACAAAAGCGGCATATATCTTAGATTGCCTTTGGGATCTATATTTTTCAACCAAATGCATAAGTATAAGGCAGTGGTCTAATGTAGAGCAACCTTTGGAGAAACCTATTTGTTCTTTCCCTGGTAAATTTAGATTTTTCATCCAGGTAAGGAGTTTAGATAAAAGGTGCTTAGCGTAGATTTTCCCTATCACTGATAATAAGCTTATCGGTCTATAATTCCTTGGTTCTTTTGGGTCACCATTTTTAAAGATTGGGATAATTATTGATCTTAACCATATCTCAGGTATGATCCCATCTTTGTCTATGAGAGTAAACAATTGAGCTAAGGGTTCTGCCCACCAATCTATATAGGTCTTGAATAATTCTATTGGTAGACCGTCTGGCCCAGGAGATTTCCCCGATTTAAAATTTTTAACTATTTCTCTAATTTCCGCTTCTTCTACCCTTGGCCACTCCTGGAGTTTATTGATATTGTAGACTTGATTCAGAGCTATTCTGAGCCAGCGCTGCAGCTTGGGTGATGGAAAACTGGTCACGGTGTGCTCACATAATGGCCCAAGTTGCAAATCATGGTACCATCAGTATTAGTTAGTCACTTTTCTTAAAAAGTAATCCAAAGTGACTTAAAACCATTTGAGAACAAAAATAAAATACAACAATACAAATTAAGAGGCTAAAAATACAGCTAAACAAAAGGCAGGGCAAAAAGTCCAGCCCCACTAAAAGAGGCCACAATACCACTTTCACAAGGGCCAGAAGCCCAGGTAAAGAGAAAGTTATTTGCCTGGTGCCTAAAACCTGATAGAGATATCACCAGATGGCACCTGGGTAGAACATTCCACATTAAACAATAACTTAAGACAATTTGGTACACATTGTTTTGACGTTCCTGTGGCACTCCTATTTTATTCCTCCTGCTGCTGTGCTGCAAATGAATCAGGCCAGAGTCTGACTTGTCATGTTTAAATCTGAGTTCATGGCTTGTTTCTCCCAAACAAATTGTGAGTGGTAAGCCAAGAACAAACTAGGGAGTAAGTTCTAGACTTTATTGACAAATTGAAAATGACAAATCACCAAGTCCAGATGGTACCCATCTTACAATTCTTAAAGAAATCTAATGTGAAATTGCTGATCTTCTAACAAAAATGCATAACATGCCACTGAGTATGGTCTCTTTCCCAGAGAACTGCAGCTAATAAGCCACCATTTTTTTAAAGGTCACAGATCCCCATGTTGGGCAAAAAGATTATTGCAGTGCAGGGGTTTGGACTTGATGACCCTTGTGGTCCCTTCCTACTGTACAATTCTTTCTCTCCTCCCCCCTTTAAAATCCAATTATGTGAGTGTCTGTTCCTGGTAACTTGGTGGGACACATTATAAAAAGATAAAATTGTTGAGTATATAGAAGAACAATTCTTTGCTGGAAAAGAATTAACAGGGCAAAGTTAAATTCTGTCTCGCTAAGCTTGTTTTTTTGAGTGTGCACATGTATAGGTATAATCTGGTATTTATCTGGAGTTTCAAAAAAGTTATTGCAACTTTTCAGCAAAGGTTGCTGAGCAAACTTAGCAGTCATGGAATAAGATGAGACTTCCTTTTATGAGTTGGTAAAGAACAAGAAGGTGCAAGGAGGAATAAACAGACAGTTTTTTTAATGGAGGAATGTAACCTGTGTCAGAAACTCAGATATATAAATTAGGCATCAAATGGCTCCTTAAACCTAGGTTACAGTCGCCACAACAGAATGTCTACTTGCCAGGGTTTTGGGCTAAATGATCCTCAGGATTCCTTCCAATGTTACGATCCTATGATTCTGTTAGCTCATCTACATTACTTGACTGTACTGTATCTTGCTCTAACAGCAGTTCATTTGTCCCAGTATTCAAGAAGGAGAAACACACAAAGTAGAAATGGAAATGATATTAATTATTGGACTAAGGCAGAGGTTTTTTAACTGTGCTTTGTGAGTTTCATTTGGGTGGTGTGTGGAAAGGCTGCAGCACAGACAACTATATGTGTACTCATCCCTGTGCTTAATTTCCTTAATGTGATGATGGAGGATTGCATGCGAGTCTGCTGACTTGATGGAGATGTCAGTCACCAAATCGTATAGTCGCAATTGGACCCACACCAGTAGCAAAATGTGCTTGGCGCATGGGGAATTTCGAACACTGCACAACATGTGGGATGTTACGATATAGAAGCAATGCGGCCGCGAGCAGCTGCTAGCATGAAAGCAAAACATAATGGGAATGTTGGGACTGTTCCGTGGGAACTGTCTATTCACAGTGCTGAGCACCGGATTTAGCTCAGAGTGTAATTTGAGCTGTACAGGAAGTACAGGAGGTGGAGTTTGTCTCTCCGCTGTTGGAGTTTGAAGAGAGCTGACGTGTTTCTCTGTAACGCTGCAAAGACAGAAATAAAGGCATGTAAATACATTTCTGTCTATCTCTTTCCCCTGCCTGGGGGCAGGGAAGAGTGGTGTGTTTTTCTCACGTTGGAGGAGGATCCCCGATCGTGACCTAGCCTGGATCCTGCTCGGGAATGCAGACAGGGAGGTCAACAGGAGATCAAGCCGGGTGCCTGGAGAGTAGCCAGTTTCTTCTGAGAGGCAAGATTTCCTGACATGGGATCTCCGTAGGAGGACTTTGTATTAGAGCCAATGCTTTTTAACTGGCATAAATGGCCTAGAGTGAGGGGTAAGCAATGAGGTGGCCGGATTTGCTGATGTCAGAGTGATTTTGAGTGGTTAAAACAAAAAATGTTAGTGAATAACTCTGAAACAATCTCTCTAAACTGGATGACGGGACACAAGAATAAAGATGTTAAATCAAATTATTCCCCAGGACATTTTGTTGGACATTAGTTAAATTTCTGATGCAAACTTAAATTGTCCAAAGCAGGTTACTCTTATTTGCATAGAAGATGGACATGAAATAAATGCTTAAGCAATGTTTTTTTTGGAAAATGTATACCTTAACCCATGAAATATTAAATTTCCACCAAATTTGTGCCTATTCAATATGAGTTGCACAACAATTAGTTGTTGCTGTTCACAGAATTTACTCAAATTATCACATTATTAAGCTGTTAAATTCACAGCTGGATCAAAGAGAAGTAGTCCCTGCCCCACATATAATGTCAGTTTCCTATTTTCAGGAAGTAAGTAAGAGAATTTTAAAGTGCACTGCTTTAGTTTTAATTTGAGCAGAATTAATTATAACATTGTGATTATTATCTATATAGCATGCTTATTAAAACTAATGACTGACAAGGCTTTCTATATTTATGAAGTTTAGAATATTGCTCACATGGTCATCTAAAATTCTTGCAGAGTAGATATTATTTGTACTAGGCTATGCTTGGCTGTACCCTTTTTCTTGTTATTTTTATCTCCTGCCCTGTATACCTGAAGGAGGACCTCTACCCACATCGTTTAGCCCACTGAGGTTCAGCACTGAGGGTCTTTTGGAGGTTCTCTCACTGTGAGAAGTGAGGTTATAGGGAACCAGACAGAAGGCCTTCTCAGTAGTGGAAATATGATAAAATGGTTTTCTTGGGCTTTTTTGTAATTACTTTCATGACGTCTTGAATTGCAAATGTCCATGTCTTGGATTTCAACAATAAAGATATTATTATTATTATTATTATTATTATTATTATTATTATTATTACTATTACTACTACTACTAAATGTTGCTCTGGAAAGTTTGCCTAGTTCAGAGAGAACAAGAAAACTTTAGCAAGCCACTGTTCTGTTCTTTGCATGGCTTGAATTGTTCGGTGCTGGCTATTAAGTAAACTTCATTGACATAAGTTTTAAGTGAATGGTTAAAATGCCGCATTTTCATACTCTTCTTGCCCCCGCCCCCTGTAGTAGGAGCATGCGGGGTTATAGATGAGACCTGCGGGTATAGGGTGGTATATAAATTTAATAAATAACTAGCAATAACAATAACAATAATATGAAAGCAAATGAAGTGGATCATTTTTGAGTATTTCTGTCAGTACCTTGGATATTGGAATCAATTACTTTCTTAACAGTTATATAGATGAACATAGACAAATAGAATCCTTGCTTGTGAGCCACTGTGGAGAGGGGTTAGCATTTAGAAGAATTGACATAACCCCCTCTGAGCCCATGGGATAGAATGGAAATATATAAATTAAATAAATAATAAAGCCACATGTATAAATGCTCTCTGAGGAAAGTATTTTTTGCATGTAGAAAGCCCGTAAGTTTGAGAGAAGGGTTATAGGCTAGCTTTCTCAGTTGTATATGCATGCAGGGAGTAGTTTCTCTCCCCCTTGCCTCCTATAAGCATTCAGGCATTCAGACTAGTCCAAGTGGCATAATCCAAGAAAATGCACACTGCTTGATCTGTATGCGTAGATGAGCTTTTACTCCTCCTTGCATTTATTAACAAGAACTCCCCCCCCCCAAGGAGCTCAGAGCAGCTTGTGAGACTCATGAGAACTATATAAAATATTAACATAGTAAGTGCGGAATAGAGAGAGTCTTGTTCCACAAAGATGAACTGCATATCTGAGCAGGAGTTTGAACACAGGTCTAGTCTCACTTGCTTCTGGGAGAATTCCATTTGTGTCTGGGCGGACCTCTGTGGAAGGGATTACAAAACAAGGGTATAGAGGCAGATAACACCACGCTGTTAATTGTGCCTTGAAGGAGCATGCCAAGGCTTTGCTTGGTTGCCTACAGAGATAATGCTGATATGTATGAAGAGTTGGTCTCCTAAGAGCCCAAATTATTTAGCTTGTATTGTGCCTGAGAAGTAAAAGGGTGGGTAGGTTGCCATCTCAGGAATAGTGACTACAGAAATTAATAAATTGCCATGTAAGGAGTAGGGAAATTGGTTACAGGCTTTGGCTGGATGATGAAGTAAAACACTGGCATGAAAGTTTTGAATAAATTAGCACGTGACATCATTCAGTTGCTGCATCTTATGCTAGGATGGGTGGTGATGGGGGAGGCACCCAGCTGAATGTGTGGTATCACAGTGTCCCCAAGTGGCCAAGCAGGAAAACTGCAAACTGAATCTGACATTGTAGGTTGGTTTGACATACTGATATACAGTAGGTAGTAGCTATTGTTGCTTTGTCCAGTATGGCATCACTTGTATAAGGGTTTACTGTCAACTATTTTAATGATTTTATACAAGTGTGTGTAATATCATTTTAATTATGATTTTGTGTTTGTAGCATGCTGCTTAATGCTTAATTCTTAATGCTGGAATGAATACATTTTATGCTCTAGATTCTTCCTTGTTTAAATTACTTCAAATTTGAAGTGGAAAGTTTTATGCTTTGCTTCGATTTTAAAGCACCCAATAATTTTGCAACAGGATATCATGGATACAATATGGATTTTTTATCATAGAATTTTGAATTCTAAGAGAACATTCACCAACTGTTCTCCAAAGCAACTATATATTTATGTCCTAATAAGAGCTTGTGGTTTTAGTAAGAAAGTAGATCTCAAAATAAAAACACAGGAGTTTTGAATTACTTGGTGTGAGTTTTGAGCCCCAGGTCTTACAAGATTGCACTGTGATGGCAACCTCGGAGGCAGCAAATGTTTTGCTGTAGTTGCTTGACACATGGATTCATTCTGGCTACATCTTTTTAAAAATTTTGCAAAGTTGTTACTGAAAGCAAGTATAATGCTTTCATTTACTTTTAAACATTAATGTTGTTTTTGTTTGTTTGTTTATTAAATTAAATTTGTATCTGCCCTTCATCTGTCGATCTCAGGGTAGTTCACAGCATAAAAATGCAAGATAATAACAGTAGTGGTGTGCTTTCAGAACTAAAGAAAGATTGTAATTCTGAAATGCTATGTTTTTAGTCGATTAACATTTTATTGTATCAAGAAAAAATGATTTCTCCTTTTTAGTGTGATCTGTTGCTTACGTCTGTTTTCTGGGGTTATAGCCAGTTTAGTGACCTAAGTACGTCTTGTTAAGTATTAACCACCTTCCTTTATCTGTTTAGACTTCCATTCCAAAAATGGTAAGTAGAAGGAAAAAAGCTGCTACTATTCCATGACTGCCTGTGTAAGGGGCTAGTGAAAGCTCACACAGTGCCAAAAAGCATTGGGAGTTAAACTACAGGAGGTGAAATATAAGGTAGACAAAGAAGTGGGAAGTTACTACATACTTAACACATCGAGACTCTGATTTAATACTGTGTATGCGTGTATGACTAGAGTAAGGCTGTGAAATACATAGTGCAGATTGTCTATTTTAAGATTCTGGCTGATGTAGTGGGCCTCTCAACTGAGGATGTAATGGAACATGGAGGCCATTATTGTCCTGCATGTGAATTATATGGATAGTGCTGCAGAAAAACAATGAAGGATAGTCAATCAGAATTACAACACAGACTACTGCTGTAATGCCATAGTGCTAGGCATTTGAATGCAGGGCTTTTAACAGAGAACTCCTGCAAATGATTGTGCATACTGGTTCAAAGTTGCATGATAACTGGGTCTAGAGGGTCCTTCTTTTTCAGGCCCTGGTTATTGATTACCCTTGGTTTTGGTTTTTGCAGGGGGTGTGGGTAGTTAATTATACCAGTTGTTATGCTTCTGTGAATCACAGCTCTTGTGGAAGTGGAAGAAAATCTTTGGAATGGATGTCACCTTTATCTTGCTCTTTTACCCTGATTTTTACAAGGGCTCTTCTGCAATAAGATGATGTTATTGACTTGGTTCATTTTCAAAATAAACTATGATTTAATGTGAATGAGGACAAACTGTGGCTTCTGTTTATGAATGGTTTGGAGTGAAGCAAGCCCCTAGCCTCAGTTGAAATGCCTCAAAAAGTCAATGCATGGCTTCTTTTGTTAGCAGCATGGCAGAAGCAAGGCATCAAGACCAGTATAAGAGAACTAAAACTTCTGAAGTTGCTATTAAGTTTGCTCAAAGAGAAGAAAATACATTATGTGTTATAAGTAGTATCCATTCCACTTACAAGTGTATTGTCTTGCAAGAAAGAATAAATCCAAATCTGCTGCATAAGGTCTCTTACGATTTAGTTGCAGTTTTCTAAAGTTCAAAACAGCACTGTGTAAACAAATGTGCTACTTTTTAGTGTTTTTTGTCATTTCTATACATGCAGTTGCTAAGAGACTATTCCTTTGCAAGTTGCTGAAACATTATAATGCTATTAACTGACTTGAAATTCAACACCAACTCATTTAAGCTTTACCTCAATATATGTTACTAGCTTTAAATCACAAAATGTAACTTCATTTTGTTTCTTTCCCCACAGACTATAAAAACAAAACATCTGTGACATTAGAACTTGGATTGTGCATCTTCAGTGATAATTGTTTTACAGTTTTACTGTTGGAGAAATGCTGTGAGAAGCACAATGTGGTGAATCAAAGACACAGAAACCTTGGAATCTTTGTACTGATTGAGGAGTTACAATGTTTGCTTTGTGAACAAAAACTATTTGGTAGTGGATAGAACTTCTGAAAATGCGGCCATGGACTGGCTCCTGGCGTTGGATTATGCTCATCCTTTTTGCTTGGGGGACCTTGCTGTTTTACATAGGCGGACACTTAGTACGAGACAATGAACACCCAGACCATTCTAGTCGTGAACTATCAAAGATATTAGCAAAACTTGAACGATTAAAACAGCAAAATGAAGACTTACGACGAATGGCAGAGTCTCTCAGGTAAGTTGATAAAAACTTTCTCAATGCGGGTATACTGTACTGAAGTTGCATTTTCTCTTTGTTAATGTAAAGGACAAAATACTTTTTTGTCCTGGCATGTGTCTTTTCTGAGGTTGAAGGAGGTGGTGTGGTGGTATAGTAGTTGGCTGTTTGTATTATATTTGTGGAAGCTGATGGTGGAAGTTTGGGGATAGTGCAACTTTAATGTTCCTTTTAAGATCCATTAATCTCAGGTAAAAACTGTAACCCATAATTCTAACTTTCTCCAGTACTTAGGGCCAGGCCCGTGGAGAGGAGGGGCACAGCCAGGTACACTTGCACTGGGCCTCAGAGGGCTAAGCCTGCCAGGCACTGGCTGCTTTTTTGCTTGAGTTTATAACTTTATTCTAACAAGACTCCTGCCCTCGGCTTCAGATAAGCTCTGCATAGGCCTCCTTGGGGCTTTATCTCCCTCTAATCAACAATTTATGATAGACAGTCTGTTTTCCCCAGCATACTTGCTTACATTCTTTTTACTTGAAGAAATAGTTCTGTTAGATTATCTTCCAGTTATCATGGCTTGGAGACTCAGTGCAGGTTTTTGCCCCCACCCCAGCTTAACGTTTGAATCATCCTGAGCGAAACTGATTTTTCAGTACCAAGGTCCTTTCCTTAAGCCAGTACAGGAGGGTAAGAGACTGGGATATAAGAGACACCTGGTTTTATTCCCCATACCTGCTAGATACAAATGTTGGACTCTTTAGAAGTGGGAAATGCCATGTTTGGTAGTCATTGTCTCAGGATCATGTACCTGGCTAACATATGGAACAGAAAGGGTAGTAATAAATAACTTTTTTACTATACCTACTTGGTCCATCAGAACCTGTAAAAGAACCTGAACATGTTAATAAATGGAATTGAAATATATATATAGTGAGGTAGCCCAACATGCAATGAACAATGATTTTTTCATGTTGGTAAAATAGTAAGCAGGTTGTGAAGAACTTCAAATGTCCATTCCAAAATTGATATCCATAGAAATGGGATCTATTGTAAGGATTTGTAAATGTGTAGACACTTGGGTTTTATAAGTAAAAAGGGAATGGTAGGTTTTCTGAGGGTCCCCCGAAGACATTGAGTATCCTGGCAAGAAAAACAACCCTGCAGCATAAAGTGTTGCATGATTGCTTTTCTCAAATGAGGATGATTCCTGTCAGTTGAAGGTTGCACGCAGATGATAGTATTCTGCTGGGGGCTGAATTGTGTTGCAACAGAAGACTGAACAGTCTGATACTTCTCTCACTTTCTAGTTAAATATTAGATTTTTAGCTCAGTTTTGAGGGTAGAGAACATCTTTAGCTGAACCCAGCTGTGGACTGAGTTTCAGAGTGTATCTGTGGAAAGGAGAAAATTTTCCCAAGAATTTTCAGTGAATGGTGGCTTGCTTTAGATTTAAAAAAGAAAGTGTTGGGGAGAGGGGACTGCATTTTTAAAAAGCATCATAGCTGTCCTCAGGACCCTGCTATGCAGGAGATGATTGGATCACCTTTAAAATGAAATGACTGGGAGTTGCAGCAGTAGTCTCCATGCGGCTATGATGCTACTATATGCTGCTTTCCTCTGCCCCTCACCCAGGCATCTTAGAGATTAGAGCACCTCAGTGGTCAAAACTACTCAACTCTTGCATTTAGCCATCCAGGCACTGCCACTGACTACTGCTTCAGTTCAGCCACAGACTCAGCTGGCAATATTCAGCATTTAGTTTCCATGAGACCATTTTTTCTTGTTGTCATATATAACATACCTCACTGCCCAAAGCAGGGTTTGCAACAGGAATTTCCCTACAAAAGAGGTGGTTTTGGGGATAGCACTACTTAAAATATATTCCCACACACCCCATCAGCCCTGATGTACTAGTATATTACTAGTACTATGAGTCTGAGTAAGAGCCGGACTAGATTTGTAGTTCATGGTTCTTGTCCCCAAGGGCAGTGTCTTGGGAAAATAGCTGCAGGTGTCTTAAATGAGCAGAGGAATGGGGGGGGAGGGGCTAATCCATGCCATCTTTCCCATCCATTAGTCTGTTCAAAGTCCTTCCCTGTTTGTCTGCAGCTGCTTCCATTGATAACGGAAGAGCCATAGAGCTGTACGTAACATGTACCTCAGCCTTAATATCTTACGCGTGATGGGGGACAGGAATAGAGATGTAAAGTGTGTGTGTGTGTGTGTGTGTGTGTGTGTTCGTAGTTTCTGTTTTCCCCCAAGAATGCTTTTAATTTGGGGCACCACTGAAGGAAATTTGAAAAACGTTTTGTAATTAGTGATTTATTTATTTTTATAAAAAAGGAAAGCTATTCTCCACTCCATATGTGGTGCGAATACTTTATGTAAGACAATGCCATATAGCATTAGAGAATGACGGTTCCTATGTATATACTTCAGACCTAATGCACCACTCTGATTTAAGATTCATTTCTGCAGAGGGTACTGCCATCTTCATGAGACTGCCAAACTAGGTGTTCATTGCTTGGGGTTAGGGCGACATTTGATTTAATTTGGAACTGCTTGAAAGCAAGTAGCGCTGTACATTTTATAAATATGTAAAATATTAGTTTTCTATGGTTACAAATGATGCTTTTATGAATCTAAAGCAATAATGTTGTTTGGCTTTGATAAGAAAGTCAAATCTAAAAGGCTTCCCCCGCCCCCATAAAAAGTGAAAAGTGATATATTTTCATAGCTTTAAAATTTATGGAAATCTTGTATCTCTATGCAGAGAAGGAATAAAGTTTTTCTTCAAGTGCTTACAAAAGAGACAAATTAATTTAACATTTCTGTACTAGCCACTACCCAGTGATATTTTTCCACATGAAGAAACACTCTTTAATTCAAGAGTAGCTTTCTGCATAACACACGTAATCTGTACAAGATTTTAGAAAATCAGGATAATTATAGAGAAAGTTCTGCATGCAAAAGTTTCATGCCACTAATTTGGCATATAGCTTTTACATGACTAGCATGCACAAGCAGAATTTTTTCCTCTGCCATTTAGCTTTCTGCATTGTGCTCATTATATGTTAAATCTAGTGTTACATTTATATATTTTTACAATATGATCGAAAAGACCATGCTTTTAAATATGTATTCTCTTGATTTTAATGCTTGTGGCTTCATTTTATTGCATTTTATCCTGCCCTTTCTCCAAGGAGTTCAGAGCAGTATTCTTCCCCTCCTTCAGTTTATCTTTAAACAATACTATTAGCTGGTTTTCCTGACCATCAAGCATATCAGCCCAAGATGTGCTAATACCAAAAGAACGTAGAGATATTGCCTATTTAAACAATCAAATGCTTTGGCTGTGTTCAGCATCAGAAGAACAGTAGATTCTGGATGTGATTGACTCCAAAAATTGTATTGAGAACCCTTCTATAATAGGGAAGGCTGTGGATCTTTGCCTTATGAATCCGACTTGATCATGGTAGACATAGTTGGGAAATTTTTTTGAAAGCCTACTGGCCAATATGCCTGTAAATAATTAAGCAGCCGCATTAATCAATGAAATAGTTTAAGGAATTTGGCCTCTATTCTGTATGTCAATAAACAATTTCAGAAGGGAAGGCTAATGAATCTGCTGGGACCAGAAGCATTGTGGAGCTTCATATTTTTGAAGCCATTTTGGATTTCTGCTAGAGTAAAAGATTGATCTAATGATTCCTGGTGAGTCTGGTTAAATTTTGGAATTACATTTTTTTCCTAGGAGTTTTGTGAAGATTTGGGAATCCAATGGTTCAGTGTCATAGAGTTCTGTATATATATATTTAAAATTCCTCCAAAATTTCTTTTTGTCTATAGGTTTCTCCCCACCTTTTGCCTTTTAACAGTGCATTACTCATTTTGCTTGCTATATGTACTTGTTTCACTAGGAGGGCAGAATTTTTGTTGTTGAATTCCTAATAATATTGCTTTATCTTCTGAAGTAAATAAATGCCTGTGGGATTTCTAGAGATCTAGGTTCTGCTCTTTTTTTAAAAAAAGTTTTCTGTACACTCTGGTTGTGAACATGATCCATGCGGGAGGCACATTCGCAACCCACAGTGCTTGCAGCCTGAAGCGCCGCATCTGCGCACACGTGTGACGCGATTCTGTGCTTCTGGGCTTGTGCGTGATGTCATTTTGTGTTTCTGCGCATGTGCGAGCGCCAAAACCTGGAAATAACCCGCTCTGGTACTTCCGGGTTTGGCGCAGTCCACAACCTGAAAACGCGCAACCCACAGCGTTCGTAACCCGAGGTATGACTGTACCATTAAACTTTAAAAAATCAGGAATCTCTTTAAGGCAGAGGTTTTCAACCTTTTGAGTCTATGGCTCCCTTGACCAATTACATTCTTTCTGGGGCTCCCCTGTGGGGAGATGTGCTCTGAGCCCAAGAAGCTCCATTATGTCGCTCCTTGCCTGCAGAGCCACAACCCCTCAACCCTTTTCAAAAACCCCTCCCTTGTGGAGTGTTCCCTTTTTTCTCTCCTTGGAAGTCCTCTGGACAGCAGCTGCGCCTCCCTCCCCAAAGAGAGGTGCCTTCCCACACTGCTCCACAGTGGCCTGGGAAGAGGATACCCCCAGCCTTAGTGGCCCAATGGAGAATGGCCGAGGGTGAACGTGAGGCCAGCAGCTTGCTGACCTTGGGAAGCAGCAGTGCATGGTGGAAAAGGTCCCTTTCAGCGCTGGGCACTCAGTTCCCAGGCAGGCATTTCACACAGCAAGCACAAGAAAGGCCAGTGTGGCACCTGCTGGCCTGCCCGCCCGCCCGGCCTCTCACTTGTGTCCATCCATTCCCAACAGCAAGGGCTGGTGGACTGGCTGGCTGGGCTCACTCACCCACATGCATGCTTACTCTGAGGCTGCCTCAGTTCCTGGCAACCAGCACACCTTGGTCAGCCCCAGAGGCACCATTCACCTGGGGAGTTTGTAGCCACAGCTGCTGCAACAAACAACCATGCAAGCCTTTGGGAGGTAGAGACACAAGAGGGCATCAGAGGAGGGAAGGAAGGAAAGAAAGAGGGATGGAGGCCAGTTTTGGCTGCAGCACCCTTGTCAATTATTCAAGGCACCCCAGGGTTCCATGGCACACTGGTTGAAAATCTCTGCTTTAAGAAGTTTCTCTCTAGTAAATATATATCCGGGGGTCTAATTTCCCACAGAAGGTTTAAGGTCTGTGCACTCCCCATTGAATTCTGGTGATAAGAGGGGTATTGTCTGAGATATTAAGATATTAAGACCACCAATCTCATGAGTTATGAACCTGAGAGTCAAGGCCTTCTGTGATTAATAAATAATCCAATCTGGCATAATTTTTGTATCTTGCTGACATATGTGTATAGTTTCTTAGTTCTGGATTAGCTATGTGCAAAGCATCAAAGTAATCATGTTTATGTAATGTGTAGGATATTTTTTAAAAGACTGTTTACATGGGTTTTGTGATAGGTGAGATGTTCTGCTTTTAACAAAATAATCATTGAGTACAAGATTTAAGTCATAGATAGGTAGCCGTGTTGGTCTGCCATAGTCAAAATAAAAAAATTCCTTCCAGTAGCACCTTAAAGACCAACTAAGTTAGTTCTTGGTATTCCTTTGTAGTAAAACAGCTACTTTGAGATCTTGTATAGAATGTCCTGCGAATAAACGGACATAAATCTGATATCAAGAATCACAAAACAGAGAAACCAGTAGGAGAACACTTCAATCTCCCAGGACATTCTATACAAGATCTCAAAGTAGCTGTTTTACTACAAAGGAATTTCAGAAATAGACTGGAAAGATAAGCTGCTGAATTACAACTCATTACCAAACTTAAAACCATGGAAAGACCTGGGCTGAACAAAGACATTGGATTCTTATCTCACTATACATGACTAAACCATTTCTCACCTTCTCACCCCTTGCCTTTTCCTGTAAGACCTATTACAGTTGTTGTTGTTTAGTCGTTTAGTCGTGTCCGACTCTTCGTGACCCCATGGACCAGAGCACGCCAGGCACTTCTGTCCTCCACTGCCTCCCGCAGTTTGATCAAACTCATGCTGGTAGCTTCAAGAACACCATCCAACCATCTCATTCTCTGTCGTCCCCTTCTCCTTGTGCCCTCCATCTTTCCCAACATCAGGGTCTTTTCCAGGGAGTCTTCTCTTCTCATGAGGTGGCCAAAGTATTGGAGCCTCAGCTTCACGATCTGTCCTTCCAGTGAGCGCTCAGGGCTGATTTCCTTCAGAATGGAGAGGTTTGATCTTCTTGCAGTCCATGGGACTCTCAAGAGTCTCCTCCAGCACCATAATTCAAAAGCATCAATTCTTCGGCGATCAGCCTTCTTTATGGTCCAGCTCTCACTTCCATACATCACTACTGGGAAAACCATGGCTTTTATTATACGGACCTTTGTTGGCAAGGTGATGTCTCTGCTTTTTAAGATGTTGTCTAGGTTTGCCATCGCCTTTCTCCCAAGGAGCAGGCGTCTTTTAATTTCGTGACTGCTGTCACCATCTGCACTGATCATGGAGCCCAAGAAAGTAAAATCTCTCACTGCCTCCATTTCTTCCCCTCCTATTTGCCAGGAGGTGATGGGCCCAGTGGCCATGATCTTCGTTTTTTTGATGTTGAGCTTCAGACCATATTTTGCGCTCTCCTCTTTCACCCTCATTAAAAGGTCCTTTAATTCCTCTTCACTTTCTGCCATCAAGGTTGTGTCATCTGCATATCTGAGGTTGTTGATATTTCTTCCGGCAATCTTAATTCCGGCTTGGGATTCATCCAGCCCAGCCTTTCGCATGATGAATTCTGCATATAAGTTAAATAAGCAGGGAGACAGTCGTTAAGAGTCGTCAACAGGCTCTCTCAGCTATCTGCCTATCTCCCATTCCCACCACCCTTCTGAGTAACTCCCCTCCCCACCTTCTCACTATATAGAAGGATCTGGCAACTTCTGTTTCAGTGTATCTGAAGAAGTGTGCATGCACACGAAAGCTCATACCAAGAACTAACTTAGTTGGTCTTTAAGGTGCTACTGGAAGGAAGATTTAAGTCACTATCACCACTTCACCTCAGTGTGTAAATGAGTGCAGCAGCAATGTAAAAAGTTTCATCCAGAAATTGTTCTTGTTGGGTATTAGGTACATAAATAGAGCATAATATCAGCCAAGAGTTAGCTAACCTGTAAATCTTACATTAGGGTCACAAAGTATATCTTTTAATTGAAAATCAAGTATGGGAGAAATCCAGATTCCTGACCCCCCTAACTTTTGGAAGTACCTTGTGAGATGTACAATGTCCACCTCTACTTTTGAGGAAGGATTTTGCATCAGTATTGTATTTCTTTTTTTAAAAAAAACATGAATAACTAGTAATAAAAAAAAAAAGGTCTGGGGTATCTCGCTTTAAAGCAGACCTTACCCATATTCTTCTTTTGGTTGGTGCACCCAAGTTACTGCAGTTAACTATGGCAATATAAGGTTAATTTAAAATTGTACAGCATATACCAGGCAACAGATCTGCAGTCATGGGAAAAAGAAAGTGCACCCTATTTGAATTCTGTGCTTCACATATGAAGACATAATAGCAATCATCTATTCCTTAGCGGGTCTTAAAATTAGGGAAATACAACCTCAGATGAACAACAACACATGACATGCTACACTGTGTCATGATTTATTTAACAACCAAGCTTCCCAACAGAATAATCTCTACACCTATGATTGAGAGCAGAATAGTCCCATTTCTTCCTTCATGAGCCAAATGCTCATAAGCTGAAATTGGGGTTGTTACTCAATTAAGTTTCACTCAGAGTAGACCCACTAAAATTAATAAACATGACTAAGTTTGGCTCATTAATTTCAGTGGGTTTACTCTGAGTATAACATAGGTTTTTTATATTTTTGTTTAAGTTTTGTAACAAAAGACAAAGCCACTCACAACACAACACTACACATTTTTTCTAGTCCATTATCAAGAATATCCTTTCAAAAAGCATGTAATACTAATCAAACTTATTTGATTAATTCTTTCAATTTTGCTGTAGGATACCAGAAGGTCCTATTGATCAGGGCCCTGCTGCAGGAAGAGTTCATGCTTTAGAAGAACAGCTAATAAAGGCCAAAGAACAGATAGAAAACTATAAGCAACAAACAGGAGATGGTTTGTATATGACTATTTTGTTCATAATTCTACAAATGCATTTTCTGTCTAGAGAAAAACTAATGTTGACAATTCTGTACCTTCTCCTTTTTTTTAGTGGGCTTAGGAAAAGATCATGAAATATTGAGGAGGCGGATTGAAAATGGAGCCAAGGAGCTTTGGTTTTTTCTCCAGAGTGAATTGAAGAAACTTAAAATATTGGAAGGAAGTGAACTCCAAAGGCATATTGATGAACTTGTATCTGACTTGGGTAATCATGAAAGGTACTAATAACAACTACTGCTGAGTTTTTGCTGTGCTATTATTATTTAATTTGTATACCGCCCTTCCTCCATAGATCTCAGGAATCTGAAGAGAGCAGGAGGTGCCAGACCGACTGGTCTCCCTTGGAGCTGGTTCCCTCTGGTTGGCTGGCTGTCTTCCCTTTTGGCTCCCTTTCTCCTCTTCATTCCTGCTGATGGCTTTGGCACCTTGCAATAACTGCGATGTACCCTCTCTCTGCTCTGGCTGCTTTGCATGATTCACCTCAGCCAGCTGTCAGGCACTTAACTGCCCAGTGCCTTCTTTTCCTCCTTGTGCCCCACTTTCCTTGCTTAGTTGACCAGCTGCTTTTTCACCTTGGCTGCCCCTGCTCCTTTGACGATATGCCCATCTTCACCCCTATCCCAGAGATCTCCAAGGCTGTCTACTCCTTCTCTCATTTGCCCCATCTCTACCCTCGACCTGCGGATCTCATGGCTGCTCTTCTCCCCACCACCATGTGCAATCTTAATGTCCACCTTTCATGTTTTAGACATTGTGATATATCACCATATTGCAATGTTTAGCTGGTGATATATCACGATGTTGAAAATCAGATATCGCTGATGTGGAAAATCAGATATTGCCCAGCCCTAGTGGTTAACATTGTCCTTCACAGGCAACATAGAAATTGACTGTAGACACTCAATGGGTTTCATAGTAGAAGCAGGTTGGCTCAAGGGTACTAGCTGTGAATTATACCCCACGGATGTAGATGGGTCCCTTGAACAATGAAATAAGATTTTTGGGAGGTACATGGGGCTTCAATGAGAAGGAGAAGGGAAGTGTCCTGTGTGATTGTCTGGAGGCAGTTGGAGGATGGATGGCAGCTAACGGATTGAGGTTGAATCCTCACAAAACAGAAGTACTGTTTCTGCGGGACGGGGGGGGGCTGGTGTGGGGAAATACCTGGTCCTGAATGAAGTAACTGTGCCCCTGAAGGTACGCAGCCTGGGAGTCATCTTGGATTCACACCTGTCCATAAAGGCACAGGTTAATTCTGTGTCCAGGGTGACTGTCTACCAGCTCCATCTGGTACGCTGGCTGAGACCCTACCAGCCTGCTCAGTCTTACCAGAGTGGTACATGCCCTGGTTAAGTCTTGATTGGACTGCACTTCAATGTGCTCAGTGTGGGGCTACCTTTGAAGGCGACTTGGAAATTACAACTAATCAACAAGACTGGTGACTGGGAGCAGCCGCCAGGATCATATAAAATCAGTCCTGAAATACCTACACTGGCTTCCATTAAGAGCACAATACAACGTGTTGGTGCTGACCTTTAAGACCTATATAGCCTTGGCCCTGTATACCTGTAGGACCATCTCCACACCCATCATTCAGCTTGGACACTGAGATCCAGCACAAAGGGCCTTCACTGTGAGAAGTCAGGTTACAGAGAACCAGGCAGAGGGGTCTTCTTGGTAGTGGTGCCCACCTCAGATATCAATGAGATAAGTATACAACCTTTATGAGACATCTGAAGGCAGCCCTGTATAGGGAAGTTTTTTTTTAAAAAAAATTTATATGCTGGAAGCTGCCAAGAGTGGCTAGGGCAACCCAGTCATATGGGTGGGGTACAAATAATATTATTTATTTATTTATTTATTATTATTTTGTTATTAAGTGTCCCCTACAAGCAGGACACTGCTTACTCTTGTTAGGATTCAAGTCATTGTTTCAGACCTTTTGTTGACAGCACCCAGGTTTTTCTGTATGTGTGACACAAAACTTTCTCAAACCCTTTCTACAAAAGTCATACTATAAAATACCATATTGCCAGCCATGAATGCAGAAACTCTAAATGTAAAAAATAGAGAGAAACTAGAGCATAAAGTTGTGATTGTGTTTCTTCTTTGTTTCAGCATCTATTTTTTAAAATATTGGCCCATGTGGTGTCTTCCTTACTACTACTACTATTATTATTACCCGCCCTTCACCAGTAAGCCCTAGGGCAAATGTTTGTAATCAGAAGCATCCAAACCATTCCATAGCTGATTTTAAGAACCAAGGTATGGGATTAAATAGAGCTAAACTCTGAATTAAGGGAGCAGTTCTAAACTAACTGAGAGGGCATCTGGGGCATTCTTGGATATTTGTGCCTTTCTCTCTCAGCCTGTGGGTGGGATGCCCCCAAGGTCCCTGTGCGGTGATGAAAAGCTCTGTTGCCATTGCTCCTTCACTGTTCCAGGTAGGAGAAGAAAAGTGGCATGTTGGAAGACTGTTACAGGGGACACTGGATCCTTGGGATCTAAAGTCCTCTTGTTCCCTCAGCATTCCCCTGACAAGCAAGGGAAACCTCACAGCCCTGGAGCTGGTGTAGTTTTGCAGTGGGAGGTAGAAAATTTTAAAAGCAAAATGGAGAAGAAAATAGATACTCTTCCACCTTCTGCCCTTGCCAGTGCAAGTGTTGCAAATATGTGATTTTGTCTTTAGGTGCGATCCATGGGATGTAACCGCCATATAAGTTGCAGGCTTACTATACTGGGTGTTTTAAGATTGTGTTTTAGCATATCATTCTGTACTGCAAAGTTCAGTAAATGTCTGTTGAGGACTATTGTCACCCCTCCAAGCAGTGTGCCTCCATAGACAATGGGGAGATACGTTTTCATTGTGAGCTCCTCGACTGAGGCAATGTCCAACAGACCAGTTTTTTGTTGTTGTTGTGAAGGGGTTACTTTTATTTTTTGAATATATGGGTTTTGCTTAGAATCTTGCATATTAGATGTCTTAATCAGCTGTGACTCTGAAGGTCATAAACTTTTTTTTTTGGAACCACATGTTCCTCAACTTTGTATGTTTCCTCTAATATTGATGGCTTGGGCACCTATATTTTCATTTAGCAATCTTTATATATACTACTTGTTCTGGAACATAGAGAGAATAATAGAAAACGATATTTGCAATCAAACTTGAGAACTTAATTTCACATAACAAAAATTTTGGTAGCCTCATGAGACTATGCTAAGGAATTTCCTCTTTGGCCTGTTAAAAGTTATACAAAATAAAGCTATATAATTTGTTGCCTTATACTAAATTGATTTCTTTGGATATGTTTACTGCTAAAGAGGTGGTCTTTCTGGGTGTATATTTCATCTTGAGAATAACTGCCAAGGTGCAAAAATCTCATAAGCTATAAAACCAAATCTAAGTCGGCTGTAATACTGAAAATGATATATTTTTTGCCAGTCTTGCGTTCTAACTGGATTAATTTGTTTACCTCGATGTTCAGTAACTGTACACTTACCTTGACAACAAGAACATATTAAATTTGCCTGATCTAGATCTGACATTAAAGTTAATAGCATGTGGATCATTATTTACAACCCTGGTCATTTCTGTAAAGCTGATACTTCTATGATGTTTTGCAGATGTATGTGATTGGCTCCAGATGCAGATTGGAGTTCTGAGTTGGTGGAAGTACTTGCTACCGATGTTGATGACCTTAATGTTATATATTAAACACAATAATCCCTGCTTTTACTAAAGATTTATTTGTTTCATTCAGTATAAATGGAAAGCAAGTACAGCTGAAAGCTTATCTGCAGTGCAAATGTTTAGATGTCAAACCTGTTCTAAGTTTTGTAGACTAAGATTCAATTTATCCCCACTTACTTCCACTTACACACTAACACATATTTAACACCCCCCCTGGGCATATCTAAATAATGGCCTGGCACATTGAGAGCATTGGAAACTGTCTCATACCATGTCAGACCATGTCCATCTATCCCAGTTCAATCTTAACTTCTGGTCGTTGCCCAGTATTTCTGGCAGAGTACATTCCCATCACTCCTACCCATCACTTGTTATCTGATTCTTTTAATTGGTGGTGCCAGGCATTGAATATGAGACCTTTTGAATACAAAATATGTGCGCTACCATTGAACTATAGTTCCATCTCCTGAGGTTTGCATTTACTAAGGCAACCAGAGCCCTAAGCCCAGTGCCATTCTCTCTGCATCCAAAGGCTTGATGAACCTGAGATGGATCATGCATTAAGATTATAGCAGACAAATTTTGGGGGTGCAGGTCCTAAAATAACCTGAGATTCTCTAATAATTGAACGGACCAATTGCATCTAATTTGTTTACCTAATGTGATTTTAAAAATGCTTGTTTTAAAGATAGCACTACCCTATAATGAAGATTATGTGGCTGCTTGAGCAGATTTTGTAACTCCATGAAAGCTGATACTCACCATGAATTCCTGTTCAGTTGCACTCAGGGTCTTATGGTTTATTGAGCCTTTGACATGCTGGTTTTACCTTATAACTGTATTTATTGGGCAATTATTGATCCTCCACTAAAAGAGTGATAGGGAACATTGTGCCCTGTTCGTATTTTGGATTTGATACAGTATACTATGAGATGTTGGGAATGCAGTTGCAGGATATGGCAAAGATTTGTGGGAGTCCTGTTGAGTAATTCTGGATATTGTTGGCCGGGAAATTTTAGAGAATGTTGTTGCTGCCATCACCAAAGGACCTCTGTGTGTCACTTTAAGCTTTGATTCTGTTTTTCCTTCCTCTGCCATTCTCCTCTAGGATGTATTCTTTGCATTCTGGGATTTGGCAATATTAGTCTATTGATAATTCACAGATATCTCTTGAATCCCATGCAGCTGCCCTGCTGAGTTTTCGTGCAAGCCTAGTTGAATCTGTCCTTAACCCATTGAGAGTGTTTGTCCTGGGCTTAGCTCTGGTGAAGTTCACATCAGGCATTCTCCGACATGCACTCCACTTCCATACATGTTGGTTACATGGCAAGTAGCACATAGACGTATTGTGCTCAAAGTTATTCTCAGCACTACACAGCCCAGCCTATCATGGTGATAGAGAATTTCACTGAGATTTTTTTTGAGGGAGTGGATGTTGATTTGACCAGCTGCCATTTATTTATTTATTTTATTTATGCAAGGGCAGGAAAAGTATACAATCACTGGAGATATTTTCCTGTTACTTATCGGTAACAAACATGAATTTGTCTGGAACAAATAGGTAATAAATATAGCCAGGTCTGTATCAGCACCTTTACCCCTTCTTTGCATTCTGTATGAATGGGAGAGCCATGAATAATTCCTAAGTAAAGGCAAAGAAGGCACCCTCTGAAACTGCTTAGGAGAAAAAGGGCGAGGCTTTAGATATAATTTTGTGGGGTTTGGGGTCTATTACTAGTTGGCTAAGGTCTAGCACAGGTGTGAGGAACCTGTGGCCTTTCAGGTGTTGCCGAACTACACTTCTTTTACTCCCTAACAATTGGCCTTGCTTGCTAGGGCAGAATGGAGTTGTACTTCAACATCTGGAGGGCCAAAGGTTCCCAGTCGTATCTTAGCCCAAATAGTAAGAACCTGCAGCACTTGTAAAATGTGTTCAGAATTTGTAAGCCTGCTGAGAAGGAACTTTCATTACTGTGGAGCAGCCATTCTAACTGTTCATTTGTCATACAGATTGTATGTATCTTCAGTGCTTTTTTGGTTGTTCTTGAAACAAATGTATGGATACTAGTTAGGGTACAATTTCTTGTGTGACGTTCAAGTAGTTTTTAACTAAGCTATGAACTCTGGGTTTAATTATACACATTCATAGGTTTTTGTCTGTCACCTCCCCCCAAAATTGATTGAGTGGTCTGAGTTTGTTACTGCTCAGAACTAAATTTATTAGTATGCACTGATGGTTTGTGTCTTTTTCAACAATATTGAGTTGGCCTGCTGATTACCTAACTGCCTATAAGTTCTTCTCTTTTGCCAACACCTCTCCTTGATATTCTCAATGGATCAGAGTACTGGTTTTTAGTCCACCTCTCTGCCTGCTTTCTGTAAACTGAAAACTTTTCACAATACTTTAAACAGCAGGGAGATTGTGTATTAAACCTATATGCATATTTTCTTAATGTTTGATTGTAGCAACTCATTTTGGCTTTTAAGAGAGATTATTATGTTGCTCTACCTGCACCAAAAGATTTGTTTTATTATGAATATTGTTTTTGGTGCTTAGGGGAAATCAATTCCAATTCTGTCTGTGCATGTGTATGAGCTTGGTTTTCTCATCCTAAACTGTTCAAATATTTTGCTTAAATCAGTTTGAGATTGCTAAATTTATTGAAGGTGAATACATGTGCACATACAGATATTTGGCTCTGGAAGTGGAGGGAAATCGATTTTTTTTAATTTCCTAATTTAAGATCTTATAATCAGCATTTAGTTTTCATTTTGTCAGTGATTCTTCTGATTAGTTAAGTTAGCCACTAAGGTTGTTTGTTTGCTTTTTTAAAAAACAGGTCAATAATGACAGATTTGTACTACCTCAGTCAAACAGATGGAGCAGGTGATTGGCGAGAAAAAGAAGCCAAAGATTTGACAGAGCTGGTACAGAGGAGAATAACTTACCTTCAGGTAAGAATTATGGAGAAAGTGTCCTTGAATAGAAAGAAATTAAAGTAGGATTTACTGAAGGAACATTTAATTCACGCTAATATAGAGCAGTGTGAGAGTACATAAGGCACCAGAAAAATATATGTATTTATCAGGGTTAAAGCAACTTCAGTGATTAAAATAATGAAATTAGTTTATTTAATATGTGTTTGGACATTAAGTAAGAGAGCATTTGGTAAGTTTTATAGATCAAATTTATTTGCTGTTTGTGTTCAATTTCTGTTGAAGTGCATTTCCAGTCACTTAGCTATGAGAAATTGTTATACCTTTCATCAATATACTTTCTGGTTTTATCATTTTTTACTAAATTAAAAAGAAGAAAATCTCTTTGGCTGTTCAGTATTTTGTCTAGATAACATTTTTTCTCAGACTTAGAGGGGAATTTGTAAGGTATGTTCTTTTGGATTGAATCACACATGCAAATTCCATAAGTCCATGGCCCATCAGTCACTACCTTTATGGTTAAAAGGACATAGTGACCATAGTATCCAGGATGTTATGCTTGGTTGTCCCATGGCAAATATTTTTCTGGTGACATCTTTAAAAATCATGGTCCTACTGCAAGAGAGAAGGAAGTGCCCATTCAAACATGACCTTAGAGACACTTCATGTCTTTTTCTGACATGATGTCTTTTTCTGACATGGATGTCTTTTTCTGACATCGAGATTAGTTCTAATCAGAAAAAGTATGTAGAATTATTTTAAGAAGAGGTATGTTTGTGTGTATGTATGTGTGCCTTGGTACACATATTGAGAAGCAAATTAATGTAGAGGTGCAGAACCCATGGCCTTCTAGAGGTTGTTGGACTCCCAACTCGCCATCAGCACCAGCCATCATAGCCAATGGCCAGGTATGATGGGAGTTGTACTCCAGTAACATCTGGAGGACCTTAGGTTTTTTCATGTTGAAGAACATTTTAAGGAAGGCTTTTATGTTCAAGACTAAAACAATGGGCAAGATGATCTCCCGAGGGAGCATGATTTTCCAAATGAGGCTGCTCTATACATGTGCATGGGACGCAGGTGGCACTGTGGGTTAAATCACAGAGCCTAGGACTTGCCGATCAGAAGGTCGGCAGTTTGAATCCCCGTGACGGGGTGAGCTCCCGTTGCTCGGTCCCTGCTCCTGCCCACCTAGCAGTTCGAAAGCACGTCAAAGTGCAAGTAGATAAATAGGTACCACTCCGACGGGAAGGTAAACGGTGTTTCCGTGCGCTGCTCTGGTTCACCAGAAGTGGCTTTGTCATGCTGGCCACATGACCTGGGAGCTGTACGCCAGCCCTCGGCCAATAAAGCGAGATGAGCGGCGCAACCCCAGAGTCGGCCATGACTGGACCTAATGGTCAAGGGATCCCTTTACCTTTATACATGTGCATATTTGAATAATTCTGGAATGATATAGCTAAAGTGGCAAACTTATACCTGCTGACTTCAGAATAAGCCTCAGTGAACTCAATGGATCTTCTGAGTAGAACTATTATAATTGCATTTTTAGGAAACATGCTTTAGGACTAAAGTGAGAGCAGCCACGGTCCAGAGGACCGAGAAGCTGGGGGTCCAGTGAGGTAGGCTGGGGTGTGGAGGTCTTTACACAGGACTTGTCTACATGAGAGACTGTCTGTTGTTAATGCTTAAGTCATAAAAAATCAGTAATGCTAAGAATTTGCCAAATAATTGTCCGCAAATCTTTAGTAAATGTATGCTTTAATAGACATATCTGCTTTATATTAACATGTTGTACATTTGGCACCTCATTTTAATATTTAAAGTAAACAATTGAAAAAATTGAACTTTATCACATTCTTGGGAATATTTTGCATATTTCTTAAGGTAGTTTGTTGGAAGTTGTAGTGTCATTTCAGTTTGCATCTTGATAGAAATGTTTACAAATCAGCAGTTTGTAAAAGCAATTTTACAAAATTGCAGTTTGCAAGCAATTTGAACTTGGTTTTGCCACGTTTGTGGTAATTTAAATCTTATCTCTAAAATTCTGCCTCATGATTCTAAACAAAGCAGACAGTACTATGGAATTGTGACCATGTAAAAATGTTAAGTGCATTAGTTTTCAAAAGACACTAGACAACTCATGTAATACATTTTCCTTAAAAGTATTTAGATAAGATAACAAAATTCCTTCCAGTAGCACCTTAAAGACCAACTAAGTTAGTTCTTGGTATGAGCTTTCGTGTGCATGCACAAAAGTATCTGAAGAAGTGTACTGGAAGGAATTTTTTTATTTTGACTATGGCAGACCAACACGGCTACCTATCTGTAACTAGATAAGATAACAGCCATTGAAAAATGCTACCATTCCAATTTTAATATGCATATAGAGCAGTGCTCTCTAGGGATGATCGCTTGGAAAAAAAATGGAATTCTTACTGTGAATTCTTGTTTCTGAATTGGGCTGAAGGACATTCCTCTGATAGGGGTGACATCTCCTGGTGGTGGTATCCTAGAAAGCCTACTGCCTCCTCTCCAGGGGGTGGGGTCATTCCTGTGAACCACCCTGAGATCTATGAATGTAGGACAGTATACAAATTTAGTCAATAATAATCCCACTCACCAGAGCAATTTTCTCTATTGCCACTGCTGGTTGGGTTTGACTTGCTCTCTTCAGAGGCTTGTTTTCTTGACTTGTTTTTTGGTTAAATATATTGCCAGTCTGAGCTGGCATAAAAGTTAATTACAACTTGATTTCATATTTTGCTAGGATTGTGACCATTCCAGTTGCTCAGTTTTATTTAAATATCAATTCATTATGGGTGGAATCCATTTAGTATTCTTGTGCTCATGGAAGGGCTTGGGCCAAAGCAATCAAAGAATGCAAGTGATCCAGCTGAGGCATCAGGTGATGGAAGAGGAAAGGTTATTTTTGCCATTTCCTCCTACTGTCTCCAGTGCCCCTGAAAATCAGCTCCAGAGAGTCGGGAAACCTTCCTGAACAAAGTAGAAGGTGGCATGGAATTTCCTCCTCTTCCCTTCCATTAGCAGATGCCACCACTGGTTCACTTATATTGTTTGTATGGCACGAGCAGTGTCAGATACAATTTAATAGTCTTCTTTTTCTCTTCATTAAGCTGAGTTCTTGCAAAACTGAAGTATCATAATGTACGTTCTCTGCAGAATTTTGAATTTGTAGTTTTCAGTGCCTTAAACAAATGGTTATCAGAGTGTATTTGTTTCGTTTATATTCAGTAAATAAAACTGAACCTATACATGTTAATTTTCACGTTGTATAAAGATCTGAAAAGTTCTTTCAGTAGCATTTGAGCAGAAAATTTTGATTAGAAAATATTAGAAAAATGTTCATGTCTGCTTACTTGAACAACATTCATATAATCTAAAAGCTTTGCTTGAGTTTTTTTTTTAAAAATAGAATACATGTGAATACCTTAAAACATGTTGAAAACTAGATACAGTCAGTGAGCTGGATCGTGGGTTCCCCCAATCCTGCTGTGCCACTTCAGCAGCTGGCCAGAGCCTGCCCAGCTGTCAGTCACCTGATGTTACTATGACAAAAGGCAACCCAGTTTTCCTTTGTAGCATAGCGAATTATGCAGCAAAAGAAAAGCCAAGGATTGAAGTAACCATGGGGAACTTGGTAGCGAAGCTGATCCCAACAGGCTTTCTCTCACTGCTGATCTGCTGATCAGCTCATCAGCGCTGACAGCAAGCCTGCCTTGCAAATGCACAGTTTGGAGTGGTTTTTAATGCTCCTAATTGTGCACTTGCAGCTGTGTCTTCACCTGTGCCCCCCCCCCACGTCATATCACATCTTATGTCAGGTGTGGGACAGGTAGACATGCTTTGTGGGAAACAGCCTTGTGAACAAAGTTGGCATCTTTGCCAGGCTTAATCAGGTCTGTAGGCCAGAGCTTTCCTGTTGCTGTTGTAATACATGATCATTCAAAAACATGCATTTCTCTTAAATTGTTTAAAGGGGGAGAAAGCATTCTGTATAAACTTAGCATTTCAATGAGTAGTGTTAGATATCTGATATCTAAAATATATCTAAAATAGATAGATATCTAAAAGAAGTTCACCTGAAAAAGAAGTTAACTTTGAAGTGCCGCAGTTGGTATTTATTTTATTATAGAATAATTATATCCCATTTATTCACCACTCAGGGCAGCTAGCGACATTTAAAATCAATAAGAAAAAGAATATATTTTTTAAAGAAATAATAATAAAAATGTTGAATCCAGCATCGCACAAATGGAGATCTGCTTGGATAATGGGACTTCTTCCTCTCCTCTCCCCCTACAGCACCACGTGCTTCCCCAGAATTGCTGTGGAGGGTCCCCCACCTTCTAAAACATGTGGGAGGCTGCAGGGAGGAGGACAGGAAGTGGAAGTCCTATTGTCAAAGTGGAACTCAGTTTGGATGCAAACCATAGACAAGCAGCAGCAACTAAAACATAGCTAATACATGCTAATTACTGTCAGAGCCCGTAGTGTTGATGACCAACACCAACCTCATACTTCACTGATCTACAAGACCACCTACAGGGTAACATCAAGGTCAGTAGTGAACACTATTTCCTAGGATATGACTTCTGGACATAGCTCAACATCTGGTGGTCCACATCTAGATCTGGCCCTGATTTGCTTTGGAGCGATCTAGTAATCCAAATATTGTACAGTGGTACCTTGGGTTACATACGCTTCAGGTTACATACACTTCAGGTTACAGACTCCGCTAACCCAGAAATAGTACCTTGGGTTAAGAACTTTGCTTCAGGATGAGAACAGAAATCATGCTCCGGCGGCGCGGCAGCAGTGGGAGGCCCCATTAGCTAAAGTGGTGCTTCAGGTTAAGAACAGTTTCAGGTTAAGAACGGATCTCCGGAATGAATTAAGTACTTAACCCAAGGTACCACTGTAGTCCCATTCACTTGCGTTGGGAAACCAAACCAGACACAACTGTTAGGTTTTTACACATGAGTACGTCAAATTAGAAGAAAAGATAGCCCCCAAAAGAGTGATTAACCCTTCTAAATTTCAGATATGTAGGTCCAGGGGATTTTATGCTAGGGGATTTATTTTTCAATAAAGAAAGTATTTTAAAAATACTGTACTACATTGGTGTATATATTTCACTGGTATGTGCTTGTACACTGATTCTGGTATGTGCAAAGAATCATGAAATGTCTGGGGAAGGTTATTAACATGTTTCTTTGAGTCATGAAAATTGTGTTTCATTGTGTGACTATGCATTTAAAACTTTTAATTTTCTAAAACTGGCACTTTGCCAATAGTACCCAAAGTAATATGGAACAAAATAAATAGAAACAATACAGTATTGTTAAACAACCTCACTAAAACCTAACACAAACAATTAAATAATGCAAAGCACACAGCAAAAGGAACCCCATCTCTTCTCTACCTGAGATGCAACCTTCTTGTATGCAAAGTATGCACCATGCCATGTGAAATATGGCTCCCTAAAATGAGTCATGTTGGTAATAATCCATCTCGGTTCATTTTTGTAGGAAGTGAAAAACATGTCCCTGACCTGGTACAAATTTCCATTGGGGTGGGTATAATGTGCAATAGAAAGTGGAATTGCAAAGACACAGTACAGTGGTACCTCCAGTTATGAACTTAATTTGTTCCAGCGGTCCGTTCTTATCCTGAAACCGTTTTTAACATGAGGCGCACTTTCGCTAATGGGGTCTTCCACTGCACGTGCGCCTCCGGCATGCGACTTCCGCTTGCACCCTGGGGCAAAGTTTGCTACCAGGAGACCTACTTCTGGTTTAGCGGAGCTCGTTACCCGAAGCGTTTGCAAGGAGGACGGTACGTAGCACGAGGTTCCACTGTACCTTGTGCCTTAGAGGAGAACAGACTGTAGACAAGAGGATAGGTGGTGCAGGAAAGGCAGATAAATGTTAAATGAACAGTTGGATTTTAAAGTGTCACCCAGGAAGAATTGGAAAGGACAAGAAGTCCATACTACAGCCGAATCAACCAGACTTCCTTTTCTTAATTGCTGCCTATATTTGTTTTGATTTTAACTTGATTTATTTAATACCCCATTTGTATTGCCTTCCCCAGAAAACTTATTCAGTTTTATTCTCATAGCAGTGTTTTAGACTAGGTTATGCTGAAAGATGGTAACTTGCTCAAGGTCAAGCATTGAGCCTTATATTTGCATGGTAATTCTAACCCATTCACAAATGATGGATTTTGGCAATTGCAAAGGGGAGACCATCAAAATTTTAGGGAGCACATAACTCGTGGCAAGAGTGGTACTTCCCTCTCATTTTCGCTGCTGGCCACCTTGGGCCTGGGGGCGGGCCCCATACTCACCTCCGCAGCTTATGGGGCTCCAGGGAGGCCTCGGGTGTGTGGGGTGGGGTGGGTGTTTAGCTGGGTGTGGGAATTTGTTTAATTTAATTATGTTGTGTTTGTAACTTTGTTTTTTGTTTTTATAGTTTTATTGTTCTGTTAGTTTGTTTTTTGTATAGGCTTTAATTTGATTTTAAGGGGAGGGGTCAGGGCTGCCTGGGAGTGGGTCCCATCAAACAAAATGGCTGGGGCAAGTTCCACAGGGGGGGATGCACTCGGACAACCGATCTCAGTGATCATGGGTAGGAGGAGTTACGCTAAGACCAGACCATGTCATTACCGAGGAAGCAGGCTTAGTCGTTGTCTGAGGACTATCCCTGCCTCCAGGTCTGGTCCTGACCGGAAGGATATTGGAATCAGCAAGGGAAACCCACGTGACCTGAAAGTGTTGCTGTGCAATGCCAGGTCAATGGTGAATAAAACCTCTGCCATCCACGACCTGATTGTGGATGGAGGATTTGACCTGGCATGTGTGACAGAGACCTGGTTGGATGAAGCAGATGGGCCCATCCTTGCCGCTGCTTGTCCACCAGGTTTCTCTTACGCACAGCAACCCAGGCCTTGTGGGCGGGGAGGGGGGGGTTGCAGTGATTTTTAGGAAGTCGATAGTTTGCACCAGGCGTCCTATTGGAAAGGCCCAGTTCTCTGAGTGCATGTTCTGGAAGTTGGACAATAGGGGCAGTACAGGATTCCTATTGGTGTACCGACCTCCCCGCTGCACCAAGGATTCCCTGCCCGAGCTGCTTCAGGTCGTGGCGGATGTTCTCCTGGAGACACCTAGTTTGGTTGTCCTAGGGGATTTTAACATCCATGCTGACACGACCTTACAAGGGGCCGCTCGGGACTTCGTGGAAAGCATGGCCTCCATGGGGCTGTCCCTGAATAAGTCTGGCCCAACTCATAGCCACGGGCATGCCTTAGACCTGGTGTTCACCTCTATGGATGTTGGTGATCTGACACTAAGTAAAAGCGAAACCAAAGAAGTGCCATGGTCAGATCACTTCCTGGTGCAACTGGACTTCTCTGTGACCCTTCCCCTCTGCAGGGAGGCGGGACTGATTCAGATGGTCCACCCCCGGCACTTAATGGATCCAAATGGTTTCCAGAGAGTGGTAGGGGATGTTTTATCCCATGTTGATGGCCTTTCAGCTGATTCCCTGGTGGCCCGCTGGAATGTGGAGTTAACCAGGGCTATTGACTGTTTGCCTCCAAAGCGCCCTCTCCGATTGCATGGAGTCTGGACAGCCCCGTGGTTTTCCACAGATCTGAGGGCAATGAAACAATCGTTGAGACGGCTAGAGCGCTGGTGGCGGATAACCCATTCTGAATCTGACCGGACACGGGTTAGAGTTCAATGTCAAGCCTACCAAGTGATGATAGCGACGGCGAAGAAGACTTTCTTCACCGCCTCTATTGCATCTGCGGAAAACAGCAGCAGGAGACTCTTTCAGGTGGTTCGCAATTTAGCGGAACCACCTGCTCCATCAGGGCCCAGTAGGGGCCACATGATGTCCTGCAATGACTTTGCGAAGTTTTTTGCAGATAAAGTCGCTCAGATTCGAGAAGAGGTAGACTCCACCGTGGGAGCAGGGCTGGGGCGGGAGAGTGCTAGAGTCCTGTCTATTCAAGTTGTGTGGGATCAATTCCAATCTGTTACCCCCGAGGAAGTGGACAGGCTGCTTGGACGAGTGAAACCAACCACTTGTCTCCTTGATCCTTGCCCATCCTGGCTTATAAAAGCTAGCCAGGAAGGACTGGGTGATGGGCTTTGTGGGGTGGTGAATGCTTCCCTCCGTGAGGGAGCCTTCCCAGACCCACTGAAAGAGGCGGTTATTAAACTGCTTCTTAAAAAACCATATTTAGATGCGGCCACAATATCCAACTATTGCCCAGTCTCAAATCTTCCATTCTTGGGCAAGGTGATTGAGCGAGTGGTTGCTGAACAACTCCAGACACGCCTGGAAGAAGCGGACCATTTGGATCCCTTCCAGTCGGGATTCAGGCCTCATCATGGGACTGAAACTGCCTTGGTCGCACTGGTTGATGATCTCCGGCGGGATAGGGACAAAGGTGAGAGCTGTTTCCTAGTTCTGCTGGATCTCTCAGCGGCGTTTGATACCATCGACCATAACATCCTTCTTGAGGGGCTGTGAGCTGGGGGCACTGTTATACAGTGTTTCCGCTCCTTCCTCCTGGGCCGTGTTCAGAAAGTGGGGGGGGGATGAGTGTTCAGACCCCTGGGCACTCACTTGTGGGGTGCCTCAGGGTTCTGTCCTCTCCCCCATGCTTTTCAACATCTGCATGAAGCCGCTGGGAGAGATCATCAGGGGGTTTGGGCTGGGTGTTCATCAGTATGCGGATGATACCCAGCTCTACCTCTCTTTCAAATCAGAACCAGTGAAGGCAGTGAAGGTCCTGTGTGAGTGCCTGGAGGCGGTTGGAGGTTGGATGGCGGCTAACAGATTGAGGTTGAATCCTGACAAGACAGAAGTACTGTTTTTGAGGGACAGGAGGCGGGCAGGTGTGGAGGATTCCCTGGTCCTGAATGGGGTAACTGTGCCCCTGAAGGACCAGGTGCGCAGCCTGGGAGTCATTTTGGACTCACAGCTGTCCATGGAGGCACAGGTCAAATCTGTGTCCAGGGCAGCTGTTTACCAGCTCCACCTGGTAAGCAGGCTGAGACCCTATCTGCCTGCGGACTGCCTAGCCAGAGTGGTGCATGCTCTGGTTATCTCCCGCTTGGATTACTGCAACGCGCTCTACATGGGGCTACCTTTGAAGGCGACCCGGAAACTACAACTAATCCAGAACGCGGCAGCTAGACTGGTGACTGGGAGCGGCCACAGGGACCACATAACACCGGTCTTGAAAGACCTACATTGGCTCCCAGTATGTTTCCGAGCACAATTCAAAGTGTTGGTGCTGACCTTTAAAGCCCTAAATGGCCTTGGTCCAGTATATCTGAAGGAGCGCCTCCACCCCCATCGTTCTACCCGGACACTGAGGTCCAGCACCAAGGGCCTTCTGGCGGTTCCCTCACTGCGAGAAGCCAAGTTACAGGGAACCAGGCAGAGGGCCTTCTCGGTAGTGGCGCCTCCCTGTGGAACACCCTCCCACCAGATGTCAAAGAGAACAACAACTACCAGGCTTTTAGAAGACATCTGAAGGCAGCCCTGTTTCAGGAAGCTTTTAATGTTTGATGTATTTTAATATCCTTTTGGAAGCCGCCCAGAGTGGCTGGGGAAGCCCAGCCAGATGGGCGGGGTATAAATAATAAATTGTTGTTGTTGTTGTTGTTGTTGTTGTTATTATTATTACTCTCTGCTCCCCGATGCTATCAAATGATGCAGTTTCCAAGCATTCTGGGTAAAATATTGGCACCAGTGGCTTCTGAGAAGATCTCTGTTTCCATAAACAACAACACTAAAATAATGGGGGAAAGGAGAGATCACAAAATGACCTCAGTTTAGGAGTTTTGCGCTCTCAAATTTAAGTCAAAAGTTCTTTTCAGAGAACTTTGATCTCAGCACTGTTGGATTGGGATTTTGAGCTTGGGTCTCCTTGATCCAACTCCAGCTTTGATTAAACCAATTCTCACTTCATGTTGTAATAATAATAATAATTTTTTATTTATATCCCGCCCTCCCCAGCCGAAGCCGGGCTCAGGGCAACTAACAACAATAAAACAGTACAACAGTACAACACAACACTCTAAAATCATTCATTATAAAATTAATTCATATCAAACCAATGGCAACCATTGGGCCAGAGCTCCGCGAAGATTGCCGAAGGAGGGAATCAGGCTGCGCCCTGACCAAAGGCCTGGTGGAACAACTCTGTCTTGCAGGCCCTGCAGAAAGATGTCAAGTCCCGCAGGGCCCTAGTCTCTTGTGACAGAGTGTTCCACCAGATCGGAGCCACAGAAGAAAAAGCCTTGGCTCTAGTTGAGGCCAGCCTAACCTCTCTGTGGCCACAAACTCAAGTAATCCCCTCCATTATACATCAGATCCTTAACGTCCTTTTTGAAAACTATGATGTGTGCGCGCCCATCTGCATTTGTGCATGTGTGTGAGAGAATGTTAGTATGTGCATGTATGTTTTACTACTCTCCTGGACCTTTCATTGTAATAGTCTCCAGAGAGGGTAGCATCCGGGTCTGTATCTGCTGAACAGATTCTTGAGACTCCTCAAGGACTAACAAATTTCAAGCTTATGCCACAATAAATGTGTTAGTCTTTAAGCCACAAAGCTCTTTGTTCTCCTGGACTTGTCTTTTTATTCATACATCTGTTTCTTTGTCCTTGATATACAAAAAGTAACATACGAACAATTAACATTTGTTTAGTGTTAACAATACAGGCAGAATTGCAGTAGGGTGGGTGGGTGGTTATGCATGTTCACTGAAGCAAGCTAAGAAATTTGGAAAGTAGCCATCTGCAAAGGGGAACATTCCACTTTCAAAGCAGTACTGGTGGCACGTGAGCATTGAGACCAAAAGTTATAATTCTGATGAATTCAGAAATAAAACAGTAATTTAAAATCATAAAATCATTTTATTTTATATTAGCTTAGTGAAGAATGTGCATAAAATTTTGACGGAGCAGAAGTCTGTTCCTGTATCTGCATATGAATTATGATAATTGCTATATAATTTATGATAGTTCTCATTTGCTCTGAAAAAATTACCGTATTTTTTGCTCCACTTTTTTCCTCCTAGAAAGTAAGGGGAAATGTCTGTGCGTGTTATGGAGCGAATGCCTGCGGGTGGCGGGCGGATCTGCTGCAGTCGTGAGCAGAGGATCCATGGTTCCCCTTCCTTCCCTCCTCCGTGGCTTGCTTTGCTCGCTTTGAAACAGCAAAGCAGGAGAAGAGAGGGACAGAGAGCCTGGTTACAAAGCACGGATCCACATAGATCCTCAGGATTTTTGCATTGGGTCACCCCAAATTCACCATCAGATCACATTGCATCTCCATGGCTACAGCCTGCACCCAAAAAATCACGCACCCACTGTTGCCTGGGGCCGCAGTGGTGCAAAAACGTGGTTACAAAGCATGGATCCACATGGATCCTCAGGATTTTTGCATTGGGCTACCCCAAACTCACCGTCAGATCACATGTCTGTAACCACAGCATGAACCACAAAAATCATACATCCACTGTTTCGTTTAGAATATTTTTTTTCTTCTTTTCCTCCTCCAAAATCTATGTGCGTGTTATGGTCGGATGCGTGTTATAGAGCGAAAAATACGGTATTTCTTTTGCGTCTATAATGTCTTCATGTCTACTTTCTCATTTGTAGAACCCTAAGGATTGTAGCAAAGCCAAGAAGCTAGTTTGTAATATCAACAAAGGCTGTGGTTATGGTTGCCAACTTCATCATGTAGTCTACTGCTTCATGATTGCATATGGTACTCAAAGGACGCTAATTTTGGAATCTCAGAACTGGCGATATGCTACCGGAGGCTGGGAGACTGTTTTTAGGCCAGTGAGTGAGACATGCACAGACAGATCAGGAAGTACTACTGGGCACTGGTCAGGTAAGTCCCATTTCATTACAGCTATTTTTCTTTCTTGCATAAGGAGCATGTGAAGAGAAATCTGATAATATTTCAGTCCCAATTACCATTTGGGACCCAGTCTGCCTTTCCATTGTAGAGGAAAGATAATTTATGTAAGGAAATAAAGAAAAGCAATGGAAAGAAGAAAAATGAATATTATCAGGCGGTTCAAGAATTTCCTCAGATCACCCCATGCTTAATTGGCTGTTCTGATGTTTTTATCAATTGCTCAGACACAGAAAGTTGTATTCAACAGTGTGTGAATGGACTTCTCTGCCTGCGAAACAAATCTTTTCTTCTTCTCCCCACACACCCCAAATCTGTTTCAGAGGTTTGGGGAGCCCCTTCAGTCAGATTTGGAGGGCACAGAGGAGGAGAGGAAGGGGGATGTTCCATTGAACAAGCAAAAGTCTGCTTATTTAGTGTTTGACCTTCTACTCTGGGTAGTATCATTCTTCTCATAGCAATTCAGATAATCTACTGGTCAAAAGAGTAGAGAATGGAGAGGTTTTTTTAATGATCTAAGGTACTGTTTCATGATATAATGTGATATAAGACTGAAGTCCAATGCTCTAACTCTGGTTCATCAGATGAACTTGGGAAGCTCACAGATGAGCATACAAGAGATATCCCGTTTTGGTCACATCATTTGAAAAGAAGATGTGTACCGTCAGTGAATGTTATGTCGTCTGGGTTTTTTTTTTAAATAAAAAAAAACTTTGGCTGGTAGCCAGTCATGTTATCAACAGTATCTAGGCTAGCCTTCAACCCTTATTCTCTTTCTAATTGAATAGCTATATTAGGCATGTTGGCTGGAATCCAAAAGGCAATGGCGAGAGCCTTTCTGTATTCATTTGTATCAAAACAAGGGTCACTTATTGCACAAAAGAAATACATTGCTGAGAGCTGTTTATATATAAACAGTTTAAGAGATATGGGTAGGAATCTCAGCCTAGTATGGCATAAAAAGGTAAAGGTAAAGGTACCCCTGCCCGAACGGGCCAGTCTTGACAGACTCTGGGGTTTGTGCGCCCATCTCACATCTATTGGCCGGGGGCCAGCGCTGTCCGAAGACACTTCCGGGTCACGTGGCCAGCGTGACAACGCTGCTCTGGCGAGCCAGAGCCGCACACGGAACGCCGTTTACCTTCCCGCTGGTAAGCGGTACCTATTTATCTACTTGCCCCCGGGGGTGCTTTCGAACTGCTAGGTGGGCAGGCGCTGGGACCGAGCAGCGGGAGCGCACCCCGCCGCGGGGATTCGAACCGCCGACCTTTCGATCGGCAAGCCCTAGGCGCTGAGGCTTTAGCCCACAGCGCCACCCGCGTCCCATGTATGGCATAGCAAATATTTAAAAGCACATTAGATATACCAGCGTAAACATCTTGGTTGTCTGATCTTTGTTTGGATCTGATTTTATTGTGCTTCCTGTATGCTTTATAGTTTTACTTCTGCAGAGATTGATCTTGTTGATAAAAAGCTGTGATGAAACTTCTCCTCTTGGAATTTTGTTCAAAAAGTAGCTCTGGGTTATCATCTGAACTACCAGGTGTTTGGTTGAAAATCAGTTACACTGAATACTTTATCTGGCGTATATAAGAGTTCCAGTTTGACCTATGTTTTAGTTAGATGACTTGTAGCTTTTTGTTTCTCCTTAACAAATGTTCCAGTCCTAGAATCCTGGCTTCTTCCTTCTTCCTTATTTAGGGCCACACTTCAAAGTGATATTAGCCACATAGTTCAATCCATAATTGAAGGGAGTCTTTTTGTTTTTGTTTTGACCAGTAGCCAGTGTGGAGGCTTAAATCAGATTGCGATCCTGGTAGAGAAAATAGGGGCTCTAACTCCCCCCCCCTCACAAATACATACTGCAGCCTGATCGAGATCAAGTTCACCACACATGAAATTTGCATTGCCCAAAAGGGGTGGGTTTTGGTTATACAAACTGTGGGTGCAGGGACCCTGATCTGTATCAGCCCACAGTGGGGAGGGCAAAGGGTTAAAGCCACATTCTTTGCACATTAGGGTCCTGGTCTGGTTCAGGTCTCATGCTATTTGCTCCCAAACACTTTGCATTTAAATTTTAATTTATTAAATTTCTATGTCACCCTTCATTTGAAGGTCATAGGGTGGTTTACAATATAAAAATACAAAAATATATAGCATAATTTTTGGATTGGATAGCCATCTGTCACGGATGCTTTAGCTGAGATTCCTGCATTGCAGGGGGTCGGACTAGATGATTTGATGATTCTATAAATAACAAACAAAAACAACACCCTCAGTTTAAAAGACCATTGATTTGTTTTAGAGCAGATATACACGACTAAGGGGTCATCCAAACTTACCTTTGTTCTGCACTTTCTAGTCATAAGTCTGCACTTTCCAGGTCGGTGATGGAATGGTTTGCTTGTTTTTGTCCCAGTGCTTTTACTACTGAATTGTTACAAACAGCAATCTGAGGGGAAAGCCCATTGCTGTTTGCTCCAATTCAGTGGTACAATGTGGGGTTTCCTGGGGAAAGTGCTGGGACAAAAATCAATCAATCAATCAATCAATCAATCAATCAGACAGACTTGGAAAGCCCAGACCTTTTGCCTAGACACACGGCACAAAAGGAAGTGTACAAAAGGAAGTGTGGATGAGCCTGAACATTGCATGTAATTTGGCCCAAAGTTGCAGGAAGTCTTTCAGAAACACCCTTTTACACTACTTGAGTACTTGATAACTAACTACTTACTCTGAGCCAATTACTGGTTTGTTTCGAGAAGTTCAATATGAGTCAGGGAATCTGAGATACTTTAGAGTTGGATTTAGCTGCTTTTCTGAAACAACGCTCTCTGAACCGGTTTCCAGGTTTGGTTTCAGGTTCGATTCGACTCTCTGAATTAGACTGCAGGATCCTCCAACTGCGAAACATCAGTACATGTAAGGTTATAAACACATCTGTGTGGTGTGTGTGTGTGTGTGTGTGTGTGTGTGTGTGAGAGAGAGAGAGAGAGAGAGAGAGAGAGATATATATACTCATTTTAAAGATGATTTGGAGTGAGTGAACAACATGCAACTTGTATTGAATTCATAATTTCAGACTGATAACATTTCCCTCTTGTTTGTGATTTGCTTGTTAGTGATTTGGGTTAGTGCCAGTTGGAAAGAGGCTTCTGTTCTCACCAGGGCTAATGGAGAGCAAATGGTGGCTTGAGCTTGTGTTGGCAGCTGACAAATGATCACATGTAAAATTATGCATTAGCATACTTATGGAGTTCTTGGCCTCTCAATCCCATGAGAACAAGTAATCTTTCACTGAGGGCAGCCAGTGGTATACTCAGGTTTGCTTCGTCTGTGCAATTATAGTGAATCCATTCATTGTCCATTCATCTGTTGATTGAAGTTCCAGGACTATGAAGTTCCAGGGCACATGCAGAGTGTCATCTGCAGAGAGTGCCTTATTGTCATAGTGAGTCTTACTCTCTTATTTTGGGCTGAATGAACTGCTGCACAATTCAAACAAGAACACAAATAGAAAGCAGTTCTTTACTAGACTGCTCCCCTAACCACACAGGTGATTAAATTATATGGCAGGGTTTGTAACAGTCTTAAGATGGAATGTGGGAATTGCTAAAATGATTTGTTTTGCTGTCCTTGGTACAAAAAGGCACCAAAAACATCAGGGGCAGAGAAGCCTAGGTGTTCTCCCTCTGAAAAGAGTAGAACCTAGCAGTTAGTTCAGTTTTGTATTCTTCAATCCCTGTGATGCAACCTGAGCAACATTTTATTTTTTACACCAAAAATGGCCTAACAGTAGCCTAACGTTATAAGGACCCCTAGTTGAAGATATTCCTTTGCACAACTAAGAAAGTCTAGCATGAATTAATGGTGACAGGAAGATGCCCCAGTTATGTTGAGTACTTGTGTTTGGAGTTCTGAAGCAGGGTAGCTTGAAACGTTATAGTTTGAGAAGTGTTTTCAGTGTGCTCAAGTTTCTCTGTGTTCTGAGGCAAGACTTTTGTGGGAAATGCCAAACCTTCCATCACCAGAGCTTCAAGTATACCCAACTGGAAAGAGATAGTCTTGTGCTGTGTGCACTGTCATTTCAAGCTTCCTGTCTGGAGTTTATAGACAGGTGTTGATGTGATTGAGTTTAGGTGTAAGGTTAGGGCCACCCCCAATCTCTTATTCTACAATGTGCCCGGCAGTGCAAAGGGGCATTTTTAAAGTGTGTTTTTCTTCTCCATTGAATTGAGTGGGAGATATTTTCCTCCCGTCAGCTCTTGTCACTCAAAATCTATTTTGCAAGGAAAACTTCAAAACATGGGGGTGGGTGGGATTGTGTTTTGCTGCTCTCTGAAAGCGAAGTATTCATATTCAAATATATTAACTTCTTTCTTCCTGTTTCTTTGAAGTAATAAAACTTTTTGACTTAACTTGTGCACACAATAGTAGTTATAACGATCTATGCCAGTGCACATTCCATTAGTTTCCTTTTGCTGTTTCTATGTAGACAAGAGCAGTGTGAGTTCAGAGGCAGTGAGCCCAGCTTCACTGGGGGCCAACAGTGTGTAATTACCAATAAAGACAGGGCAACAGTTTGGGATTAAAATGGCCAC
Source organism: Podarcis vaucheri (assembly GCF_965113315.1). Classification (NCBI taxonomy): domain Eukaryota; kingdom Metazoa; phylum Chordata; class Lepidosauria; order Squamata; family Lacertidae; genus Podarcis; species Podarcis vaucheri. Next base: position 51,231,322 of record NC_138759.1, on the reverse strand, counting down.
AATTTTATTGGTTACAAGATGTAAGAAGGCTTTTGGCAATAGGCCCTTGATATGTATCCTGAATCAGCCTAGCCTGATTGCTTGCTGATTACCCGTTATGGTCAGTCCTGGGTTAAAGGATCCCCCCATGATGCAGATCAAATGGGGAAGACCTGCTAGGCTGCCATTTGGGAAGTTTTATGGCCTGTTAGTCTATGTCTGGGCCTCCGGACAAAACTTATCCCATGGTCCGTTGCCAAGTGCATTGCCCACTCACGGTACAGCAGGAATGTAAGGTATGGAAGTGGACCTGAGTGAAGACAGGCTCCCCCAGGTCTTCCTCCAAACCCATTCCCCCTAGACTGGCCACGATTGGCCGATTTGAATTTAAGTTTTGGTGGGATTTCCCAGAGCACCCTGCAACTAGCTAAGATTGTTAACAGTGCCGGCAGCCGCATGGGTAAGGACACCTGGCTCCCCTGAGTCTGCACCAGTCTTCAATGACTGCCATTGATGATATGGTAAGTGGCCCTTCTAATAAGTATGCAAAGGGACAAAAATTAAGAACTCCTTTAAAATTTGTTTTAGTATTTATATTCCTTATGCAGTGCTCTTTCATTGTGTTAACTTGCAGTCAATGACATTAAACAGCAGTTACTAAATTGTTTGTTCCTATCAAGCAGAGTGTAGTGCATTTATCTTCATACTAATGAACTGAACTGTCCCTGTTGGAAAATTTTAATTAATTTTGATTAGTAATTATTTAAATATGTTCAAAGCCTGGAATAGATGAAACAATTTATATAGTTACCTAGTGTGAAAATAATTAAGCGGTTTATCTGTGTATTAAGAGGATTTTTATTTTTAAGTGCCATTGTTGATGTCTTTTCTATTTATGTACACTAGTCATTTGTGTATATTCCAGTGGCTAATTAAATCACTTCTAGTATTAAGGGAAATAGCATGAATTCTAATAGGGTATTTGACTGTAATCCTTCAGCATTTAATGAGGTAGCACCCCCCCCACCCCACTTTGTAGTCTTCTGGCAAAGAATCTTGGGATTTTTCCTATGAAGTTCAAGCTGGGTATTTCTAGAGAGTTGAGAAGACAGCAGTTATGGTTAGATCTGTTGATCAACTTTAAGTGATAAAACAGCCAGAAAGACAAGTATATTTATATGGGAGTCCATCAACATTTCTAAAGTAAAACATTTCACCTGCCATTCCCAGTGGGGTTCAGGTGTGGACAAAGGGTTGACCAGGCTGGATGGAGGCAAGACCTCCTCTGCATCAGCATGCTGACACAAACCATGCCAAAACCAGGTTGGGGCAGAGTCAGCAAAGTAATGCAAACATGTACAGTCCTCTTTGGATTTTCATCACTTCTCTTGGGTCACACTGTAGGACTAGTTGGTTTCTGAGGAACTGAGTATCATCATCATCATCATCATCATCATCACCAATTAGTTATAATTGGCAAGTTTTTTTCACTTCCTCTGTACTACACACAGTGGAATGTTGCAGCTAGTGCAGAAGTGCCTTCTTAAACAGTTGACAAGTTGGTTCTTTGTACAATTTTGAGCCACTAATGTGCCATTTTACTATCTAAATTCTGATCCTAGCAGACAGTTTATGTAATCCAGCCCAGCCCTCGTGATGCATGGCTTTTTCACTGCTTATGTTTAGGAGGTCAGTTCAACTTCTTACAAGTCTTTAAGGTCTCTAAGCTATTGTAGCGTGCTGTGAGTTTGGTGGTACTTTGTTTTTCAGTTTGTATTGTATGCTGTACTGATATCCTTGGGGAGGAAGAACAGGATATATTGTAAATTATTTTAAATAAACAAACTGGTAGGTTAGAATCTGATTGCTAAAGGATTGTATAGATGGAGGTGCTGAACCCTGCTTATACCTGCAGCTTACCTCCCAGCAGACTGTTCCCATACTCTGTTCCTCTGCATCTGAATTCAAACACATTACTGGATATTAGCTCAATTCAGAGATTTTGGGAATTTTGCCCTCTTCTGCTTTAGTTTTTCAGATTTTCCTTTTGTCTTACATTTGCTGGTTTTAAATTTTGCTTGGGTTGTGCAAATGAGTTTTAATCACATCACACTGGAATCTTTTTATAAATATTGGTTAAAATATTGTAAATAAAAGGGAATGTATAGAGTAAAATCTTGACTGTCTGCTAATAGAATGAGACATGAAGGAGGAACAGATGTTATCAGCCTTATGGAGCAGAAAATGGAAAAATATAAGAATACTCCTATACAAATTAATGCATCTTTACCCCTAACTGTGGTGGGGTCCAGATGGGCATGGCACATCTTATTTCAAAAATATGCTGTAAAAGTTTATGATGAAATGCAGCAAGAAAGTTCAGGGATTTTGAACTTACCCATTCAAGTAAAAGGGGTAAAGGTTCCAGTTGTCTATAGGGTCAGCTAATTTTGAATAGTGATGTACAAAATATATTGTCACATGATCTAGGTAATTTGAAAAGCTAATTTAAAAGCTAATTTCAGAATGCTGACCTTCCAAGCTCTTCTCACAGAAATAAAGGTATTATTCTAATGTGGAATGCCTATTGACCTACAATGTGTAGTAATACATGCTGTGATCACACACAGCCCCCCAGTTTTCCTAACCTGTATGCTAGAAACAAACCAAAATGACTTGTGGCTTTATCTCTGATCTTTTCACTTACCGTATGTCATTATGTGCTGGACTGAACTTTTTGAACATGAAATGTCAGATAGGCTTACCTGTATCTGGTACTAGATGGCAAAAAACAAAACAAACAAAACAAAACACACTTTCAAAACCATTAAAACTAGCAGCATCTAAATCCCCCCCCCCCAAGCATGACACATCAACCAAGTGTGGACTGGAATAATGCTAGTCCTAAAACAAAACCTTAGTGAAAGACCTACACTGGCTCCCAGTATGTTTCCGAGCACAATTCAAAGTGTTGGTGCTGACCTTTAAAGCCCTAAACGGCGTCCGTCCAGTATACCTGAAGGAGCGTCTCCACCTCCATCGTTCTGCCCGGACACTGAGGTCCAGCGCCGAGGGCCTTCTAGCGGTTCCCTCACTGCGAGAAGCCAAGTTACAGGGAACCAGGCAGAGGGCCTTCTCGGTAGTGGCACCTGCCCTGTGGAACGCCCTCCCATCAGATGTCAAAGAGAAAAATAACTTCCAAACTTTTAGAAGACATCTGAAGGCAGCCCTGTTTAGGGAAGCTTTTAATGTTTAATAGGTTATCGTATTTTAGTGTTTTATTGGAAGCCGTCCAGAGTGGCTAGGGAAACCCAGCCAGATGGGTGGGGTATAAATAAATTATTATTATTATTATTATTATTATTATTATTATTACTTAGTAGACTCCATTGTTTTTTCCATTGATAACTGAAAACTATTCATAAACCTGTTCTCTCTATATTTTAGCTAGCTGCTGATCAGTTACCAGTCCATAAGACAATGCAGTCTATTATAGCATTACCGCTAGGAGCATTTGGTGAGTGCCTTTCAAATGTCCCAGTACATAGAGTCTACCATATGACCACTATATACCTGTTTGCTTTAAGCTCTAGGTGTGTAAGCTGAGTTCTGAGGTTACTGAGGTAAAACTTTCCTTCACACAAGTGAAGTTAAGTTCATCGCAAGAGGCATTTAAATTATTTTACTTGGCCAGTTCCTATGATGCTTATGAACTACAGTTTGCTCATTAGAAATGATGGCAGAATAAAGCTTACATATAAGTGAGAAAATAAAAACCCTAAAAGACTTTATTCAAACTTTCTGTGTAGGATTTTTTCATTGATTTTCTCACCAGTATTGCCATCAAAGACTTTGAAAAAATGTGCTGTGTAGGAAAGATCCCCCCCCCCCAGCTTTTCATTATGTGAATCATGGTGATAGGAATCAGGGGCCCTGCTTCTGGTCTTCCCATAGAACACAGTGAGAGCAGCATGCTGGACTATATGGATCTTTAGTCTGATCCAGCAGGGACCTTCTTATGGTCTTAATTATTGTGTACATGGAATAAAAGGCAAAAGCTTTTTCTTCTGCACCTCTGAAGCTATTTGCGATCGTGTTAAATCATTCACATTAGTTTATCCTTTTCATCTGTTCTTTAAAGAACAAGCATTCAGTGTTAGTGTTAATAGTGTAAAGCTGCTGGTGGGGCGTCTCCAACTGAAAAGGTTAACAAAGGGGAAGCGTCTCATAATTTGACTGAAGTTCTGTGCTCTGCAATGATAATTCTTAGCATGAAGGTTGTGTCTGCAATTCCTGTTCTTCCTATGTAAGTGTGGCAGGAGGAAGCAGTAGAAGAGTTCTCGCTGTCTTACATAAAGTATAAATCAGGTATGATATGTATAAAGATCTTGTGCAGATAGACAACAGCACACGCTTGCAATGCTGCCATTATTTTAAAGATCAATCAGAAAATCAGCATTGGAACACTTTAAATCATAATCCTATACACAGATTTCCTGGGAGCAAGCCCCAGTAACCATTATGAAGCTTGCTTCTGAGTCGACATATATAGGATTGTGCTGTGAGCCTGTAAGCATGCAGTTACGATTTGATTAAATCTCCAGTAGGCTTGTAAATACTAAAAATTCATGAGAAAAAGTTTACATCATGACTGAATAGCATTAAGAAAGAAGATTTAAGCTTCATACTCCTCGCAGTAGGAAGTGCATTAATGTTTTTGTTAAAATATTCCAAAGAGAACTTACTGCAATGGTAAGATGTGATAATTACAATTAAGTTTGAAGAGGAATGAAACACTTTCCCATTAGTGCTCAATAATAGTGGTCTAATTGTTCCATGGAAAAACTAAAACTTGTTCCATGACAATTAATGGATATTAATTCAATGGATAATTGACTAGATTGTATTTTTCAGCTACTGTTCAGGATGCATATAACTTTTTTTTTTTTTAAATACTCACTGCAGAAGCATGTACAGTGGTACCTCTAGATATGAATGGGATCCGTTCTGGAGCCCTGTTTGCATCTAGAAGCAAACGTAACTAGCGACGGCACATCTGCACACGTGTGCGTCGCTTTTCGCCGCTTCTAACATCATTTTGAGCGTCTGCGCATGGGCAAGCGGCAAAACCCGGAAGTAACGCGCTCCGTTACTTCCGGGTTGCCGCGGAGCGCAACTCGAACATGCTCAACTTGAAGCGTATTCAACCCGAGGTATGACTGTACTCCCAACCTGATTATCTGAACCCTAGAAGGAGTAACCTTCAATTTCCTGATTTCTTAAAATCATCCTAATTTTTAAATTTTGTTTACCTGAATGCAATTGCATGCATGTTTTGTCAGGACTATGTGGGGCTTCAACTATTGCCAAGCACAAAGCCAACCCTGTCTAATCATTTCGCCACCAGCTCATAGGTCCTTACACTGCAGCATGAGCTGAGAGAAGGCTCCTAGCTCAAGGCCTCCAGCTGCGCTTTATTTAATGGGCAGCCAGGACCAAAACAGGCAGAGGGGGAAATTGGACAGTTCTAAAAGATTTGTGTAGTTCCAAAGTTCATGTCATTCAAAAGTTGCACTTTGTTAGGTGATGTAAAAGTGACTGTCAGTATGAAAAGTAAATTACATGGTCCTGACTCTCCAAGAACCCCAGACTCTGACCAAGCAAATTTATTTCTCCCTTTGCTCCCAAATACAGTGGTATGTGGGGGTTACAAACTCCGCTAACCCGGAAGAAGTACCTTGGGTTACAAACTTTGCCCTGGAACGGTTTCGGGTTAAGAACGGACCTCTGGAACGAATTAAGTTCGTAACCCGAGGTACCACTGTACTCTGTGCAGACTCCACTGCTATTCTCCACAGGGTATTCACCAATATTTATAATTTGAAGGATAAAATTACTGAATTTGAGCTTCAAAAAGAAGGAAATCTATCTAGATTTATCACTATAATGAGAGTCAACCACATTTCGACCCCAAAAATGCACTTGGGAAGTATGCTGCAGTGTAAGGACCTATGATCTGGTGGCGAAACTATTAGACAGGGTTGTCTCTGAATATCCCTCTTCACTCTAAATGGAAACAAGCTCTTCTTACCAATCAAGTATCAGCCCACCACCACTGCCACACACGTTCCAAGTTCTGAGGATTTTCTCCCACTGTGTTTAGGCTATTAAATGTCATGAAATGTGCCCCTGAGCAAGAAAACCTTTATGTGCACATAAGGACAGGTGCCAAAGTGGTATGTGCTTTGCACACAAATTGTATTTGCATCTACTGGGCAGTTCTAAATTTTCCTGGCTTCCTGTAGTGCTTCCAGCCCAGGTGTTAATCTTAGGTTAGTTCTCACCTTCTCACCCCTTGCCTTTTCCTGTAACACCTATTACAGTCGTTAAGAGTCGTCAACAGGCTCATCTCAGCTATCTGCCAATCTCCCATTCCCACCACCCTTCTGAGTAATACCCCTCCCCACCTTCTCACTATATAGAAGGGTCTGGCAACTTCTGTTTCAGTGTATCTGAAGAAGTGTGCATGCACACGAAAGCTCATACCAAGAACTAACTTAGTTGGTCTTTAAGGTGCTACTGGAAGGAATTTTTTTATTTTGATTTGGAAGTTTAAAGACTGTGGCTTAATGTCAGTTTTACTAATCAGGATCTCAAACCAAATTTGGATTTAATGGCAAGCTGAAGTTTAATTAAACCAGAATAATTATAAGAGGAAGAGAGGGGCACCTCACTTATTCCCAACTCCCAACATCCACTGACTAATGGTTAGGTTGGCTGAGGTTGATAGAAGTTGTGGTCCCACAATGTATGGAGGGCCACAGTTTCACCAGCCTTACTTAAACATGGTTTAGTGTAATGGACAAACAAGATCAGTTACCTGGATAACTTCATTCTGGAATTCATTTATGTGATAGCAGATGCTATTTAGCCCCCAGTCCAAAGAAGTTTAAAAAATGTGAGGAATTTCACATTTAACACTTTTCAAAGTGAGAGAACATTGTGGATTCCTTGTTGTCCATAGTGTATGTAAATACACCTTTGCTATCCCACTGTAGCTTCTGCTTATGCCTGCATTTAGGAAAACTAGATTTGTCCTCCCTGGAGGAAGATGAACACTGGTTCTAAAAATGTGTGTTTGTGGCTGCAGCATCAGCAGCTGTCTAGCTGCCATTCTCCATGGCATCACCTGTGCCAAGCAGTACATCTCTATTCTCCCCCATCACCCCATACCCATATACCTAGAACCATTTTGCAGTTGTTTGAATAGGGTCAGTAAGGTCATACATGCCACTCAGCTGCCCTTCTTTTTTCAATAACACTGTCTCCCCAAGCCATTTTGCACTGACAAGGTGTTGCACTGGAGCTAGGGTTTTATGTATTTTATTTTTAGAGCAAGCAAGTACATCTAATGTATTTCAGAATGAATGAATTTTACCCCTTTGGTCTACTTCTGGGCTATAGATTGAGGTCTAGCCCATGCCTTAGCAGTGTTGTTCCCATGTTTTCTCGCATCTTCTCTTGGGGTTGATAGGGCTGGGAAGGAATTTCACTCTGCATTCACACAGCTTGGAGCTGTCGAATTTTTGCCTGTCCAAAAGCAGTGTCTTTCTTGGTTATTTGGTTATGTTGTCCTATAATTTTGCAAGCATTATACTCCATGTTTTTATAATTATAATTATTTTATTATTAAGGTACTACCTTATGAGATATTGGGTGTCAGTTCAAGAGCCATCTCAGAGGGGGCTAGCATGCCTACCACATCCATGTTTTTAGTGATGGCATATGCCCTATTGCAGACCTGGACTCGCCTTCCACCCATTTATGTTTTTCCCAGCAAGTGAATTGGTGATTTTGTCACTAAGCAGCTTGGCTGTCAGTGATCCTTGCCCTATGCCATGTCAAACTTTGTAAGTTGTAACCAATAAAGTTGTAGCTGTTTTAACCCGTTTTCCCTCTTGATATAATTCTTTCTCTTCCATTCCACCCTGCTTCATGTTGTGGAGCAATTATTTGCAAATACTTTTTGAGTTTTTAGTTTCTATCTTAATTATTTTCAACAGTAGGCATGGTGAGAAATATACTAAAGTTAAATTGTTTCTTTCAGAACATCCAATTGGGAATGTGTCTCATTAGACCAGTCCATCTCTGTATTAAATCAATTATTTTGATATTTACAAAGTATGATAAATTATTTCTAGCATCTTCTGTTTAAGATTTAATTTTCCTTCTCATGTTAATGTGGTATAATGAATATGTGTTATTTCTGAAAGGCCAGTGGTTTTTTTTTTCATTTTTCATTATATGCCCAAGAATAAATGATTCTGGGAGTATGCTATTTTTCAGATAATCATTTACAGTGTCTGCTAAGTGAAGAAATCTGAGGAATAGTTGTCAGGCAGTAAATCACCCCTTCAAAGGAGTACTTTTATATTGGCATTTTTTAAGATGTGGTAATTTATGTGTTTCCTTTGTGTAGTAGTCAGTTATTATTTTGGTGCTAGGTATCAGAAGTTTCACATGCAGCTCTTTGGGGCTCCTAGTTAAGTATATTGTACTTAATCTCCATATAGAGTAACAGTGAAGCAGTTCAGGCCTTCAGCATCCATAAGGATGTTGGACAGATCAGTTGAAAACAGCCTTTCAAATGGATTTCCTTCTGTCCGTCCCCCCCCCCGTCCCCAGTTGATCCCCATCATAGTATGGATTCTTCTTAGGGGTGCTTTTAACCGTAGTTGTCTACAACAAAAATATTTTTTTAAAAAAATATGCACACATCATGTGTATGCATATTGATTTGCCATGTACATTTAGATGTTCACTGATGCATAATTGCCACTGTGCCAATGGGTGCCTCATTGTTTTTCTTTTTTCTGAAGTATTTAATTGTGTAAATTGTTTCTTCCTAGACACCACCTATATGCACTACTAAGGTTGAAATCCTAACCATCCTAATCAGAACTCAGTTGGACTTGTTTCTTTGGGGTTAGGATTGCAGCCTTAATCTGCTTCCTACAATGAATTTTAAAAACCAGTGGAATACATTGTTCATTATTGTTTTCATATGAAAATAAGTTACCCTTTTGGTTACCTGTAGACTTTATCTGTGTTCCTCAGTTAAAAGTCCAAGCCTCATTGTCAAAGTGAGTGGAACCACTAAGATTTTACTGCTCATTTTGACCACCCACCTGCCCTTTAAACATTTGTTTTATTTATTTTTTTATTTAATAGCATCTAAACCAATGGAACACATAATTCCTTGTTGTTCTTTTTCACATGGCAAGAATACATTGGCACTAAAATGGATTTAAAGCTGCCAAACAGGAATTAGCTTGAGCATTATGCTTCTGGATACCCATACAGTGGTACCTTGGTTCTCAAACTTAATTCGTTACGGAAGTCCGTTCCAAAACCAAAGCATTCCAAAACCAAGGCACACTTTCCCATAGAAAGTGACGCAAAATAGATTAATCCATTCCTGACTTTAAAAAATAACCCCTAAAACAGCAATTTAACATGAATTTTACTATCTAACAAGACCATTGATCCATAAAATGAAAGCAGTAGACAATGTACTGCGGTCCCACAATCAATCCATCAGTAGCTGAACTGGGTTCCACACAGTCACAAAAACAAGAGCCGCAAAAACAAAAATGCAAAATAAATAGCAAAAACAGACAGACCTCAGCGTAGCACTCAAAATGGAAGTGTGGCACTCAAGTAGAAAGTGTAACACGCAAAAATGGAGTGTGTTCGGCTTCTGAAAAAAGTTTGCAAACCGGAAAACTTATTTCCAGGTTTGCAGTGTTTGGGTTCCAAGTTGTTTGAGTACCAAGGCATTTGAAAACCAAGGTACCACTGTATATGACTATTTTCTGTATAAAATACAAATTTATGAAATAAGATGTTGCAATAAATAGAACTTGTATGTATAAGAGTGACTGCAACTCTAACTCCACTTACCTGGGAGTAAGCCCCGTTAAACTGAATGGTACTTCCTTCTCAATATACTTGGATAGAATTGCAGCCATAGGTGGCTTTGTGATGTGTCATTAGCCAGTTCATTAACTTTGTCTCCTTTGTAGCAAAATCCACTATTCTTGTGGCACCTTAGCCACAAGAATAACTGATTTTGTTACAAAGGAGGGCTACCACCTCTGGAAAGTCACTAAATTTGAAAGATAACACACAGGGAAAGTAATTGATTTGTAAATATATTTTGACTGCTGAGAGTTGCGTGTTTCCTGTGTGCTATGATATATATGAAAAAATATGTATATTTCTACACCAGAGGATGACAAAACAGAAGAAAGACATGTGCAAAATAAACCAATTGCCATGGAATGGAAAATACCAGATCAAAGCGTGAATGAACATTGGAATGGATTGAGGCATGTTCATACATCTCTGCTTGTACACCAAACTTAGCTTTATACTGTTGCTGAAAATATGGCATGATGTCCCCAGCTCTGCCTACTGTCAAGCGTCCTCTGCTGCTGGTATGTCTTGTGTTTTTGTCCTCAAGACGCTTGCACACCCATGAAGTTCTCATACTGTGAGAAATTGAATCAATATGTTTGGCTGCCTTGACGTTAAGTCGCTAAATAGCACTTAAGGACCTCTGAAGCCAATTATTTCCATACTTGAGACCAAAGTCCAAAGAGACAGATGAAGACGGAGGAGTGCCCTGACTTTACAGTGATTCAGAAACTCTTCGGAGGATTGCAGTGTGTAGCAGTTATCCCACTGTGCAAAATTTGGAAGGTTTTTGTTTTGATTACATCAAAGGAAGGCTTGAGAGGAAACCTTAACTGTGTAGATATAGCCTTAATCCATAGGTTGTTGCTTTTTTTGCAGGATAAGCAAATTTATCTTACATTCAGATAGTGGCAACATTTTGATTTTTGAATTACCAGTTTTATTTTACTTTAAGAGAACCTTCCTGGGAAATCAGTTGTTGAGACCAGTGTTAAATAACCATCTACTGAAATAACTGATCTTTTAGAATTAGATTTTTACACACACACATACACACACACACACACACACACACACACACACACACACAGTGTATAATCAATCAAATGGAGTGTTAAGGCATTGAATTTTGTTGTTAGGGAATGTTCAGTTGATTCTTTACAATTTCTTCTTGCACACTACTATTAGCATCACTTCTCTCATGTAATTATTTCCATTCTTCTTTTCATGTGAGAATTCAAAATCTAATTATTCTTCATTAAATTTAATTTTGTGTGTGTGTCTACACACACACACACACACACACACACACACACACTGCATCATTCTGTCTCACTTATAAATTAGGTCCTTTCTTCACAAATATCTAATAGAGGTGCTTTCACATGCTTTTCAACTAAATTGATTATATTTTTCTTTAATCAATATTTTGTTGATATTACAGCAGCAGCTAATGAAGACAGACCTCTAATTTTGCAGAAATTGTCATTTGTTTTCACCATCTAGGTGCAATATTCAGTTTTAAATTGTGTCTACAAACTACAAACTATACATGTGTCGGAATTGGATCCACCATCAAAATGTCTATAAAGTGTGTGTTGGGGGGGTGTTCAAAACAGGGTAAGCTGGAGAAATTCCAAACCTTCTCCTGCCTGTGCTTTGTCTCCACTTACCTCTCACTTGCTTCTCTTTTGTGGACCCAAAGTAACTCTTGCAGAGAATAAAACTGCTGGGGGTATGTTTTAGGGGGAGAAAGCTTTGACACATAATAGAATCATAAAATTGTAGATTTGGAAGGTATCCAAAGAGTCGTCTAGTTCTTGCAGTGCAGAAATCCCAACTAAAGCTTCCATGACAGATGGACGTCCAGCCTCTGCTTAAAAACCTCCAATGAAGGACAGTCCAATGAAGGAGGGAGTTTGTTCTGCTGTTGAACAGCTCTTACCATCAGAATCCCCCCCCAGTTGTTTAGTTGGAATCTCCTTTCTTGTAACTTGAAGCCATTGCTTTTGGTCCTACCCTCCAGAGGAGGAGAAAGCAAGCTTGTGCCATCTTCCATGTGACACCCTTTAGATATTTAAAGATGGCTATCACATCTCCTCTCAGTCTCCTCTTATCCAGGCTAAACATGCTCTTCCTCATGCACCATATATAATGCCATCTATTAAAAGTTCTAAGTTTTAGACAGATAGTCTCCCAGCTCCCATTAGATATTATGTTGATCAGCAAGCTCTAAATGAATCTGCTAACCACCATTGCCAGATATATACAACATTTTACATAAGTTCTTGAACAGAGGGCACAGACGAACTGGTGAAATGGTCATTTAGTTTGCAACCAATCTAGAATATTTATTGTGTTCTCAAATATATCTGATGTTGCTGCTGAATCATTTGCCAGAACTCTGAAATATTGCAGGTGTCACATGCAAGATATTAATTAGAATGGGTGCTTGGGAGTGGGTGGCTTTCAGCTGGGAACTCTGAGGGCAACAATAAGTTCTAAATTTTGTGATCCAACCTTTCTTCAGTAATATTTGATAGTGCGGTCAGGCAAGTCACTTGGAAATCTTCTGTTTTGTCATCTTCATTTTAGTATGACCGTACCAACATGTGACTGAAGCCTCAGAAACCTTTAGGGACTGAGCACGCAAGCCAGCAGAGATAAGAGCTTTGTCCGCCCTTCTGTTGCAAAGAGTTCTTATCTCTGCTGGCTTGCGTGCTCAGTCTCTAAAGGTTTCTGAGGCATGAGTTGCAGTTTTGATGCTGTTTCGAGAACCGGAGTTCGCCCGGCTGCTGGCCAGTGGGCTGGAGCCAGCTGGGGGCCTGCCAATTGCCCCCGTCTCCCAGGACGCATCCCAACAGTCATAAACCTCAGACTTGTTCAGATACCGTAAATTGAATTATGGAACCTGCTCTTTCTTTGGCACCTCTGCCAGGTTTATGAAAGTTGTCTAAACTTCAATAAACTTCTACCAGGGATGAGTCCTTTGTTCTGTCTTTTGTTGTACCAGGGATGAGTATTTTGTTCTGCAAAATAATATCGGTAGTGCTTTTCTGTCACCTTATTTTTGTGCATATATATTCTTACATACTTTATTTCTTTGATTCTTAATCTGGTGGTTTATCAAACAAGAAATTTTATGTTAGGTATAAATGATCTCCCAATTAGTTGTATGGAAAGCTATGTATCTGTTTTTGAAGTATTAACCCATACTGTATCTTTTATAGGTGAGGCAAATGATAAAGAGGTTCAAGTAATAGAGCTACCCATAGTTGACAGTCTACACCCGCGACCTCCATATTTGCCATTGGCTATCCCAGAAGACTTGGCTGACAGGCTGATTCGTGTCCATGGGGATCCTGCAGTGTGGTGGGTCTCACAGTTTGTCAAATACCTGATCCGTCCACAGCCTTGGTTAGAAAAGGAAATAGAAGAAGCTACAAGGAAACTTGGCTTTAAACATCCAGTTATTGGGTAAGGTATTTTATTATGCGCTATGACTACAATCTTAGCCATACCCCTATTCTAAGGTTACCAGATTATTTTTTTTCAATGAATCCGGGGACACTTTTCAACTTCAATGGATTTTGTATGGCGACTGATTTGTAAATCCGGGGACTGTTCCCGGGAAACGGGGACGTCTGGTAAACTTACCCTATTCATGCTTACTCCTACATCGAAATTAGTAAGACTTCTGAGTAAACAAGAACATTTCACATGCTTTAGCATTCTTTTTCACACAGAAGGCTGTGAAATACTTCTTGGAATGGGTCACCAGCATCTTTGCAATGGCAGTTACATATTTTGTTGTAGAAATGTAGGCTCCTGCCCACCCTTGCTTGGTTTAGATATGAAAAGAGAAGGTATACTTAATACTTTTATAAGATTTCTGTGACTTATGCTTACACCCAGTTGAAGACTAAATTAAAATCACAGTAATTAAAATCACAATAGAAATCAATAACGTAAACAACAAAGAAGACATGATGCATTAAAAAAAGATGAAGTCCTCAATGCAGATCCTTGTCTCAATTGATGCAGCAAAGCCTGTTAGTAGAGAAAGTTTTCACTGACCCGCAGAAAATGGCAAAAGAGGGTGCTACTTGAACCTCAAGGAATAAAGTGTTTCATAATCCAGGTGCAGCCACAGAAAAGGTTCTGAATAAGCATTTCCCTGTCCCTGTCATATCTAATTTGGCACTAATGGTCTTAATAATACTTGGATACAGTGCACCAAGAGTTCAATGTATGGAATTGTTCTCAGTTTTTACTATAAAAATTAGTGTAATTTTTGTTCCACCTTTTTACATACTAATATTGTTAGCTATCTGCAATAGCCCCTTGGGTTTCAGAACTCAGCCACTTGCATAATATTGGTTATATATTTGAAAATAACTTAGTAACATACTAAAAATAAGACACTTCTAGTTTGAATCTACAGTGGTGCCTCGCAAGACGAAATTAATACGTTCCGCGAGTCTCTTCGTCTTGCGAAGCACGGCTATTAGCAGCTTAGCGGCTATTAACGGCTTAGCGGCTTTAAGAAAAAGGTAACAAACTCGCAAGAACTCGCAAGACGTTTCGTCTTGCGAAGCAAGCCCATAGGGAAATTCGTCTTGCGGCACGACTCAAAAACGGAAAACTCTTTCATCTTGCGAGGCATTCGTCTTGCAAGGTACCACTGTATTCCTGTCATTCAGTCATCAGTTTTGTGGGGAAATGAACAAAATGTTAAATAAAATTGAAGCTTAATAGGGGACTTTTCAGTAAATATTTCTTCTTGTTTGATTTTATATCCCACCCTTCAATTTTGAGGTGGATGACAGCATCAGCTAGTTCAGTGGTGTCCAAACTTTTTCAAAGAGGGCCAGATTTGATGAAATGCCGTGGGGGCTGACCAAAGTTTGTTGAGCTTTTTTTAGGGTTGGAGTTGTTGAGGGTTTTTTAGGATTTTGCCACAGGGGCAGATTAAACCGACCGGCGGGCTGTATTGGGCCCCCGAAACGGACTTTAGAACTGACTGAGTTAGTTAAAACAAGACAGGGCACAATTAAAGCCATAATTGAAACCACAGAATCACAATCGAATTAGCAGCAGTAAGTAACTATAGTACTACCCCAATAAAAGACAGCTTCCTTTCCAGAAACCCTGGAGAAAATTAATTTTAGTTCAGCAGGCATGTTTTAGTATGAATGAAACTGTAGAGAAGTGATAAAAATGCCTTAAGAACCCTCTTGACAAATACACATTTATGATACATGCAATGTCTTTTCACACAAGGTTAAATTCTGTGAGCTGGTGACTATATTTAAACCTACTGGATATGTATGTAAAAGGAGGCCATGCTTACCGTGTGGCGCATTAGTACCTTGAAGGTATTTGCAAAATCATAATGCTGTGATTCTACTGTGACATGTGTAAAATATATTGGCATTTGGCCTCCAACCATCTATTTGGTTTTCAAGGACTGAATAGTAATCTTTACTTCTCTCCACCCACCCTCAGCCTTGTAACTAATCCAAGCCCTTGCCCTGTGGTTTTTGACAAATTTATTCTGAAAATAATACATATTCTAATGCCAGTTTATTTTGCAGTATGTTCTAATGAAAGTAAAGGACAAACGAACAAAAAACAAACAAATCCTGATCAAGAGAAATTTGTGTTTGCTTTTCATTGCAGTATTCATGTCCGAAGAACAGACAAAGTGGGAACTGAAGCAGCATTTCATCCCATTGAAGAATATATGGTACATGTTGAAGAACGTTTCCAACTTCTCTCCCGCAGAATGCATATTGACAAAAAACGAGTCTATTTGGCCACAGATGATCCTTCATTACTGCAAGAGGCAAAATCCAAGTAAGACCATCTTTGTACATAAGTGATTTTACATGAAGTGTGGCTGTTTAAACAAACAGCATATTTACTTTTAATGTCTATATGAATACCTGTGTTTGAAACTATTTGCAAATAGCTATAACTTCTGAGCTTTATATACATGCTTCCTAAACAGGTGTTGGTAGAACAAGGCTCCACTAATAGTAATTCTTATGAGATACAACTGAAAACTTCCAATTTGGTCTTGAATTTGCAGGTGGATTATGACACATATGAGTCGTGGGTTTCTGTTTACAAGAAGTGGATAAAAATTCTGCAAAATTTAATTTCTCATTAGGGCTACAAGCTATGAAGGCATAGCAAACTACTAAGAGGTGAAAAAATCTGTTTAATTTCACTGTGGTATCCAATTAATGAGTCCTGTCAGTGCAAGAATTTCCACTTGTGTGGCAAGGCTCCCTTCCACCCCGCCCCCACCCCTAGAACAGATTTAGAAGGTACTTGAGGGGAGGCAGAAGTTCTATTGCACAAGCAAAAATCCCGATGGGATGTACTACTTTGGGTGCAACCTCCAAAACTGAATGCTGATATTTGTGATGCATTTCCCCCTCAGGTATCCAAATTATGAGTTTATTAGTGACAACTCCATTTCGTGGTCAGCTGGTCTCCATAATCGGTACACAGAAAACTCTCTACGGGGTGTTATTCTGGATATACACTTTTTGTCTCAGGCAGACTTCCTTGTCTGCACATTTTCTTCACAGGTAAGGTGGTGCACATTATAAAGTTCTGTATATCAATACTCCAGTAGCACAATATAAACCTGAATGGCTATAGTACTCAGTGGTTTCCTGTAACCAATAGTAGTACTATGAAATACTTGAAATATACAAGCATTAATAATTCCTCTAAAAAATTGTTCTCTTTCGTAACATGCAGAAAATCAGTGCAAATCTACTATTTAAAAAAGGCAACTACAGCAATGTGTAGCTCTGCTTGTTACATCTCAGAAATAATGAGCTGCATTCAGACATGCCCTTTGACATACAGAAGGAGGAAGAGGAAGCAATTTTAGCTGATCCCCAATGTTCTGGAAAGTCCCCACCTTTCCAGAGCAGCTTGTGAGGATTGGAGGAAGAGTCAGCAAAAAAATAATTTCCCCCCTCTTCCTGTAAGTGTGTCACATTAGTGGAACTAGTTTTCATAATTACTCTGGATCCAATCCATGGTATGGCTCATGAAAATATACTAAGTTTAAGAGAAGTTATTGGAAGTTAAAACTCTGCCCCTTTGAAAAAGATGACCATGGGGAGCAATGGTAGAGAGATTTGTTGGCATCTGTCTGTCTTGAGAGGCAATGGAGGAGTGTGCCTTGGGGGGGGGGGTGAAGTCAAATTGTTGGAAGGTTGCAGCACCTGCTGTGGCTGTAGAGACCAATATGGGAGATACATCAAAAGAAATGTAAATGATAAACAATGTGAACAGTTGGTAGAAAAAAGTATTATGTCAGAACATTGGAACACAGTGGATCTCTCGCTGCAATTGATTTTCTATTGGTTTAAGACAAACAAAAGGGAATACTTTTTTCAAACAACTTGGTTACTAACTGGAAGACTACATTGCCAGATGTGTTGATGGCTGCTAATTAACCTTAAAGGGTTAATCACGTTCATGAAGAGGATACTGTTGTGGATCATTATTATTTGTGGATCATCTGTCTTCAGAGGTATATTGCCTCTGCGGACAAACATTAGGAGATGGTTCTCTCAGTCACATAGTGTTTGAGAACTTGCTAGTGACATCTTAATGTCACTAATGGAGACCACTAACTAGCCTAAATCAATCAATCTAGCAGTTCTTTTCCTGTATTCTTCTAAGAAGTCTACCTTGCAGAGGGAACATCAAACCAAGTGCTGTATTCCTTTCTTGACCCGTTAAATACCGATGATAGATAGTTTTAAAACAATTTACAGTCTCCCTGCAATATTTAAGGGTCTGTATTTTAATTATGTTTTTATTTGCACATATAACAAGGGGGGCGGAGAGAGAAAGAGATGAAATAACATTAAAGAACAAAATGAAGAAAAAGATGGCCTCTCACTATTAGTAATATTTGTAAATTATTATTGACCCAAATTTGAGAGTTTCTTTAATATAGGATTTCTCCGTCAGCATGTGCATTATTGCCAATAAAAATATTTTCATAGCGGTCCTTGCTATCTTAAGTGCTTTTGAGGTTTATTCCCCAGCTTTTCCCATTTCCTTAGTTCCTTGTTTCCAGGGCCACTTTTTATTTATTTATTAGATCTATGTAGATTTATATTCTTTCCTTAAGCTTTGTTTCCCTTTTACTTTCTTTCAGATTCTTCCTCACTCTGTTGCCTATTCTGTATCCTCCCTTCAGCCTCTTTCCTGTGGCCGCCCCATGTTAGGTTTTTACTCTCTTCCAAACTGACAGGTTCACTTTCTGTCAGAAGGTGGACTGCAGACTATTTGATTTTTTCCATGCAACAGAATATTCTTTTTCACCATTTTAGTATCCGAGGATTAATTCCCATGACAGCAATGCAATATATATTTTAAACTTCCTTAGTAGTTTTACGGTGTTCCCCATCTCCTGCAGTACCTGGCACAATGTGGATTAGCTCCCTGCATTGATGGTTTTTAAATTGCCCTTTTCTGCAGAGAATTTGCCTTGATGGTTAAGCATGATGGAAGAGATTATAGGATTATAAAAGATTACAAGCCTTTTCAGGTATGCTGTTCAAGTATATGCTGAAGAGTTGTACTTTTTATAATCAAGAAGTGAACAATATGCACTACAAAGCATTAAATTGTTTTTAAAGACTGACATTTTGACAAACCATTTCTTAACTTCATTCAAGGCAAAAATGTAATAAATGCCTCTTTCACTGTGAACATTTCATGGTTAGCCTTTTAATTATGGACCCAGAAAGTATTCTGTTGCACATAAATAATCTTTGCTACAGTATTCATTTCTTCAGGTTTGGAACTATAAAGTACTGTTACTTTACCATTCATATCTTTCATTTATATATTTTGTAACATTTCCATTAAGAGAAAAAAGTATCTGATCAATTCTTAATGGTATTCAGAAATCCTCTTAAATGCTGTAGCTTTTTATATTTTTCATTGTCTTCTATTGTGTACTACCTTGGAGGTCAGAAGTTGGGATGTAATTCAAATTAAAATATTAGATTTTGAAAGTAGAAATAGGTGGGGGTTTTTAAAACTATCTCCAGTTGCCTTTATTGCTGCAAAGTTTTTCCACACATAATCTGAGGTTCTCAAATGCCAGTGGTGTGGGGATAGATGGGGATAGCAGACCAGCATTTGGTGATGTGCAACAATTTTACCAGTTTAGAACATGAGTTTAAATCTTGAACCTCACTCTACACTGTGCCTCATAGTATAATAGGATAAAAAATAAATATATGTTAATTTCCCTATGAACAAGGAGATTCCAGAAGTGAAATAATCAAATGAAGATTACACTCGATACTTCTACTTTCTACCTTAGTGTTGACTTGCTTTTCAACTCAAATAGCAACTTAGTATGAGAACAGATAATCAAATATGAGGTGGCACCAGTTGTTGTCAACTGTAGTGACTCTGTATTGGTGAAGAAACACCTACCTTTATTCATAGCTAGGCAAAAACTGAATTTTGTTAATAATTAAACCATTCCAATTTTGGTTTTGTTGCTTACTTTAGTATCGATTGTATTGTTTTTTCAGTTGATGATTGACCAGATTTGCTAATGAGGCAAGGCTTTTTAATGTTTATGTTATAGAATCATAGAATTGGAATCATCATGAAAGTTGTAGCGGTTGAGAAAGTCAGCCAGCAATATCATTCTGTACTTGCATGCAAAAAAGATAGTTGAGCATCATAGAAATCTGCATATATGTGAGTCTTAAGGCTGTTTTCCACATATCACTTTAGCAGCAGCATAACATGTGACTAAGGAGACTTGGAGCGTGGCTACAGCCCTTTCCCAATCATTAGAGTTTCAGACTGTTACCTAATATTTCATTCCCAGATACGTTGTGATTGGATTAGAGGTGTAGAAGGTCAGTATCAAATTATGAATGAGTCAGCCATTCTTCCTAGAGTATAACAGTGCCGTCCAACTTGGGCTGGGCGATATCTGGTTTTCAACATCATGATTTCTATCTGCGGTGGCAGAGGGCTTTGTTGGGCCTCCCTGCGGGGGCAGAGGGTCCCTCCACATCTCCCTACAGCAGCAGAGGGCTTTGTCATGCCTCCCCACGGCAGCAGAAGGAAGTAGTACATTTAATAAACATATTAAATAAGCTTCCATATATTATATTTAATATATTTTCAACTAATTTAAGAGTAGCTTAAGTGATTTCTTATTCAAGTTGCATCTGCTTTCCCACTGAGAGGTCTAAGTGGAATCTGTGCATGCATTAGCCCCACTGAGTTCAACTAAACTTTCTTCTGCTTTCCTGAGAGTAAGCCTCATTGAATTCAGTAGGGCTTGCTTGTGAGTAGACACACATTTGCTTTCACTGCTTACCAAATACACCCTCCCCATCATTCTCACACAGTACCCAACCTCCCATTTCAGCATGAGGCAGCTAAATCTTCTTCCCTCCATTCTCCCCCCACAGAAGCCCAGCCCTCATCCCACCAAACTCTTCCTTTTTATCAAAGGGAGGGCAAGCAAGCAGAAAGTCTCCTTTAAATTAAAAAACACCCTTCCTTTTCAATGTGGAGGAAAGCTATTTATTAGGGGGAACCAGCAACATAAACACCCCCAGAAAACCAAAAATAAAAACTCTTCCCCCTCTTCTATCACTGGTGAGGGAAGAAAGAAGTGCTTTCCAGTTTTTTGTTTTCTTTGCCTCTTTGATTGTCTAGGCATGGGGGTCCCTCTTAGATTGATAGCAGGCTCTGCATAATTAGCTGAGCTCTAAGTGGAAAGATCAGGTGAAGCTGAAAGAGTTTGCTGGTTTGTGTGAGAGCTTATCTTCATTTCTTATTGTTAGGAGGGAGAGAACACAGCCCTACTCTCAACCAGATTGGATAATACAGAATTTAAGCTATATTAATGTATCCAGGTCTGTGTCCATTGTCACTGGATATGTTGCTTATTCTGTCTAGAATTGGTCACAGACTATGTAAAAATTTGTTGAAGTGTGGAAAAGCATGCCTGCTTTCTTGTGCAATTCCTATTTTTTTCAATGGGCCTTGTGTTCACAAGTGGATCATGCCCATATTTAGTGACTTTGAGGACAAGTTCTTCCACTTTAAATATATCTGAAAGTAAACAGTATGCTTTCAAAAGTCCCTTTCCTATGTACAAGATTTTTTAAATTTATGAAATAGATGTTTTAAAAAGCTACAAGAAATTTAAATACCATTCATCTTAATCTGAATGAGACCTAATAATATCAGGAAAGATAATGGTTTTGCTTCTGCCTTGTAAATAAAAATGAGCAGAAATGGCTTAAGTAATAGATAAGGCTGCAGTCTTTGTTTGTTTTTGAGGGGGAAAAGTTACCCACTTCTAATTTTAGAGTGTCAAACCTCTCGATTATAAGAGACACCTGTTATACCTAAAAGAGATACTAGCCTTCAGCCTTAGTGGTAGCATATTTGGTAATTGTTGTGGCCACAGAACTGCGGCTTCAGAGTGAAGCAGTCAGAAATAGTGTTTAATAAATCATATACGCTCTAAAGTATTATAAAATATTAACAGTTATTACTGTTTTTGTTAGGAATAGATGATGAGGGAATGTGTAAATCTGAGATTTTGATAAATGGCTGTGCTTTAAGTTTATTAAAAGGGATACATGTTTGATCACTCTAGATTTGAATTTATTTTGTTTACCTACTATCCATCTACCTCTTTTATTAAAACATTTATCACCACTCCTGACCACCTTCTACAGCATACAGAGGAAATAAAAAATTGGTGATTGGCCCAATTTTTCTTTCCGTGTTCTCTGGCACTTGTATACTATTCATTTTTCATTTCATTTTTCCTTCTGCTGCTCTGCTTTGGACTTGATATTCATATTCCATTTAATCGATTTAGTGGCAACTCTGAAAACCAAGAGGGTTTCGCATTGCTCTGAAGGTCATGAGATTATAAGTCATTCTAATATTCTCCAATTATCCAGAGCCTTGGGCCTGTTGCCAAGACATTCCTATCTCCAGTTCTAAGAGGGCTTGTACTTAAGCCTGACAGCTTTGGAGTTGCTGAAGGATATCACTGCCAAGCCAGATCATAGTCAGAGGGTTGTCTAGATGCCTTGGGCCAATTTTAAGGAGGTTCCACAGAGTAGTACTAAGAATTTGAATCAGCGAAGACCCAATGTAGTAAATGTCCTTTGGCCTTCTAGTAGGTTCTGAAGTTTCTTACAGAGGATGAGTTACTTTTTTATTTAATTGAAACTTGTTTAAGGTTCAGCAAGTCAGGCTTGGGGCTTATAATATAAACTGCTGTGGTGTGAGTTGCTCAGTAGTAGAGCTCATGCTTTGCATGCAAAAAGTCCCAGTTTCAAGCCAACAAAGTAGGTGCATCCAGTTAAATTATACTCAGAATAGGCCCATTGAGATTAATCATGTCTACTAATTTCATTGGGTCTGAGTATGATTAACATTGGATACAACCCAAAATGCCTTTGTCTCATTCTCCAGATGTAAGCAAATTAAAATTACTTTAAATTGAATGTTTTAAAAGGCTTCTGTAAAACATTATACAAGGATTAACATTGTTGCATTCTATTGCTGTTTGCTTAATGTTGAAGTAATATGCTTTATGAATGATTGGAGAAGAAAGAAAGTTGGACAAGATACACTTCTGTAAGGAATACTTAACTGATGTACTGTCATGCTGTTTGCTAATTAATGCTTTTTGTTATTACTTTCCCTAGGTTTGTCGAGTTGCCTATGAAATCATGCAGACATTGCATCCAGATGCCTCAGCCTTTTTTCACTCTTTAGATGATATCTATTATTTTGGGGGACAAAATGCTCATAACCAGATTGCCATTTATGCTCATCATCCCCGAACTGCTGATGAAATTCCTATGGAACCTGGAGATATAATTGGTGTTGCTGGAAACCACTGGGATGGTTACTCCAAAGGCGTCAATAGAAAATTAGGAAAAACAGGCTTATACCCCTCCTACAAAGTAAAAGAGAAAATTGAGACAGTCAAGTACCCCACATATCCAGAGGCTGACAAATAAAGACAAGCAGGACAGCTCACCGTAACACTCACTTTGAAGCTATTTCAACCAACCATACTGTTGGCTTTTGTGGAATATGAATTTGCATTTTAACATACAGTTAAAATGAAAGCCTTTTATCATTCGGACTGGATATACAGCTTGGAACAATTCAACGGGCCATGGTTTGGACTTCTTTTGTTACATGCACTTGCACTCATGCACACTGATACACATTCAACAGGGAACCTGTTGTTTTATACTGTTTGTCTCTTTGAGGACATGTCCCTCCCATGAGTCATATATGAGCCTTGGGCTCGGTTCTTTGCCATTAATAGACTATAATAAGACTTTTAACACTGCTGCATTGTGTAATTTGAGTGACATGAGCATATTTTGTATGTGCAGAATTTAAAACATGGTGCCTCTCTTTGAAAGATCCAGTGACCTTTTGGAAGAGCCATGCCTAGTTCTGTCGATGGGTAAGAGTTGTACTTGCCTTTAACTGATGATGTTGTTATGACCACTGAATATGCTCCAACCAACAGATTCAAAACTCAGTCTAGACCTTTCTTTATAGGAGTTTTGTTAGCAATTTCATTGATTAGTTCATCTCATCATTAATAAAGAGTACATCCAACAATAAAATAATTGCCTGGTAGGAACTTTTGTAAAACAATGCCATGAACAGATTATTTGGTACTGTTGCTGGACATTGTCTTTGATAACAAAAAATAAATTCAAAAAAGAAGTAGCTGGAGTTATACAAGTAATTTGATTTTAAAATTTGGAAGAACCAACATAGGTCTATCTTTCCAGATCCTTGATCTCTTTATTTGGAAAATGATCTGTGATGAAATTTGATAACATTTCGGATTTTTTCTGGTGTTCTCAATCAGCAGGAAACTGCCAGTCAAGACTGTTTATTTCTTTCTTGACCAAGTGACAAGACTGCAGCCTGTTGGCCTCTGAATAATAAAAAAAATTAAGTGAGTGCACATGCACACAAACACTCTCTCTTACCTCTCCTGTAGTATTTCTTTCCAATTGTTCTTTATGGCCACAACACAAAATCAGCCATGGGTGAAACTACTGTTGGTATAAGTCTTTGTGAAATGCTTTTGCTGTTTATTATAATTAACTCTAGTGTTGTGTGTGTGTGTGTGTGTGTGTGTGTGTGTGTATGCATTGAAAGAGATCACTTGAGACTGAGATAGCACAAAACATTATGGCATAGAATTAATCTGAGCCTGCAAAGGAAGGGCTGTTGCTTAGGGTACAGCAGCACACGTTTTGCATACAAAAGGTCAAGGTTCAATCCCTGGTGCCTTCAGGTAGGGCTGGGTAAGACTCCTGCATGAAACCAAGGTAAGCTGCTACCAGTCTATGCCAACAATACTGAATGAGGTGGGCCAATGGTCTGATTTGGTGTACGGAAACTTCCCGTGTTGCAGGAGGTTGGACTAGATGATCCTCTGGGTCCCTTCCAACTCTATGATTCTATGATTTTCCTGCCCAGGAATTTGTTCTCTCAAGGGTTGTTACAGGTTTATATCACACTAGCCTTGTTTTGTAAATGTTTCTTGCTAGAAATTTTGTCATACTGAACAACTTGACACAATTTTTTTCCAGTGAACTGATAAGAGCTTCTAGCAGTTAATGAAATACAAAAACTTAAGCACATAAGCAAGCAATTCATTTCTGTGGGATAGTAGGAGTTGAAACATTTGAGTACTGAAATGAACATATTTGATATAAAAATACTTATTTGTTAATGGCCAGTAATCTGTCTGTTGACAGATACATGGTGTATCCATAGCCATACCTCTTTTCTTTTCAAGCTGACATAGAACCGACCTTGAAAATTTTATAGTGCTGGTAATAGTTCAGTGTCATCTATATAACCTTGTTCTTTTCTCCCTTAAATCACAATGATGTCCAGAACCTGAATATATATTTTATGTTCTTTCTTTTAAGCTGAGTTACACAAGCTGCTACTTTTCTATTCCTGGTTCTGGTTTGTGCAGTTGGCCACTGTGTAGCAACCTGCTCAGCTTCATTCCTAATAATGTGAAATGGCACAATGGAATCGTAGGTCTTAACTCAAATAACTCAAGACAACTGTTGCATATGGTTAAAGCTTGGGCCAGACTTGACATTTCTGTGCAAACAGCAGGAGTAATGGAAAAGGAAATAGTCAATTCTAATATATTTTCCTATGAAGATATGAATAACTTTTAACAGCAGTTGCTCCAGCGTGTTTTCATTCCAATATAAACTATTTGGCCAAGAGTATTATAGAAATACCCTGTCTTATCAGTCAGGATATTTATGAGATGTCCTTTGGTGTGGACTACATATAGTATAAGGGACGCGGGTGGCGCTGTGGGCTAAAGCCTCAGCGCCTAGGGCTTGCCGATCGAAAGGTCGGCGGTTCGAATCCCCGCGGCGGGGTGCGCTCCCGCTGCTCGGTCCCAGCGCCTGCCAACCTAGCAGTTCGAAAGCACCCCCGGGGGCAAGTAGATAAATAGGTACCGCTTACCAGCGGGAAGGTAAACGGCGTTCCGTGTGCGGCTCTGGCTCGCCAGAGCAGCGTTGTCACGCTGGCCACGTGACCCGGAAGTGTCTCCGGACAGCGCTGGCCCCCGGCCAATAAATGTGAGATGGGCGCACAAACCCCAGAGTCTGTCAAGACTGGCCCGTTCGGGCAGGGGTACCTTTACCTTTACCTTTACATATAGTATACTGATACTATAAAAAGCATCAGTTTGTTTGTGTAAATATTTCTTCTGAATGGTGGTAGAAGTCTATTTTGAACATTATCTGGATGACTGCCCCCCCCTAGTTAACTAAGACAAAGAAGTTGCTACATGATCACCAGTTCAAATATCCTTGGTGATACCATAACCAACCTTTGTTATAGAGAGGCTACTCCTGAGATACTCTAACATAATATTTTAAGAGCAAATAGAAACTATGAAAAAAGCTTGCTAACTTAAAGGCTATGAGTGAATTCAGAAATGCTTGCTATTTAGTCTTAGGCCTCTTCTATATGCTACAACTTAGTGAGAGTAGCGTATTTTAATGATCACAAGTATATGACAGTTATGTAGTACATACACACTCCAGGGAACTAAGCCAGTTACAGTTTCCTCCACCCCACATTTTATGATGTATCTCCCTTGGATATTACAGCATACATTTGCTATGCTCCTTATCTCTGCAACAAGTGAAAGGGCCTCAAATCTCTTGATCAGTTCTGGTGGCAACCAGGGCAATCCTATGCATGCCTACTGAGAAGTAAAACACACACAGTCCAGTGTGCCTTACTTCTAGGTAAATGGGTATGCAATTGCAACTTGTGTCACTTCTTTCCCATTAGGGGGGTATATCTCATTAGAGCCACTCTGGAGTATCTGATCAGAGGCCTGACTAGGGTAGTATCCTGTTTCCCCCAGTGGCCAGCAAGATTCTTATGGGAAGCTCACAAGCAGGACCTGAGCGTAAAACCCTTTCTGCTATTGTTTGCCAGCAATCTCAGCATTTCAGCATTGTGGGGTCACTAAAAAAGAAAAGTGGTTCACACTTTTATTTTCTTCAGCTGGTGCAGTCTTTCTTAAAGCACAAGTTTCCACTTCAGGTGTTCTCCAGTCACATCATGTTCACTTTGCTGTATGCCTCTACTTTTATTTTAATTTTATTTTATTGCAAAGCTTCCTGCATTAGCATGTCTTGGCAGATGGCAGATAGAGTTTTCCTACTCTAAGGGAATAAATATTATCTCTTCGCCAGGCCAACAAGAAAAAAAAATAAGACAGCCTTTGGTTATTCAATAGTAGTGAGAAATCTTTCTTGGCTCCCTGTAATACATGCTTTGGACCTTATTGCTACTCTCCTACTTGGATAAAGTGGCAACATTTTTATATATGAATTATTTAGCTCCACTCTACTGAAAAACAGCATCTCTCTCAAAAGCTGGCAGAAAATGGATTCTGCTCAAAGAATAATTAGCTTGTAGGGAAGGCAGAGAACCTTCTGGCTTCTGTCTTATAGTCCATTTCATTAAGCTCTTCCATTTAAACGTCTTGGAAAATTGTGATAAAAGGTATACATGTTTCTAAATGTAATCAGGCTTACCACTAAAATCTTAAATGAAAAACATACTCGTAAAGGTGATCTTAGGCTTTGCATTTTGCTTCCACAGTTGAATTACTCAAATAAAACAGACTGGGGAAACTAGTCCCCCGCCCCCATAACATTTATATCCTGCTTTTCCTCTTTCATTAAACCCAAAGTGCTGTGCATATCCAGCTAGGCATGGACCAGATCCAGACCTGCTTAGCATCAGCAAGGTAGAAGGTTCATATCATAAAGCCAAACCCTGGGACTTTGTAATTACATATAAGTTTTATATACTTTGTATCTGTTTTATAAGGTTCTCTCAAATAGGGAAATGTAGAATTGTGTGAGTTTGGATTTATTCAACTCTGTATAGTGTATGTGGCAACATAATGTTTAGAAAGGATTCAGCGAGAGTTAATGATTGCTGATTACCTTGGTGGTTACAGTCTATGTTTGTAGTTGCTATTTTGATCTGAGCTAAGAGGCTACAGAAATTCTCATTACTACCACAAGATATACAAAGGAGACATTCAACATTTCTGCTTGTAGCGCAGTTGATAACTTTTGGGTTTTATGTAGGACAACTCCTCTTAGCCATGAGACCCACTTAATCACCTTGGTCTCTTTTTCAGCCAAACTGGTCATAACAAAGATGCTCTGTGAGGATAACAAGATGAGAGTTGTGAAATACTTTGGACACTATGAAGTAGTACAGTACGGTGGCTAATAGCATGAGCTTTGAAGTCACCACTTCAGATCTCACGTCAGTGATTAACCTGCAGGGTTGTCTTACAAAATCAACTGTTCCTTATCTTCAGACAGACACTTGCAATACTGGAATAATAATTAGCATTGAGTGGCTTTGCTCTGGCTTAATATAGAATGGGCTAGTGATTGTGAACAAAAGTACAGCACACAAAGGGATTTTATTTGAATTCTCCTTCAACTGCCATCTCTCTGAGACCTCAGGGTCCTGTACCTTGTGCTAGGGAGGAAGGCCCCCACCCAAAAAAATAGTTGATTGGACGGAGGTTCTCGCTACTCACCCCTTTCTTCTGTGGTTGACTAGGAGGAATATTGCTTTTCTACCCTTTTCTCCTCCTGTAGCTGGAATGATGCTACAGCACTGAGAGGTGTACTCTTCCTGACACCTGGCAGCCATAGTAACAGGTGCTCTTTGAAAATGACCTACCTGATGGCTCCTGGATGTCATTCGCAAAAGAAAGAGAAAACCAGGTAGAGAAAGAAAAAAAGCGTGGGATAGGTATCTCAATCACTGCTGCTATCTGGCTGTTGCTGTGGTGGTGAGAGGGAAGGAGAATACTCACCCCCTCTGATTCAGATTCAAACCTCTACCTACTTGTGAGTTATGAAGAGAGATGGTTCTGCACATTTTGAACTGGGGAGAACAGCTATTGTGAGTGCCTTGAAAACTTATTTCCCCTTGAGTAGTGATTTGCAGAAGTGAGTCTCTGCTGTACCTCATTCTAAAGGAAACATGAACCTTGGGTAAGTGCCTCAAACGCCTGGAATCTCATACCACTCGGAGATTGTGGTGGCGTACAATAATAACTTTGCTAGTTCAATGGAAAAATCCTCATCTTACACTGACGATAAAAATGATGACTAAAGTATCCCTTTCAATGGCAGCATTAATGTAGTAAAGGGATGGTGTTCACCATCACATTTTGTACCCTTATGAAAGAGGCTTTGGTTATGTAACACTCAAAGGCTTCATATCAGTTATTTGTCCTGTTCCCATCTGTATCAGCCATGCTATGTTTGTGCCTCTCAGCATTGTCAAAGGAAGCATTAATAGGAAAAGTTGTGTGGAAGGGCAGCCTGACCTGCAAATTCTGTTTGGCTTCTTAGTTTTTTATATTATATTTTGAGTGGTGTGTGTGTGAAAGAGAGAGAGAGCACAACTTTTAGAATTTGGACACAATGCCTTACAAAACTTTAGCCTTCTTAAGGTGTTCAAAATAACGCGTGAGAGTTCATATTGGGACTGGATAGAAGTGGATAATTTGTCTAATTTGGTTTCTTTTAGTTTCTCATTTTTCTGGTCTTAAATTCAGTTGGCCACATTTCCACATCAGTTTGTGGGGTGGGTGGGTGTTTCCTCACAAAGAATGGTAAGGATTTTAGTGTGTATTTTTCTTAACATATACAATATTGTATGCACAGGGATGTTGGCCCCAAGGCCAATTCACACCTGCCCTTCCTCTGTAAGCCCTCAAATGCTCTCCTGGAAGGCTGACAAGGTCCTGTGTTTATAGTGAGTCTTTAGTGTGAGGGTTGAGATGAGGGGTAAATGCTCACAAAAATCTTCAAATCCTGTGTAAAGCTTGATGTTCAATGTTTGAGTCACAATTTGACATTTAGCATTCGGAGCTGTGACATACTTGACTTAAAATGAATGATAATTAGCATTTGTTTATTATTGGGACTCAGTATCATATTTGGTACTTGATTGCTTATACTATTTTATGAGATAAATGACCAAAACCCAAACAAATACACAACAGTGCAACAGAGATTTGAGAGATCTCTAGCAAGACCAAAGCATTCAAATTTTGAACTCAAAATCTGAATTCCTCCAAATTGTTAATTTTAGTTTTGACACAGGGACCATATTTGTGTTCTTAGAGAGCAAATGTGAAAACTCAAGGAGTACCTGTGTGGTGAGGTAGGCCAAAAGAGGAGTGACTGGGATCTGTGCTGTGGGGAGAGAGGGATTTAATCCTCTGCCACACCCTTCTGTTGATGACAATACTCCCCCAAGGCTGCCATTTACCCCATTAGGAAGACTTGTGTGTGACCAATGGATCAAATAGCAAATGAATTGGGGAAAAGGATTAAACATTTGTCTCCCACTGCTGCAGTCTTGATCCTAGTTCAGTTCAGTTCAGTTTGATTTATTGTGTTTAGCAAGCAGCCATTTCACACACAATAATAAAAGAATACTGCTAATAATAGTGGTTTACATTTCTGCTCCCCCACCAATACAGAATAAACCATTTCCCATTATCCCTTTAAGTGTTACTACACAAATTTGTAAAGCCTTGGTAAGAAATCTGGATGTTTTAATAGGATATACACCTCTACAACAGACAACAAAAAGCAGGTCTTTGCAGGAGACGTCTTTCCCTAATTGGAGGATTCCATAGTTCTGAAATCACAGATCTCAATTAATTTGCCTAGTCTGGGAAGTAAAAAATCAATAAATAAAGGACATGCTTCTTAAAAGTTATTTTTTTACTTAGTTATAAAGAACCTGTTCCTGTTTTAGTGAAAGAAATACGTGAATTGCAACATAACTGGAAATGTTGAACAATGGTTTAAATTTGTACTACAGCTAGCCCCTAAAATGGAAAAGATCTGATTTGTTGTTGTTTAGTCGTTTAGTCGTGTCCGACTCTTTGTGACCCCATGGACCAGAGCACTCCTGTCTTCCACTGCCTTCCACAGTTTGGTCAAACTCATGCTGGTAGCTTCAGGAACACTATCCAACCATCTCGTCCTCTGTTGTCCCCTTCTCCTTGTGCCCTCCATCTTTCCCAACATCAGGTTCTTTTCCAGGGAGTCTTCTCTTCTCATGAGGTGGCCAAAGTATTGGAATCTCAGCTTCAGGATCTGTCCTTCCAGTGAGCACTCAGGGCTGATTTCCTTCAGAATGGATAGGTTTGATCTTCTTGCAGTCTATGGGACTCTCAAGAGTCTCTTCCAGCACCATACTTCAAAAGCATCAATTCTTCAGCGATCAGCCTTCTTTATGGTCCAGCTCTCACTACTTGCTGGTGGTCACAACAGAAGCTTGCCTTTTGCCCTTTAGAAAGCTGAGTCTTCTACTGCTTTTCGTGCCCCTTCGGGAGGAAGAGACTGTTCTAGAAAACAAATCTAAATGCCTCTTGAGCTTGTATTCCTTGCTTGATGTTTCTTTGGACCCTGGGCATTGTCCCAAGTGCACACACTGATGGGTAACAGCCCTTTCCAGAGGGATCCAGCAGAGAAGGCCACAGAAAAGGAGAAGACAGTGCCTAAATTTCCTATAGGCATAGCGGGATAGAATAAGGGTGGCTTCCAGGCCAGGAACCTCTTAGTAGTAGATGTGGGCTTTGAAGGGAGGAAGTGTCTGTGACTTGATGGCACAGGTCAGTGGTAAGAATACATACCTTGCATGCAAAAAGGCAATGGTTTGATCCCTGGTACCTCCAATTGAGAGACAGTTGAGAAGTAGGTGATGGGGAAGGGTTCTATTGATCTAGATGTTATACTCCTATTGATGCAGCCCAGAATTGCATTGGCTTTTTTAGCTGCAGCGTCACACTGTTGGCTCATGTCAAGTTTGTGGTCAACCAAGACTCCTAGATCCTTTTCACATGTACTGCTCTCAAGCCAGGTGTCACCCATCTTGTATTTGTGCCTCTCATTTTTTTTGCCCAAGTGCAATACTTTACATTCCCCCCTGTTAAAGTTCATCTTGTTTATTTTGGCTCAGTTCTCTAATCTGTCAAGGTCGTTTTGAAGTGTGATCCTGTCCTCTGGGGTGTTAGCCAGCAAATTTGGTGTCATCTGCAAATTTGATCAGGATGCCCTTGAGTCCATCATCCAAGTCGTTGATAAAGATGTTGAATAAGACCGGGCCCAAGACAGAACCCTGTGGCACCCCACTAGTCACTCTTCTCCAGGATGAAGAGGAACCATTGATGAGCACCCTTTGGGTTCGGTCAGTCAGCCAGTTACAAATCCACTGAGTGGTAGCATAGTCAAGACCACATTTTACCAGCTTCTTTACAAGAATATCATGGGGCACCTTGTCGAATGCCTTGCTGAAATCAAGGAAGGCTACATCCACTGCGTTGCCTTCATCTACCAGGCTTGTAATTCTGTCAAAAAACGAGATCAGGTTAGTCTGACATGACTTTATTTTTCAGAAATCCATGCTGACTATTGGTGATCACAGCATTCCTTTCTAGGTGCTCACAGACTGTTTGCTTAATGATCTGCTCCAGAATCTTCCCTGGCATTGATGTCAGACTGACTGGGCGATAATTATTTGGGTCCTCTCTTTCCCCCCTTTTGAAAATAGGGACAACATTTGCCCTCTTCCAGTCTGCCGGGACTTCGCCTGTTCTCCAGGAATTCTCAAAGATGACTGCCAGTGGTTCTGAGATCACATCTGCCAGTTCTTTTGCCATCTCTTGGATGCAGTTCATCTGGCCCTGGAGACTTGAATACATCTAAACTAGCCAAGTATTCTTGTACTATCTCCTTAGCTATTCTGGGCTGTGTTTCCTTTGCTGAATCATTTGCTCCAAATTCTTCAGGTCGGGCATTGTTTTCTTTATCGGAGAAGACTGAGGCAAAGAAGGCATTGAGGAGTTCAGCCCTTTCTGTGTCCCCTGTTTGCATTTCACCATCTTCTCCTCTGAGTGACCCCACAGTTTCTTTGTTCTTCCTTTTGCTACGGACATACCCATAAAAGCCTTTTTTGTTGCTTTTAACCTCTCTAGCAAGCCTGAGTTCATTCTGTGCTTTAGCTTTTCTGACTTTGTGTCTGCATGTGCTGGCTATTTGTTTGAATTCCTCTTTGGTGGTTTCCCCCCTTTTCCATTTTTTGTACACATCCTTTTTTAATCTTAACTCAGTTAAAAGTTCTTTAGATAGCCACCCTGGCTTCTTTAGGCACCTTCCATGTTTCCGTCTCATTGGTATTGCCTGAAGTTGTGCTTTTACTATCTCCCTCTTAACAAACTCCCAGCCATCATGAACTCCCTTTCCTTTTAGTATTGCTGTCCATGGGATCTCACCCAGCACTTCCCTAAGTTTTATGAAGTCGGCTTTCTTAAAGTCAAGAAATTGAGTACTAGTATGCTTGGCTGCTCCTTTCCGCTGCATAGTAAACTTCAGAAGAGCATGATCACTCGCGCCTAATGATCCTTCCACTTCTACCCCACTAACCAGGTCATCAACATTGGTTAGGACCAGATCTAAAATGGCTGTTCCTGTTGTTGCTTCTCCCAATTTCTGGACAATGAAGTTGTCTGCAAGGCCAGTGAGGAATCTGTTTGACCTTATGCTCTTGGCTGAGTTTGACATCCAACAAATATCCGGGTAATTGAAGTCCCCCATTACTACTATCTCCCTTCCTTTTGCATGCTTGGCCATCTGTTCCAGGAAGGCATCATCTATGTCCTCCGTTTGGCTTTGAGGTTCTAAATCCTCCGTACTTACTGATTAATCTCACAACGGTTTAAACAAGCATCAATCTAAACTATATATAATAAAACAATGGAGACAAACCGCATTGCAAAGTGCCTTTTGAAAGCTCAGTGTCTTCACTCCTCAAGGCAAGATGGTTCTTGAGGAGCCCTCTGGTGGTAGTTGAAGAGAGGCTGTGTTTTCTGCTGTTTGCTATTGTTAAATAATAGGGCCCTTGTCATATCATCTTAGATCTGAATGTTTTCTAAAGGTTAGCATGGCTGGCAGTTTGAAATGTTACATTCCTGCAATTCAAATCAGAGAAAATCTCCCTCCTCCTCTTCCAGATTTTTATGACAACAATCATCAGTGTTCATTTTGGTTGTCTCAAAGTCCTACTTAGAGTAAACCCATTGAATTTAATGAGCATTCATTTCAGTGGGTCTTCTCTGAGTATGGCTAACTTTTGATTCAACTCATTGGCAAGACCTTCCTTTCAAGCATACTTTTGCATAAAAAAAGAAAGATAAGTGCTGCACACAAAGATCATTATGGAATGTGGATGTTTCTTTGGGCTTTGAGAAATCTTTCTGAATATGTTTCACTTCTGGAACATTATTCTATAATGTACAAAACATGAGACCATGTATTTCTTTGTCATGAAATGGTGATAGCAAGATGTGTTCTGATACACTGTTCTGAGGATATATTAAGCCATAAATTTAATAAGGTCATCATAAATGTGACTAGCATTTCCCATCTTCAGATCTGTGTCTTGCTAACTCAATGGTTAGCTTACTAATGTTAGATCATTGCTGACGTAATATCGCCTCAGGAAAATGAACTTTTCACTATATAATGACTTAATTCCAATTAACCAACACATTGAGTGTACTGTGGATGATTTTGAAGGGTAGTGTTTATAAAACATTGATCTGTCTTCAAGGCAAGTCTCATGCTCTTTATACTGAGAATGACCCACAGCCATTGCTGTCAGTTTTCAGCAAAAAGGCCTCCCCCTCCCCCCCCCCAGGTCAAGATGCATGGAAACCCAAGGCCACTAAAGTTATTTTGGCACCTGAGAGGGAAAGTCATCTAAGCTCATCTTCCTGGAAGTAAAAATACAACAACAATTAATGAAATAATTCAATTAATGAAATAACAATTTGACAGGGAAGTGGCTGCCTCAGACAGTTGATTTTAGGTGTCATAAAACAACAGCAAAATGTTCGTTTTTTTTCTCTTGTTTTAGGACACCCAAAATCAACTGTCTGAGATGGCCATTTTCCTGTCAAACCATAGGGTGAGCCATGGTCTTTGTTTCAAAGAAGTAGACATAGAAGACGTGATTGGCCATCTCACATTATTTCTAGTACATAAGAGAGACAGACAGAGACAGGCTGCGTTTGGATAACCCATTATGGCTGAAGGAATGGCTTACCATGAACGAGGAATGTGTTGGTGCTCCTCTTGCACTTCTTCCTTACTGCAACCTTCACATGTTTGCTGCTTATAGATGTGATATGAATTGTGTGAAATGAATTAATGCACAGCTTTAAAAGATTAAATAGCAGCAGGAGAATCCCCTGGAAAGTACTAGAAGCAGGGTGCATAAGGAAAGGTATTAACCATGGCGGCAAAACTCCCATTGCCATCTGGAGGAATCTTCTGCCCCAGAAGTAAGTGTGGTTACAATAGGTGCAGGGGGTTAACTTCACCTTCCCATATGCAGTAGTCCCAATCCTACTTCAATTCACCAGCAGACACTATATTGTTCAAAAGTGCACATTAATTGTCTTCCTGCAGCTAACGTCATGCCTTGTCTGGCTGTTAAGAAATGCTTTGCAGCACCAGCCTTGAATCTAGATCAGAGATGTTGGTTTTAGAGGTTAATCTATTTCAGCCAAGAAGACAAGGATTCCTGAGGCACCGTGCAGGCAAAAGTCACACCATAGGCAAATCTGGAACATTTTGTTTACCTTTCAGTGATTTAAATGGGAGAGGGTTAAGGATCTTTATGATTCTTCCATTAAAAACCAATGAGGCTTAAAAGTGTTTGGCTGTAGTCCAGCACAGAATCAAGCATGGTTTAGCCCACAGATTTCAGTAGGCTTTACAGTGCAATTCTAACAATACTTACTCAGAAGTAAACCCCTCTAAGTTTAATGGGAGCTTACACTTTAGTAAGTGGGTTAAGGTTGGCATTTTTTAGCATGCTGTGCTACAATTGTGGCTTCGCCCCCTTTGGTTGGATTGTGCTCAGTTGGTTAGAGAGTGGTGCTGATGACATCAAGGTTGCAGGTTCGATCCCTGTATGGGGCAACTGCATTTCAGGGGGCTGGACTAGATGATCCTTAGGGTCCCTTCTACAATTCTATGATTCTAAAATTTTAGTGTGATAATCTGTCAATAGGTGCTTGGTCTTAAGGTACTTCAGGGGCTGCTCCAGATGATCTTTTTGCTGATCATCCTGATTTGCTTGCAGAAAGCTTCTGCAGAGGTAATACCATGCCTACACATTAACGAGGATTTCTGTTCTGATTTGTTTGCATGGAGGTTATAGTCTTTCCATCAATCTTATCCTACAGCCTAACAACAAAAAGCATCCTTTTTTTCATTAAAGTGAACTTGCTGCCCCAGAGTGCTTTAATCAACTATAATCGCACAAACCTAAATTTCCACCGAATCCTATCTGCAAAAAGGTGAGAGGCTGGAGGAGACCCAGAACTCTACTTCAGAAGTCCTGGTAAGAACAGAGGTAGATCAGCAGTGAGTGCTTGGAGCCACATTTCACCTTTCACATTCTCTAATCTCAACACAGATGCTAATTCTGTGGTCGATCCCATGCATATCATTTCAAGAACAATACAAATAATGGTGAACTGCCTTTAGCAATTTGTGAACAATTGGAAATGAGTTGCTGGGGAATAAAGCAGCCAAATCTGACAACTACTTAAGCAAAGCTTCCATGAATTAGCCATATAAATTGCTGCTTCAGTGATTCACCTGTCCCAAATTAACCCTAAAACAAAAGTGTATCTGTCTATATCCACTTACCAATATGGTGTTCTGACTGCTAACAGGGAGCCATTCATACAGTAAACACATTCATAAGCAAAATTATGCCCCGTATGGCAATTTTGTTTATAAACTTCCAGGCTCACAAAGAACTTAAGTAATACATTGCATTCAGCAGGGGCTGGCAATTGGTAACTCACAGCTGAATAGATTAAATGCTAATCCCTTTCAATAGCTAGCGACTATATTATGCACAGCATACAAATGAATGAATATGGTTAACACACTTTATTAACAATAGCATAGCCCAAAGATTTGGGGGAGAATCTCAAAAAATGTCCCCCCCCCAACTTGATACTAATTTTGTTTGCAATTTCTTTTTGTAAGTAGAATCAAAGTGTCCTCCCATTTTCTCCATCCTTCTACATTTCCGAGTTTTATTCTAAACTCTTTGCTAAAGCTGATGGACTGACATTTTTGAGGAACAATTCATCACCTGCCATAAATACCTGATTGGCTTGGGGTTGTGTTGAAGTTTTGATGTGGGCCAACCAGAGAATGCTGGTTATGGTGCAGCATAGCAACGTAATATGTAGATAGTTATTTGTATCCCACCTTTTAGCCAGGGAGCTGAAGGTGGCATGCATGGCACCCCCATTTTATCCATGCAATAACTGTATGAGGTACTCCTCATGCTCCCTTATGGCTGCTGCTGGAGCCAGTCACCCCAATGCTACTTCCAGAGACAGATGCAGGCAGAAACTGCAGATCCATTCCAGCTTTTTTCTTCTGCCTGCCTCTCCCTCCGTCTCATAGCTCTCTCTCTGTCTGAACTCTGATCTGGCTGGCTGGCTGCAGAGGGGTGGTGGGAGGCACCAGCTGGGGAACCCCCAAGGGAGGAAGGCTCAGAACTTGGGGATTGGTGGTGGGATGATGATGAGTGGTCAGAAAGAGAAGAGAGAGCAGACTGGGAGGAGGAGGTGTCAGAAGCTGGAGAGGTAATAGGGTTTAGTGAGCAGGAAGAGACTATGGCAAAGGCCTGGACTATGCAGAATTAAACTAACAGGAAGGATTCAAAACCTGTGGGACCAGAGATTCTCAGAAGACTGGAGTAAATTTACGGACTATTTGAAAAGTAATTGTGATGGACAGATTACGCTAGTAGGTTTTTAAGAAGTTTTGTGAGGTGAATTATTTGAAATATTGCAAAAAAGACAATGAGGAGAATTATTAGTTAAAGATAATTAAAGGTAGTAGGAAATTAAGAAATTCATAATAAGGAATAAGAATGGAAAATCATTAGAAACTAAGTGGTTTCCAGCTGTAATGCTTTAGGAGACATGAAAAAAAAGATCCACAAATGGGTAAAAGTTTAATGGTAAGGATTTGCTGAACTAACAAACTGAATTGGAATACAGGGAGGGGAGGTGTGAGGAGGTCTGAGGAAATAAGTGTATGGAAGTTATGTTATTGAAAATTAATGTGTGTTTTTAATTGTTTTTTATTTTGTATGTTTATTTTTCATTTTTTGCTATATTTTAAAAACTTTCAATAAATATCTTTAAAAAAAAAAAGAATGGAAAATCATCAGAGGCATTGACAGAAG
This sequence comes from Podarcis vaucheri, assembly GCF_965113315.1. Lineage (NCBI taxonomy): Eukaryota > Metazoa > Chordata > Lepidosauria > Squamata > Lacertidae > Podarcis > Podarcis vaucheri. Next base: position 51,193,351 of record NC_138759.1, on the reverse strand, counting down.
TCCAAAAAGTATTGTATAAGATGTGAAGTTCTGTTGGATGAATGTTAATTAATATGTTAAAAGGTAAAGGTACCCCTGCCCGTACGGGCCAGTCTTGACAGACTCTAGGGTTGTGCGCCCATCTCACTCAAGAGGCCGGGGGCCAGCGCTGTCCGGAGACACTTCCGGGTCACGTGGCCAGCGTGACATCGCTGCTCTGGCGAGCCAGAGCCGCACACGGAAACGCCGTTTACCTTCCCGCTAGTAAGCGGTCCCTATTTATCTACTTGCACCCGGGAGTGCTTTCGAACTGCTAGGTTGGCAGGCGCTGGGACTGAATAACGGGAGCGCACCCCGCCGCGGGGATTCGAACCGCCGACCTTTCGATCGGCAAGCCCTCGGCGCTGAGGCTTTTACCCACAGCGCCACCCGCGTCCCCAATTAATATGTTAAAAAGTAATAAAAATGATTTTATTTTTTTAAAAAGAGAATCTATGGCAAAGACCAGTCCAGAATCAGAGGTAGAAGCAAAGGCTGGAAAGAAGGAGGGCTCAGTGGCAGAAATGAATCAGGCTGCTAAAGAAGCCAGGGTGTCTCCCCCTTCTGCTGCAACCAGCTCCTCTCCCCTCTTGGTCTCCCAGAACCTGCAGAGGTATGAAGAGAGCAGAGCAAAGACAGACAAGGCGAGGAAGTCTCAATGGCAGGTCCCAGGGGAAGAGGAGACTTAGGGAGTTGTAAAAAGGTGAGGACCTTCAGTCCTCACAACTGCCTCATTGGGGCAAGACCTACTGGGAAGAGTTGCTGTGCTCACTAGCCCTGTTTTGTTTCTTTGAATCAATTTGACTTCATGGATGCCTCGTGAGATATTGCAGACCTGCTCTTGCCTCCTGCCTTGACATCGGCTCACCACCTTTGGTGAAGATCTGTACCGGTGAGGGGCTGCTTTTGTAGCATGGAAGCAGGGAGGAGGAGTCCAGTCCTCAGCCCTCCAGATCTGCCCTGCATCTGGTCAGCTTGGCACAGGCCTTTCTCTCTGCATGGCCGCTTTTGTGGATGTTTTGTTAGCTTTTTGCCTCTTTGCCTCTTCCTTGTCCTTATTTGTTTGTCTTATCATTCCCTCCACTTCTTCCTTTGTTGAAATAAATAAATAAATTCCCTGAATGCACATTGTAATGAAATGTGCAGCACATGCCTGTGATAGAAATGGCTACTTGGACCACTTTTTTTTGGTCTCTAATGTCTGAACAAACCTTAATCATGAAACAAAACAAAGTAAAAGACCCACCGCAATGCCAGGCATGTACCCTCCATCTCCAAGATATCCTTTGCTAGCAACAATTAGAACGCCAACTTTCAACTTCCTTCTAAAATTTGGACCAGTGATAAACTGAAAAGAGGCTATTAAAGGCCATATTCAAGGGTGAGACTTGAAGGGAACAGGAGAACAATCTCTTTACATAGCTATATCATGTATTCTCATTGATGTTACAACTAGAAGATCCTCACAGGGCAAAGCCTTGGAGACACTGGCAACAGAAAGACTTATATGTGAAAGAAAAACACTGAATAAGAATGAATCTTTAAATTCAAGTGTGGCTGGAGCTTCATCTTTATGTGTGTTTATAATTACAATCACTTTCAGGGAGGCATGCTAATTTACTTTAGAGGAGTGAGTTTCCTACTTTTGATGCTTCCTATATCTTGCATGGCTATACAGCATGCAGCTATGGCTTTCTGGATCCTTGTCCCCTAGGCATACTGAACCTAATTATTTCCAAAACATGAGTGTTCAGTAGAGTGTGGAGAGCGCATCACTGCCATAAAAGACAAACAATTATCGACACCTGATGCACAGTTATACTCCCTGATCTACTCAGCCTCTTGGTTTATCCCAAAGTCAATGGGAAATTGCCAAAGATGCGGCAGGCGAAGTAGCAAAAGGCTTCATGTCATTTCCATTAGGGTGCATTTGAGAATACCACTTCTAATGGATGTGCATTGCAAAGTGCTCATGTCAGTTTGTCTTTGACCTTGCCTAATGCACTGGAAATACCTTGCGTGTATATAACTTTTAAGTCTATTTGTTGCTTCTTTTCTCTTTTACACTTGAGTGTTTTTCCAACCCTGCCCATACCTGAGCACTTCACTGATCATAGCTGACAAAATATTGTACCATGAGTACTGTGTGTGTCTCTGTGTCAAAGAAGCCTTTAAGTAATCGGTTCTCCACTTCTTCAATTCTTTTGATAATCTCTATCTTCTGATTTTAGTTCTGACTCCAACACATTAATTGGGATGGTACAATCCTTTTCTCAGTTTCCTGCCTCCCTGTTCTTTCCTTCTGCCATCTTCTGCTTCTGGTGAGTGTGTGTGTGTATCCCTTTCAACAGGGCGAAAAACAGCTGAGCCAACATTTAACAGAAGACTTTTTTTCTGAGAAAATGTCTGAGGTTTTTCTCCTTTTTCCCCTTCCTGCTAGAAAAAGAGTGTAGAATTGTCTCCAAATATTCTCCACATGGCAATAAATATATAATTTTCTCTGAAGAATTCATGACGTTTTGCCTGAGGGCTTGAAATACCTGTGCGTAATACCTGTTCTAAGCTTTTGTATGTTGCTGTTTTGTACTATGGTGTAGCTTTATAGTATTTAAAGAGCAGCCTCAGATCATCTCCCCTTCTAGAGCAACAGGGAGGTGGACAGGGGCCTCTCAACAAGTTTCATTGCCCTGGTTGACAATCACAGGAATGGAATGGGTCTTATTGCACAATGCTCTGGCCACAACAGCTGCCCATCAGGCAATGTGTGATTCTTTATGACTAGAATGCTATCATGGTATCTAACCATATGCTGGATTGTATGATAACATGCCCTGTTGACTGCTGGGCCCAAGAAGCTGCAATGCATTTTTCTCAAGGAACAGCTGGTGGCACACTCAAAGCGGAGGGCCCTCTGAGAATACAGCCTCATATAACCCAAATGCACAAGTCTAATTAATGCACGGAGGGGTTAATGCCATAGAGTAAGCTGTCCTGCCAGACTTAGCTAGGTCACTCCCCTTCTCCTTAGGAGGAAGGTAGTCTAGTCCTGTTGTTCCCTCAGTCCACCATGTGAACTCCGGTGTGTGAAGAGGTCTCAGCTGGTTGCTCCAGGCTCAGACTGCATGGCCTTTTTACAAAGTCATCATTATGTTCCTATATAAATAATTAGGAACTTTCACCACTTGGGAACTAACCTAAGTTTTGCTGCCTGTGTTTTCTGAATGCTGTATGGAAAAGCACCTGAATCTAACCTTCAAAATCTTGTAAGTAAACAATTTTTAACTTTCCAAATGTGTGGTGCTTTTCTATGCTAGAGGGAGTGAGAAGCTTTGGCGGGAACTTAGAAGAGCATCTTTTAAATGTCTAACAGCCTATATTTCCATGCTTTACTTTGCTGCATGTTTTGTGATTTTAAATCTCTGCTGGGGTTCTCTTACTAAAGAGCACCTGCCCCAAACCTGGAGCTTGGCATCCTTTTTATATACCTGTTTCCAACCAACAAATACCTTGTCCAAAGACTCTCTAAACCTGGAGCTGGCATTGCAGCACTCTACCAGTTTCATCATCTTGCTTCCGTGTGGCAGGCAAGAGTTACTACTATGGTCTAGAAAATAGCTGCCTTGTGGTGATGTCCATGCTTATAAGCCAAGCCTTGGTATGCATTCAGATTTCCTACTTCTATATGTCATGTGTTAAAAATAAATAAATAATCAAGCCAGCTGTAGAAACTAGCTGGCTACTTTGCTTTGCATTAATGTCTCTAATTGTGATGTGCTAATGAAGCTACTCTTCTCAGGAAAAGTGCTGAGATAACACTAAGATTGCTCGGCACCCAAAGCCAGTGAGCAGAGGGTAATAAAATGTTATTTCATGCTCAAGAGTTGTGGAACCTGCTGAAGGGTACCTGCTGAATAGCCTGGGGCAGCTGGGAGTTGGAACCCAACAGCACCTGGAAGTCTACAGGATCCCTGCACCTTTTCTGTTAGCAAGCCTGTAGTTTTAACAGACAGTGAAGGGGCTGACAGGGTGGTTTATTTTGTGTTAGTGCAAACTCTGCATAACAAAGGAAATTCTTTGGGGAAGGAGAGATGGGCAAATTAGGTAGCTAGCAGATGGTTTCTTCATGTACCCCAGATTGCGATATCAAAGCATTAGAAGCTGCTTTTTCAGCCTTGGTGTTGGGAACTAATTGTTTCATTATGCATATCACCGGAATAGAAGAGGGACCCATAGGTCTTGCCCTAAGGCTGGTGACGGTAGCACACGTTGCAAGATCCTTCCTTTTTGCTTCATAGCCAGCCTCATAAGGCGGTGCTTAGAGATACTTTGCCGCCCATTTGCATTTCCTGAAGGGTTTGCAGCCAGCTTCTTCCAAGCTTGCATTTTATTATTGATGCATAAATTATCCCTCCAGCTTGATTAGGCTGCCTAAAAACTAATGATATGAAACCTACAATGATCTGCTGGGAATAGCCTTTGCAGTTCAATATCTCCTTCAAGATTGTCAGGTGAAGGGTGAGGCTGACCAACTGGCTCCCCTTGTGTGCCATTAATGTCTTCAAATTCTTCTGGATGAAGGTTAGTCCTCCCTGGGAGTTACAGACATCACTGAACACATTGGGACTTAGTACAAGGGCATAGAATGGCCCTGTGTATGTATCTACACCAGTGATGGAGTTCTGCTATTCCATAGTAGATGATTGGACTATTCTGGGACACATGTCTCTAAACAGGTCCAAACAGATCACAGACTACTTCTCCATGTTCACGGAATAAGCATTTCTGGAAGATGAATGATTTGAGATGTTCTTGGAATACAACTCTTATCATCCCTGCCCAACTGTCTCGGGCTGACTGGAGTCCAGGAACATCTGGAGGACTACAACTTCTGTATCCTTGCTCCAGAGCCAGGTTGATATGAAGCACAAACCTACTCATGTTCACTCAGATGCAAGTCCTGCTGTGTTCAGTTGGGCATGCTCCCAAGTAAGTGTGCATAACACTGCAGCTTTAATCTCATTGCTGCTGTGCGTATCTATTCACCCAGTGGACCCTTTGGTGATCTAACCATGTCAGTACAAGCCATTGCAATGTAGCTGGGGAGAGTTGGGCCTTGTAGAAACACCAGTTGTGTTTCCTCTCTTCTCTCTGCACCCCACCCTTTTCTGCTCTACAGCAAAGTTAGACATCAGAAACAATAATTACTACAAGAGGAAGCAGCATGGGGTTGACATTTGCTCTCCAGCAGGATTATTTTGGCATTTGTTCTGTGCCTACAAGAAATGATAAGCTTACCTGCAGAGAAAACTGAAGAAGTAGTCATAAACAAAGAAAGGGACTAGATTTGACATAGCAGGAGAAGAGTAGAGCTTGAAATTGGGCTGTTCTTAAAGAGAGAGAAAAGCTGTGCAGTTTATGCCACATCTGTCACTGAGTTTGACTATGAATTTTAGAGGTCCTTCATTTAAAACAACATATTTCCTTCTATTGGATTGACTTCCTGAAGGTATCTTCCTAATGTGGCTTGTTCTTATTGAATGATATAGTTCTCAGTCGTGTCCCTTTGACAGGTAAGTTACATCTACAGCATTTCCCTGATCCACCAAGCTTGAAACTCTATCAAAAAAACAAATAAGATTAGTATGGCATATCTTAATAATTAGTATGTTGGATCTTAATAATCACAGAATCCTTTTCTAAGCGTTCGCAGACCAACTGTTTAATTATATGTTCTAGGATTTTTCCTGGTATTTCCTGGCTGGTAAGTTGACCAGCCAGAAGTTGCCTGGGCCCTATATTTTCCCATTTGTGAAGAACATGGGGACAGCATTTGCCTGCCTCCAGTCTATAGGGCCCTCACCTGTTCTGCAAGAACTGTCAGATATGATTCTCTTTTTCTTTCCTGGAACAGAGTGTAAGCCAGCCTTGGCCAACCTGATGCCTCCAGATACTGCTGGCTTCCAACTCTCATAACCTCAAAGCACCTGTGATCCCTGGGCTGGAGGACAGAAGGTTGGGGAAGGCTGCTGTAAGCAGTATTGGGAACAGGTGGACTGGGTGACATTTGCAGCAGAGTGACTAACTAAGCTTGTTCTAGGTATAAGCTTTCGTGTGTATGCACACTTCTTCAGATACCTGGGTGCATGCACATGAAAGCTTATACCAAGAACAAACTTAGTTGGTTTCTAAGATGCTACTGGACTATTTTTTATTTCGACTGCGTCAGACCAACACGGCTACCTACCTGAATCTAGCAGAGTGACTGTAAAGAAAGCAGCTGGATAATTGGCATTCATCAGTTGTGTGTTGCCCAGTTATTAGGATTCACAGACCTGCACAATTGCACACAAACATACACACAAGTGAGACAGTCTCTCTGTCCCCTTCCCCCTCAGCAGATAAATGATTTGGAAGCTTTGAGAATCCACTGCAGCCTCTTGTTGTGAAGTGGTGCATCTGAACAGCAGCAGCCTATCCCTTGTTCATCAAGCTGCTGTTGCATTCATTTCTTGGCAGGTGGTCTCTGAGCTACATGTGTTCAGTGCAATCCGGCCTTGGCACTTTGGAGATTTCAACAAGGTAAAGACTGCTGTTTTTAATTACTAGCATATTGGGAGGTGTGGCAAGAGAATTCATCCATCTCTCACTCTCCCCCCCCCCTTCCGATATGCATCTCCAGCACTGGCACATAATGCAATTAATCTATTTTGGGGTGTTTTGTTCTTTACCAGTTCAGTTCAGAATAGGTTGGGGGGGCTTCGCTCAAAGTATATTTGTGCTGGATTTCTCTTTGCTGTCTTGCTTGGGTTTGGTTCAAATATAATATGAGCATGCAATCCTATGCGTATTTACTTATAAATAAGCCTCTTTGTGCCAATGAAGTTCTAGGGAGAGATGTTTAGGATTGTAACCAGTGCTTTTTCCCCTAAAAAAATGTTTAGGGGAATTCTCATTTTCCTACTCATATTGAAATATTGCCCAAACTTAGATTCACAAAATGTTTAGGGGTATGTGTACCCCTGCGTCCCCCCAGAAAAAAGCACTGATTGTAACCATGGTGTATCTTTCATCCTGGGGATCCAAAAGCATTTGCTGAGGGCCTTCTCAGCAGTGGCACCCTCTCTGTGGGATGCCCTCCCAACCAATGTCAAGGAGATAAAGAACTACATAACTTTTAGAAGACATCTGAAGGCAGCCCTGTATTGGGAAGTTTTTAATGTTTGATGTTTTATTGTGTTTTGGGAGCCACCCACAGTGGCCGGGGCAACCGAGACAGATGGGTGGGGTAGAAATAATAATATTGTTGTTGTTGTGGTTACTATTATTATTTATTATTATTTAATGCCGACAAATCACTGAAAACAAAGGAAGAAGAGGGGAGCAATATGGTACAAATTTGACAGTCTCAGATGAGGTCTGGGAAGAACCGGTTTCAAATCTCCACATGCTCATGAAGCTCACTGGATGACAAAGCAAAGACCACATGGACTCTTAACTTTTAAAATGATATCTTGGGATTGTTTGTCTTTTATGGGGGTGTCTACTGAACCTTCTCCTTTTTTCCTTGAATTTTGCGCACAATGTAGCAAACCTGAGTTTGCTGCTACATAATGGTTGTTTTGGGATGTTACATTAAACTATGGTTTAGCCTTACATAAATGCCCACCTTGTGGAATGTCCCTCCCATCAGATGTCAAGTAGATAAATAACTACAGTATACAACTTTTAGAAGACATCTGAAGGCAGCCCTGTATTGGGAAGTTTTTAATGTTCGATGTTTTATTGTGTTTTGGAAGCCACCCACAGTGGCTGGGGCCACCCAGACAGATGGGCAGGGCACAAATAATACCATTATTGCTGTTGTTATTACATAAATGAGCCTTGAGAGGGTGGAGCTGATGATCCCCTTTTCTCCTGCAGTGCATCCACAAAAAAGAAAATAGACACTTTCACTTCAATTTATGGTTTATGATGTTTCGCTAAAGTATATACAGTGGTACCTCGGTTTAAGAACAGTCCAGTTTAAGAATGATTTGGTTTACAGATGCCGCAAAACCGGAAATAGTGTCTTGGTTTAAGAACATTACCTCAGTCTAAGAATAGAATCCAAATGGTGGAAGGGCACCGGTGGTGGGAGACCTCATTAGGGAAAGCGCGCCTTGGTTTAAGAACAGTTTTGCTTTAAGAATGGACCTCCGGAATGGATTAAGTTTGTAAACCGAGGTACCACTGTACATTGAACACACAATTCATGAGATTAACAATTTTGTGTTCAGATGTAATGCTAAACTGTGATTAATTAAACATGGAAGTGAAAGTGCTTGATCTTCTCATGGCTGCCCCCAGTGCCTTTCTTATAGAAAAAATGGTGCCAGAATGCCCCTGCCTCCTAATTTGGTTGTAAGTTGCTTGGGGTTGCCTTGGGCAAGAGAATGCTGGTGTGTCATGAAGTTCCTAAGTGGTGGAGGACGTTCCTCAAACATCCCAGGTCAATCAATATGGCCCAGAGCAACTTCATTCAAAATATTGCTAGAATCCTCTAGATTCTAAATCCACAAAATTGCTTTCCCTTGTTGTTCTCATGTGGCAGGAAAGTGAGATTGTGAATGAACTCCTAATGGTATATTTGTTACTTACCATATTCCTGAAACTGCTAGGATTTTCTTTTAATGCCCCAAATTGCCAGGTGAATCTGACCTAACCCTTTGAAGTTAGTATACCTAACTCGTAAGGCATTTGGATGATAGGGTTGAGTGGATGCTTATCAAATCTAAATAACACCAAAGCTGTCTTTGTCTTTGTGGGTCACAGACTGAACAGTGCTAAAAATGTTAATGCATCACTTCTTGGCCTTTTGGCTAAGATCAAGTGTAGTGTAAAAAAACTAATGCAAATATTATTTTTTTACCATGCTAATGCAAATACTAAAAATACACAGAACCTTATTGTGAGGTTCCATAGTGGTGGCATATGCATTCCCCATTTTTAATACATTTATATCCCATCTTTCCTTCAAGAAGCTCAAGGCACCACACATGGCTCTTTTGTCCTCCCCACAACCTTGCAAAGTAGGTTAGACTAAGACAGGCACCCCCAACCTCTGGCCCTCCAGATGTTTTGGACTACAATTCCCATCATCCCTGACCACTGGTCCTGTTAGCTAGGGATCATGGGAGTTGTAGGCCAAATCATCTGGAGGGCTGCAGTTTGGGGATGCCTGGGCTAAGAGATGGTGATTGGCCAAAGGCTCAGTGGCTGTGTGTGTGTGTGTGTGTGTGTGTAGATTTAGGTGAGAGGGTAGCAGCCTTGCACTGGTTATTGGACTCAAATCTTTTTATATTCAACAGTGGGGTTTGTTTTTCCCCCATGTACAAATGTATACCTTTTTATTATTACCACAAAACTCCTTTTAAAAAGTTCTCTAAACTATTTTATGGTAATTAGATTCAGTTCTACTATTTTCTGAAAGCAGAGCCATCAACTAGAAGTAAATTTTCTGGTGTACTGAGCACATTTGATGTTGAGTTTTTGAGACACCAGAAACATGTAAGCCCTTTGAGATATATTTAGAGTTGTATTTTATATGAAAGATGCTTCACACAAAAAAGGGAGGGAGAAAAGGTTACATTGTCAAGACGGAGATGTGCATGGAAGACCAGGGAGTTAAATAGCAAGGATTACCTAAGGTCAGTGTTAAATCAAATGTAAAAACAAAACCCTTGTTCCAATGGCTTTGCTAAAGCAAACATGGATACTCATGGTAAGAACTAGGGATGTTATGCTAGCATAAGCTTGCATTGCCATTGCAGCATGAAGTTAATTCTCGCTTACTCTTTCCCCCCAGGATTATCCCCCCAACCGGGTAAAAATTTGTGTTCCTTGGACTATGTTTTTAAAATAGTTTTCTGGATGGAGAAATCTAAATTGATACAATTTAGGTGAATTTGGTTGGTTCCTTTTCTGGCTATAAGGTAAATGTCTGTGTGGAATTGCATGCCCCTTTCCGTTAGAGTCATGTAGCTATATTTTGCATAGCTGTCAATTTTTCCCTTTTCTTGCAAGGAATCCTATTCGGAATAAGGGAATTTCCCTTAAAAAAGGGGAAACGTATGACTGTCCTCCGTTGTATTATCACATAGCTATATCTGACTGGCTACACGGTATTGTGATGGCATCATCTTATTTTGCTGCCTGTCTCTGTTTGGGATAGATCACCCATGTGATTTATCCAGGAAGAATGATGAAGAAGGGTGGGGAGGGTGGTGTGATGCTGCTGCACCAATAGCCAGGAGGAAAAAGCTATAGTGGAGAGATTTGAAAAAAGAGAGTAAATATTTGCACAATGTAAGTATTTTTTCCCCTCTTGTACGTGGGTAAGGCCAACCATATATATATATATGAAAGACCACCACCCTTGGAGTTGTATGGACAGGTCAAAGGTAAGGCAGCTATATGGTTTTACAATTTAATATTCAACACATTAAACACAAAGAAGAAGAAGAAGAAAAGAGCAAATCCCCTCCACTTCTTCCCCTTCTGGTTCTTTAAATATATACTACTACTGCTTAATTTTATCTTACTTTCTATGTTGTTTTTTTACTAAATGCCCTTATATTCTTCTCATTTTTGTACCAAATTTTCTTTCAAATAACATCTTACACCTAATTAATGTCCATATTGTTGTTTCTTAACTGTGCACTTATTTTCTTAATTGTAAGCATTCACTCAAACCCTACTTAGTGAATCCAATTCTTTACACTGTTTCTGTAGATACAATATAAATGGTTCCCAGTCTATTGTCATAGTCTCTAAGTCTTCCTGTAAGTCTCGCTATTTCTGCGTATTCCTTAAGTTTAAGTTGCCATTCTTCCTTCATTGGTTTCTTGTTGTCCTTCCATAGCAGCTTAAAGTATACGCGACCAGATTCAAAACAAAAAAGGGGACACGAGAAACTGCCTCATACCAGGTTCATTCCTCTCACCTCATGTTAATCTGGACCCTGCTAGACCTGCAGAACCATCAACTATATGAAGTGTGAGCAAGCAGCAGAAGAACCATGATAGACAAAATGGATGAAAACTTCAGCTCCGCACCAACTTTATGCAAGCAGCTTGGAACTTTTGTTGACTTTTCAGTAGCAACCATGTTAGATGTTGGATGATGATAAGATTGAAAGCAACATGTTTTCAGCAGAAATCAGGTGATTTTGCCTTTTCCAAAGATGCCTCCTGTATCCTCCACCCTGCAATTTATTGACAAGAACTGGTTTTTATGCACATATGTTAACTCATGGTGTTGCAAAGAATATGAAAAGTGTGTGGGAAGAAACAGAGGGCAATGTAAACAGCCTTGAGCTCTTGGGAGGAAAAGCAAGATACAAATATAATGTAGTGTTCACAGATCATAGAGAGAGAGAAATAAATATGCACAAAGTCAGGAAAGCAGGCTCCATACTTGAACTGGAACACTATGATGTCCCGATATTTTATAGCAAAAAAGCACTCTCCCCAAAAACAAAATCGTTTGCCAACTCTGATAAACAAACATACTCTGAGCATATGCCTTACTCTCTCTGCAAAGATTTCACATTCTGCATTTAGGGAGGAGGGATTCTTTAACACCCACCCACACTTATTGTACTGTACACAGAATAAGTATCGGCACAGAAAAAGATACATCCTGTTTAAATTAGTATTAAATTGTGGTAATTGGATGTAAATTCATTTGTGGTGTTTTTTTTTAAACTAATAAATATCAATTGGCAGAAAAGAGAGAGAAATATACATCCTGGTTGCTAAGAAGACAAGAAGGGCAAATTGTGGAGATTCCAAGGACAACAAAATGAGACGGAAGCAGAAAAGACAAGAGCTGCAAAGCAGAAGGGGAAACAGCAGCTCTTTAGAACCTTCTGGATTCCTATTGCCTCATGTGCAAACTACTCCAGTCACAGCTCTGGCTTCTCTCATTGGCTAAAAATATTGAAAGGTGGGGGCAACCAGGTTGGTTCGTATCTCAGAAATCATCCAGTTTTGCTTCATAACTCTCTTTCCAAATGAAATAGAGACAACTGCTCCCCCTGGTACCTCAGTACCCTCTGTAGCTGCCTCTTGTAGGCCCCGGGGCTTCTCATTGTTGCTGATGCAGAAGGAGGGCATCAAATCCCAGGAGTGAGAAGAATACCAGCCTCTTTTTCCCTGTGCCATTGTCTCAACTGCACACAGGTCTGGTAGCACCTGAGTTCTCTGAGCCTTCCTGCTTTCCTAATAGTTCTGAGGGAATGCTTAGCTTGTGGGGCCTGTATCCTCTTCTCTCTTAATTTCTTGCATTCAATGCCACAGTCAACCTAGCACTGTTTATTTTTAAACCAACCTTTTCATCGTTGTTATTGGTGATAGCCACAGCAGCAGCAGCCTCTGCCTGCCTGCAGCTCTTGGTCGGAAAGCCTTTGCTGTCAGGCATCTTTTCCCGGAGGGGATGAGCCACTCATGGAGGCCGGCTGTGTTTGCACACTGACAGCTTCTTGCTGCAGGGGATCTTGAGCTCTGTGGCACATTTGCCTCAGGTGTGCCGTAACAACAATTCTGCCACTTCAGCTATTTGGGTGACCTGACATGGGAAGAAAGCAATCCAAGTAGAGCAAACAAAAATGGGATCCGACAGCGTGGCTCAACAGGCAATGAGCAGAGAGTGCTGCGAGATGTCTGGCTTTTGCTCTGCCAACTGCTGCAAACAGGCCATGCCACCGTGAGGGAGCAAAACAGCACACCAGTCTGTGCTAGAGTCTCCATCTGCCCACAGGTTAAAACTGAAAAGAGAGATCTGAGCTGCTTCCCAGCCTCTGCCCAGCCTCATACATACGCAGCAGTGTGTTGATGCCACCCTAGAGTTAGTTTGACCTGCTATGGGTATATCAAGGGTGGGGATATTGAAATCAGTTGTTAACTGTCTATGTCAATGTTGTTTTTGCTATGTGTTCTGTTTTCATATGTTATGTGTACAGTAGAATTCAGGAAAGGGTAAAGCTACAAAAGTTTGTTTTTGCTAGTAGCTGGTAAGAAGTGTTGCACATGATGAAGGAATGGCTCAATAGATTTCAGACCAAATGGTATTTCCTTCAATTCTCTCTCATTGCAACAGCTGGGCTCTGGCAGGAGAGCCTTCTGAATGTTTGGACCACTGGGGTCCTACAGCAAACAACATACCCAAGGCTTGTTTTCTTTACCTCTAATTAAAAGTTATGGTCTAGGCAGCCTTGCTGTGTCTTCTTACAGACTCCCATCTATTGCTAAGGTATCCATGTCTTGCCAAAAGGTGTTTTCCTCCACGTCAGCATAATTCTTAGTATTTTCTCATTTTTCATCTACAGGATAGCTTCATTGCTTTGAACTTTGTTCCATAAAATTTTTGTCTTCTCAGTCACCATGACTTTTGGATCAAGACCCACATCTGTACACCTGTAATCATTGATCCATGGAGATGTGGACCCATAGTAAATAAAGAGGATCATCTCCCTTTTTGCAAATGGGGGAGGGCTGGGATTGAGAGACAGAGAGAGAGATTGGCTTGCCTACATTTCCAGAGAAGTAACTGTGTTTTTCTCTTGCAGTAAAAGCAGCCAAGAGTCAAGGCAACACCTTAAAGATTAGCAAATCTGTTATCACATAAGCATTTGTGAACTCAAGACTACTTCAGTAGATGCCTACAGCTCTCTGAGAGTTCATGGTGGAGGTGAGATTTAAACAGGGGATTTCCTGATTTGTAGCTTAGTCTGGGAGTAGGGATGTTTGAGAATTCTGCTGAAAATGGAAGTTGAAATTGCCAGTTTTCACTTATTCGTCCTTTGTCTAGAACAGGAATCAATCCAGTGAAGATGATCAGTATTCACTGTTGTTGCTTTTAGTTTACATAATTGACTGCCAAGCCCTTCCGATTCGCATTGTGTTTCTTTTGTGCTGAAATTAATGGAGTGGAATCACGTAATGGCAATGCAACTTATGTAATTACATAATTTTGCCACAGTGTACAGTAAGAGATGCTTTTGAATTATGGTGCTGGAGGAGACTCTTGAGAGTCCCATGGACTGCAAGAAGATCAAACCTATCCATTCTTAAGGAAATCAGCCCTGACTGCTCACTGGAAGGACAGATCCTGAAGCTGAGGCTCCAATACTTTGGCCACCTCATGAGAAGAGAAGACTCCCTGGAAAAGACCCTGATGTTGGGAAAGATGGAGGGCACAAGGAGAAGGGGACGACAGAGGACGAGATGGTTGGACAGTGTTCTCGAAGCTACAAACATGAGTCTGACCAAACTGCGGGAGACAGTGGAAGACAGAAGTGCCTGGCGTGCTCTGGTCCATGGGGTCACGAAGAGTCGGACACGACTAAACGACTAAACAACAACAGTAAGAGAAATAGTGTAGTTTGGGGAAGAAGGTGGCCTGCGCTGGAACGAAAACACAGCTGCAGTTGACAACAGGGCAGAACAGAAAAGGACGCCGTCTTATATCACAACCTGGGAATAACCCTCATTGATCTCAATGGGCATTTACTTTTGTCTGAATAGACCTGTGAAGGGTTGCATTCTTAGCCCCTGCACTACACCATACATCAACATGTTCATTTTCAAGTATTACTATCGACTTGCCTGTGTTAGCAGAATTTGACCTTCCTCCTTCTGACTGTGTGGCTTAAGTAAATACCATCTTCTGTTCTTGCTCTGATGAAAGCACTTCATTCAGCTCAACCAGTCTCTGCTGAGACTTTGTAACTGCTAATTAGGAATGCCCCATGCTTGGGATGCAGAGCTCTTAGCTGAGCTGATAAAATGTTACAATTAATATTGTATTAATTAAAGGCTAGTTAAAATTCTTAATCAAATATGCCCTTGAGGAAGCAACAGGTTGCAACTGTTCTTTCATATGGTATGTCGTTGCAGGTGGGGGGAAATCTCTCTATTAATTAGGCTTAGGAATTATTCAGATTTTGGTAATGAATTAGGAAAAAACCCCGTTACTTTTCTCCTTAAAGAAACGATCGCTGAAACAATTGCCCTCGGATTTGAATGTTACCTCAGCTGGCATCTCCCAGAAGTCCCTATTTATGCAAAACTTGGTTAACTTTGGAGCTGCTTCAAGCTATTTCTTTGCGTCTGCAGGCACCGAGTCTTGATAAATGCAAAGCAGTTACGCAATTGACTGAGGGCTGGGAGTAGTTACCTTGGCCAGACTTCTTTATCAGTGTAAGCAACCCTATACAGTGGTACCTCGGGTTACAAACACCTCGGGTTACAAACACTTTGGGTTACAAACTCCGCTAACCCTGAAGTAGTACCTCAGGTTAAGAACTTTACCTCAGGATGAGAACAGAAATTGCGTGGTGGCAGTGCAGCGGCAGCAGGAGGCCCCATTAGCTAAAGTGGTACCTCAGGTTAAGAACGGTTTCAGGTTAAGAACGGACCTCCGGAACAAATTAAGTTCTTAACCAGAGGTACCACTGTATACCCCCTCCCCCTCCTGTACACCACACGTCTGATCACAAATGACATCACTCTTTCTGCTCTTCACCCCCCTGCCCCCCTTATTTCTTCATTTTCTGGGGCTTCTCATTGCTTATAAAAGTGCCAAATAGCTTTAAAATACCAAGTGGTATCCCAACACCTCTTGCACATCCATGGTGCCAAACTGCTTCATAAAAGATTTAATTGCTCTTGCATTCATTCGTATGTCCAGGCTTTACCTGGGAGCTCCGAATCCTGCAGAGGAAGAAGAATAGCTACAATTGCAGGAGCCACAGCCTGCTGAGGATGAGACAGAATAGATGTTTGCTAATGGATTGTGTCAGGGAGGCCTGAGTGCTGTGGGGTGGCGTTCAGTGCCCTGGATGCCCAACTGCAGCTAGGAATAGTAGGTTTAAAGGCTTTGGCGTGACTCTGAGCTGCAGTTCAGAAAAATGAATATAGCACTTACAAAAATCTTTCCGTAAACTTCCAAGTAGGACGGAGCTTAACGGGGAGGGGGGGTGCATGAATATTTCCCAGCACCAAAAAGTATTCACTCCCTTCTGGCAAATCTGCAGTGATTGCTTTAAAACTGCAGTCCAAGTGGTTTGCTCTCACTCCGAATTAACTCAATTTGCTCTCTCTCATGTCATTGCTTAGCTAAATCTGATTGGCTTCATAGCATCAAGGCATTTTGTTCACTGACTGGTCACATGGGTGGCCCCTGCCAATTGAGAATCAATCAAGAAGGCACTGTCATCCCCTTCAGCAAGCTTTGTTTGCTCTATGTATATCATCTCAGTGACCAAATCTGATAGGCTATTTAGTCATCATGACACCCTTCCACTATGCTGTTCCCACCTGGCTGGGATTGCCATTGAGACTAACAAATAAGTCAAATGGAAACAGGAGAATATGCTGCATGACCCTCCCTCCAAGCCACCCTATCCAATAATAAAGGTAAAGGACCCTTGGATGGTTAAGTCCAGCCAAAGGCGACTATGGGGTTGAGGCGCTCATCTCGCTTTTGGGCTGAGGGAGCCGGTGTTTGTCCACAGACAGCTTTCCCGGTCATGTGGCCAGCATGACTAAACCACTTCTGGCGCAACGGAACACCGTGACAGAAACCAGAGCACATGGAGACACTGTTTACTTTCCTGCCACTACAGTACCTATTTATCTACTTGCACTGGCGTGCTTTCGAACTGCTAGGTTGGCAGGAGCTGGGACAGAGTAACAGGACTTCACCCTGTTGCAGGGATTCTAATTGCCAACCTTCCGATTGACAAGCCCAAAAGGCTCAGTGGTTTAGATCACAGCATCATAGAACATGTGGGAATACAGGGATTTAGAGGAGAACGTCATGTGGTCAACAGAAAATTAATGAAGCTACAGGAAGACTACCATCTACATTAAACAACTGTATGGATGACCTCCAGTTTTAACCCCCTTTCATTGGGGGTATAAATGAACAAACAAAAGGAAAGAAAACTTAAGTTATTCTATGTGCCCCCTTTTTGAATCCCATTTGGTGTGGGATGTAAACACAGGAGCAGTCAATGACAACATTCCTAGAGTGTACATGTTACAACATGGGAAGGGATGTCTGTCCAGCAAGCAGGTAAACTTCCTGGGGACAGACTTCCTCCGCATGTGACCAGAGGTGGGTGTGGCCTCACCTGTGCAGGTAATGACAAAAGCACAGGGCAGGCAGCCATCTCTCTCTCTGTGCCATCACCTTTCGAAGAAGCAGGATGCCCTCTTGGCTCTCAGCCAAGAGAGGAGAGGGCTATCTTCCTATAAGATAGATTCTAAAGTGTATGTAACCTTTTTAAGCCTGTCTGCCGTCTGGGATCATATTGTGAACAGATCGTGAGTAAACTCTTTTATACTTTTATAAAGACTGTGTTGTGTCTTGTATTTTAAGAGGGAACAAAGGGGAAATTACCAGAGTAATTATTATAGAGGTTCTAGCGAACCTGTGCACACGTTACCATTGCGAACTTAAAGGGGAATGTCTATAAACTCTGCTGATATTTTGGGAACTTGTTAGCACAAGTTGGATAAGGATATAATTAGTCAATATATCCTCTCCTGCACCCCAGAACATTCCCACAAAGGGTTAGTGGCCCCAGTATTGCATATTTCTGCGTATTTTTGAAGGATTGCATTGGATTGTGATTTTGAGTTGAGTAGTATTTTTCTGAGTTAACTTCCTGGTAAGCACATGGTCCTTTGTTCCATTGTGCAGTGGGGATTAAGCAACCCCCCCTTCCCTCAGAGTTCACAGTGACCCAAGGCAGTGAAGAATTGTTTTGTATTTTGAGATTTTTGAGATTTTTGATTTTAAAATTTTGAGAAATTTTGAAATTTTGAAGAATTTTCAAATTTTGGATTTTAAGATGGCTAGAGCAGCTTTTGATAGTGATGCAAAGCTAGGAATGCCTGTGCTGAATGAGTACAATTTCATACACTGGAAGCAGCGCTTGATAGCATGTTTAGATTATAAGCATATTTTGGAAGTTTTAAAGCCTCAGCCTACAGGATCATCTGAGGAAGATTTAGCCAAGATAAGTGCTTGGAAACGCATGAACAGCGAAGCTAGACACATAATTTTGAGTGGACTTCGTGATGAACAGCTATCATTAATAAATAGTACAGATGATGCATCTCAAATCTTAAGAGATATTGAGCGTGTGTATGGAGAATCTAGCATAAACAGCTTCAGAAACTTGGTGTGTAAATTAACCAGATTGAGGATGAATTCAAAAGAGGAATTCACAGAGCACATCAACAAGTTTACTGAGATTATTCAAAGAATTGATCTGACTCCCAAAGCTTTTGATGAGGATACAAAGATAGCATTTTTGTTATCATCACTTGGACCACGCTTTAGCGCATTTGTAAGTTTGATGGCTCATAGACAAGGTCTGACTTTTAAAGACTTGATTGGTTATTTAAAAGAAGAATGCAGAGATAGAGCTGAATCTCCAGTGAGAAATGCTAGAAGCAAGGACAGCAGTTATGCATCTAGGCAATGTACAAAGTCCAAAGAGATGCCTAAGAAAGTGATTTGCTTCAATTGTAACAAAGAAGGACACATTGCAAAGAACTGCAGAGCTCCTAAAGCGAAGAAACCCCACCCCTTTCAGCCAAAAGGGGAAAAGAAGGGGAAATGTGAATGCACATGGTTACTGCAAGAAAGGAATTTAGCTGTCCAGAATCGTGAAAATAAACGTAATAAATGGATTTTAGATTCAGGTGCCAGTTCGCATTTTTCATATAAAAAGGACTCAAGAGTTTGTATATTTCCCTTTTGAGACCCCACAAAGTAATTATCTGCCTTCGAGTGTTACAACGTCCCCTACAGGCGATGCACCAGAAGACGCAGAGGACCAGAACCCTGGCGGCACCAGAGACGAAGATGAGGACTCAGATGGGGACATGCCTGCATTGGAGGAGGATGAGGAAGCTGATGCGGTCGCAGAACCAGAGGTCAGGATCTCATCCAGAACCAACAAAGGTGTCCCACCAGTACGGTTGTCCTACTTTGCAGAGTCGGCGTTTCCACAGGAACCTTCCACTTGGGAAGAGATACAGGAGATGCCAGCTGCAGAAGCCAGTCTCTGGAGGAAGGCCGCGCAGGAGGAGATGGATGCACTGCATCAGAACAAGACCTGGACACTCACTGAGCTGCCTCCCGGTAAGAAGGCCATTGGCAGTAAATGGGTTTTCAAGGTTAAGAAGGGGTCAGAAGGAGAAGTGCAGTGCTACAAAGCTAGACTTGTGGCACAGGGATTTTCACAGCGTTTTGGTGAAGACTATGATGAAGTTTTTGCACCAACTGTGAGGTACAGCAGCGTAAGAATGCTTTTAAGCATTGCAGCCTCCAAGAAAATGAGGGTGAAACACATTGACATTGCTACCACTTTTCTACATGGGCAGATTTCAGAGGAAATTTACATGAAGCAGCCCAAGGGTTTTGTAAAACCACATGAGGCACATCTAGTGTGCAAGCTGCAGAAAGGACTTTATGGACTTAAACAGGCTGCCAGAGCCTGGAACCAGAAGTTGCATAAAATGTTGACGCAACTTGGGTACAAGCAAGGCGACGCTGACAAGTGCTTGTACAGTAAGTCAAATAATGGACAATTTTCATATATCCTAGCATTTGTTGATGACCTGATTATTGCCACAGCAAGTGAGAAAGACTATACACAGATAGTAAAACACCTCAGCAAGGAGGTGGAGGTCAAGGAGCTAGATGTCCAGTACTACCTCGGGATCCAGGTGGAAAGAGAAGAGGACGGATCATTTCTTCTTAGCCAAAGACAGAAGATCCACGAGCTAGTTGAGCACATGCAGATGCAAGACGCACATCCAGTTGCTACACCGATGCCTACTGACTTCCTGAAGAATCAGCAGGATTCGAAGCAGTTGCCAGACAACAATAACTACAGGTCGGCGATTGGTAAACTTTTGTATTTAGTTACCACATGTAGACCTGACTTAGCTAATGCTGTGGGGATTCTTAGCAGAAAAGTGAATTCTCCCACTGAGCATGACTGGGCAGGTGAAAAGAGGGTGGTGCGATATTTGAAGGGTACCATGAATTGTAAATTAAGGTTACCAGCCATCAGAGACCCTAAGATGGTTGGGTATACTGATGCGGATTGGGCTGGGGATAATGCTGATTATAAATCAACAAGTGGTCATGTTTTCATGTTTGGGGATGGACCTGTTTCATGGGGCAGTTATAAACAGAGCTGTGTAGCATTATCTTCCACAGAATCAGAATACGTTGCAGCAACAGAAGCCTGCAGAGAGATCGCCTGGCTTGATCAACTCATAAAGGACTTTGGGTTGGTGAGAAAAGGGCCTGTCAGCTTGCTAGAGGACAATCAAAGTTGCCTGAAGCTGACGCAGAGTGAGAAGTTCCTGGCCAGAACAAAACACATTGGGGTTAAATACCACTACATACGCCAGATGATCCAGGATGGACTTGTGGAACTATCCTACTGCAGCACCCAAGAGATGACTGCTGACATCCTGACGAAACCCCTACCAAGAGAGAGTTTCCAGAATCTACGTGTCAAGCTGGGACTCTGGGTGGTTGAATAAAGTTGTTTATGTTTTGTATATGTTGTATTGCCTGAGAAGGGGTATGTGGGATGTAAACACAGGAGCAGTCAATGACAACATTCCTAGAGTGTACATGTTACAACATGGGAAGGGATGTCTGTCCAGCAAGCAGGTAAACTTCCTGGGGACGGACTTCCTCCGCATGTGACCAGAGGTGGGTGTGGCCTCACCTGTGCAGGTAATGACAAAAGCACAGGGCAGGCAGCCATCTCTCGCTCTGTGCCATCACCTTTCGAAGAAGCAGGATGCCCTCTTGGCTCTCAGCCAAGAGAGGAGAGGGCTATCTTCCTATAAGATAGATTCTAAAGTGTATGTAACCTTTTTAAGCCTGTCTGCCGTCTGGGATCATATTGTGAACAGATCGTGAGTAAACTCTTTTATACTTTTATAAAGACTGTGTTGTGTCTTGTATTTTAAGAGGGAACAAAGGGGAAATTACCAGAGTAATTATTATAGAGGTTCTAGCGAACCTGTGCACACGTTACCGTTGCGAACTTAAAGGGGAATGTCTATAAACTCTGCTGATATTTTGGGAACTTGTTAGCATAAGTTGGATAAGGATATAATTAGTCAATATATCCTCTCCTGCACCCCAGAACATTCCCACATTTGGCACCATTGTTTCTCAGATGCTTTTTCATCCTGGATTAGGTGAGGTTACCCAGTCTTGCATCACACAGTGTGTGGAAGACATTACAATGTTGACATAGCCAATTGGATCAGGCTACATGCTAGTATCAGTGAGAGTGACAGGGGCCATGTTAAAGATTATGCAAACAGTTCCGCAGGGTGCTGGAAAATTGCCACAGAAGAGAGGCATTGCCAAAATGTTTGCCAAAAGAAAAGGTGAGTTGTTTGTGGTTAGCTTTATAGTTGTATTCTGATGGTGTGTTAAAAGTAACAATGGGGAGGAAAGAGAGAAAAATTACAGACAGGAGCCTCTTCCCCTTTATTGACACATTTCCAGGCTTTAAACTTGGAAGACTGGGAGGACTTGCTAGCAGTCTCCTTTAATGTAAGCTACATGATTAAAGACTCCTTCTGGAAACCCAGGAAGAAGTCAATTAAGTAAGGAGTAGATGACCAAAACCTGTGGTAGATCAGGTAACCTTTATTAAGCTAAGGTATCTTTGCTCACATCTGCCAGCTGGTCTCGAATGTGTTGCCAGGGAGGGTAGCTGTAAAACTCTCATTGATTTTCACCCAGGTAGCTTTGAAACTTTAAAGGTCAGGCCACACTTGAATCAAAGTTCTCTGAAGCTATTAAACATATCCTTTAAATATATCCACTTACTTGGATGCCTCACACTCTCATCTTTAGGAGCTGTGTGTACGGTGGTGGTTGTTATTGTGATATTTTTTAAAATTCTGAGTCTGTAGTTACAGCTAGAGTGGCATTTAGCTAAGTTTTACTCAGAGTAGACCCAATGAAATTAATGGACCTGAATTAGTCATGTTAATTATTCTCAAAATGTCTACTCCTAGTAAAACTTAGCTGAAGGCCATCATTAATTTATAGTCCACTAAACTGAAATAAAAGTGCATGCCACAAAGCCATAAATTCTTAGGATATTGAAAGACAGGGGCACCATCGCTGTGGGAGCCGAAGCCCCCCACCACCTCACCATTTTGAATGAGGGGGCTGACCTCCCCCAATATTCCACAGCCCACACAGTGAAAGGAGGCCTGAAAGGGCACACTGCACGCTCTGAAAGGCCTGGGGGGGGGCTGCTGTGACTGCAATGGGCTCCATTGGGCCCTCCTACAGTGGAGGGCTCTGTTGGGCAGCCATGGGAGGATCCAACAGAATCCATCTCTGCAGCAGGAGGGCCCAGTGGAGCCCACTGCAGTCACAGCTGGCCCCCTTAGGCCTTTCGGAGAGTGCAATGGGCCCCACTGGCTTCTACCCGCTGTGTGACGTCACATATGTGACGCACGTACACCACACACGCCAGGCACCCACAACGTTGGGCGAAGCCTGGCAGGCAGGTTGAAAGAAGCACATAGCTTCTCAAGCTGAAGATGACAAAACTCTGGCCCTATAGATGCTGCTAGACTCAACTCCCAGCAGACCCAGCCAGCATTGCCAATCATCAGAGATGATAGGAGCTGTATGTCAGGGACATTGGGGTGGGGGGTGGGGCTACAGGTTCCCCACCTGTGTGCTAAGTGGGGGTTAGCCTGCCATCAGATAAACAGAAAACTACTACCTGCCTGAAAAGAAACCTATCTTCAATCTTTTCCCTTTTATTCACTTTGGGAATCAGGGAAAATTCTACATTCCAATGTCAGTACTGCACCAAGGTCTTTCAGAAAAGGAAAAGTTCAAATTGCATTAAGATTACGAAAGAGATAAATTGACATTGGCTACAGTCCTAGGTAGCCATATGTACACAAGCCGGGAAGAAAGATCTTATAGCTTATAGACAGAGGTGTTCTGAAGATCTTATAGCTGATAACATGGCAAAATAGATTATCTGTGTTTCCGTTTAGAAATGGCATATCTGTTCAGCCAGGTGATTTGAGTGCAATAAAAAAACCCTTTAAAACACCTCTGACTGTGAGCACATCTCCTCCACCTGCACGTATACTTGTGCAAGATTGCAGCCATTGATTTTGGCTGAACACTGTTGGTTTTAGTCACACACGGCTCTGATTGCTAGAGGGGAAACCACAGAGGTTTTGCCCTGGAATTGAAAAATGGCTGTGAGCTTTGCATACAAACTGGAAGGGAACGTCATCTTTCAGTTTCCTTCTTTAAACAAAGTTTGCCGTACTGTGTTGGGAGAAATCAAGTTCATCCCTCTAGTTTACTCTGCACAGAAGTTTGCTCCACAATGTCAACCTCACCAATTAAACATAATCTGCACTTGAAGCTTTAATAGATTGACCAATGTGGTAATTATGTACCCACTTACCTCAGAGTAAACCCCATGGAACTCAATGACACAAACTTCGAAGTAGACACATAGAGGATTATACTACTAGCAATTAATTTGATAAATTTGTTCAAATCTTTTGAAAAGCAAAGCAAATAGAAGCACATGCGAAAGCCACACCCAATAACCAATCAAGGTGGGAAGATATATTTTAGGTAGTTTCTAAAAGATTGGAAGATGCTGCCATCTGTGATTCTTTTGATTCTTGAGAACTTGAGGGAACTCAGTGCCAAGTTTACTGATATTTGGTGCTGTTGATTTCCTCCTCATTTGTCCTTTGAATTACCGTACTCTTCCGTGTATAAGACGATGTTTTTTTAACTTAAAACAATGCTTAAAAATTGGGGTCGTCTTATACATGGGTAGTGCAGAGGGGGGACAGTGGAAATGACTTCTGTCTTGAGTAGTAGATTGTCACTGGCTTTATTGCGGGTGATAGGCTGCTGAAGCAATGTCCGCTTGCAATTGGTCACTGTGTGACAATGTCCACTGGTGATTGGTTGCTGCTGCAGCAATGGCTGCTGGTGATTGGGCTCTGCTGCTGCAATTGGGTGTGTGATTGGCGGCTGCTGGTGTCAATCGCAAATAGATAGGAGGCTTCTGTGTTGTGTTCGATTGCAAGCGTTTGGAATTTGGGTGAGCTTTTTTTTGGCATTCCTCCCATTCTAGACAATCTCCCCCCCCCCCCCCCCAATTTTCTTAATATTGAGTCCCCAAAATTAGGGGGCGTCTTATCCATGGGGGCATCTTATAGATGGAAAAGTATGGTACATACCTTCACAGTGGTTGGTTTTTGTTTTAAATCTAATTTTGGATTGTTTAGTTTGACTTCCTATAGTGCAGCCTTTGCCAACCTGGTCCCCTTCAGATCTTTTGGACTACAACTCCCAGCACTGGCTACACTTTCCAGTGCATTTCTCCATTATTTCCCAAATCACAAGAAGCCTGATCTTTTGGGGAAGCGGGTTTCTTGTGCAAATCCCAATCGACTACAATTGTGCAACCTGAACCTGCGATTGAATCCCATCCAAAAATAAGGGCAGTCTCGGAGGGTCTTTAGTTGAGCTGGGGAGTGAATAGGAAAGTTTACACTACTACTAAGAACTGTCCAGCAATATGCCACTTGAGGGAAGCTTCCAGTTTCTGAACTATGGATGGCTGGTTTATTTAGAGAAATTATTATTATTATTATTATTATTATTATTATTATTATTCTGCCCATCTGGCTGGGTTTCCCTACAGGGTAGCGTCCAACATAGTGCTAAAGTTTCTCCTGAATGATGGAACATTCCCCCCCTAAATCTATTCTAGGAGGTTCCCCCGACTCCCTGGAGCAGATTTTGGGAGGAGACATGGCACTCATGAAGGGAGAAGAAGGGGAAAGTCCCATTGCTGAAGCAGAAATCCTTGACCTGATGGGACTTGTTAGCTGAATACTAATCAGCCATTGATTGGATTATATGTTTGCTGCTTTTCTACAAAGTTATCTCCAAAGCATCAAAAGAATACCAATTAAATATAAAAAGCATTGGGAACAGTTACAAATAATCATAATATCCATAAGTAAATGCAGTGCTTTTTTCCTTTAAAAATGTTTAGGGGTACTCTCATTTTGACTCAAGAAAATGATCATTTTATAGTTCAAATCTGGAAAAATAAATATAGTAAATGGAGAAAAGTGCAAAGATCCACAAAATGTTTAGGGGTATGCATACCCCTGCTTACCCCCAGAAAAAAGCACTGACTAAATGCTTCATAAAAACAGTCCGTACTGTTGTACAGTCCGTACAACCTTGGACGGCAGTGAGGAAGGTGAGTAGGTCTGCCTGCAGTGTCCCCAGCAGACTTAAGTGACTATGACCCAATGACAGCACTGGGCCAGTGTGGACTAGCCTCCTTGCTCCTCTCTACTGCTTGTGGCAGTGCCCTCAACATGGGCTAGGTGTCCACTGTTGGATATGCCAGGCTGTCACCATGTGGGCCCTCTGTGCTGCAAGTATGGCTATCCAACATACAAATGCAGCTGATGACCTAGGCCACTGGGTGCTGGATGCTCACAGAGGTGAAATGGCGAGGGGTCTTTCCTTGCCGAGACAGAATCATAAATCACTAGCAGTATTGATTGCCTTGCCCCATCAGCGTCATTTATGACTGAAACCAGTAAACTTTAATTAATTTGTGCTTTATTTCAAGGACTGTTGACTTTTCCAAAATGTTAATGGGGACTTAAAAAAGGATGAATAAAATGTGGCGATAATCAATGTGTGCACAGGTGCTCCTGCATTAAGGATATATATCCATCAGTGATGCAAGTA
This sequence comes from Podarcis vaucheri, assembly GCF_965113315.1. Lineage (NCBI taxonomy): Eukaryota > Metazoa > Chordata > Lepidosauria > Squamata > Lacertidae > Podarcis > Podarcis vaucheri. The sequence goes on along the minus strand of NC_138759.1, from coordinate 51,167,440 downwards.
AAAACCTATATGAATTATTCCATGTCTGAAATAAAAATTATGCTGTGTTGTAATGCGAAGGGTTTCTCAAATGCCCCTTTCTGCTTTACCTCTTGATTGCAGTTCCAATAAGTAATTTGCATTTATTTTATTGTTTTAGGTAATGGTGAGTCCATTTCTAAGTAATGCCTAAGAGGAGGAAATAACATTTCAACGGGTGATGCAGTACAGTAGTATTTTATTTTCCAAGGGAGAATCCCATAACCTCTGTGTGTTTGAAAGTACTGACAGTCATGAGTTTATCCTATAGGACAGTGGTTTTCAACCAATGTGCTGTGGCACCTGGGGTGCCTTGAATGATGGTCAGGGGTGCTGCAGGCAACATTGGCCTCTGTCCCTCTTTCCTTCCTTCCCTCCTCTGACGCCCCCTCACGTCTCTGCCTCCCAAAGGCTTGCACAGCTGTTTGTTGCAGCAGATCTGGCTACAAGCTCCTCAGGAGTATGGTGCCTCTGGGGCTGGCCAAGGGGTGCTTCCCAGACCCCTGTGGGGCAGTGTGAGGAGGCACCTCTCTTTGGGGGGGGCAGCTCAGAGACCAGGGGGCAGCAGTGGCTGCCCAGGCCTCCCAAGAAGAGGGGAGAGGAGAGGAGGCTGAGGGAACACTCCACAAGGGGAGTGTCTGAAAAAGGGTGAGAGGCTGCCAGCTCTGCAGGCAAGGGGAGACATAACTGTTTTCCTGAGCCCCACAGGGGTGCAACAGAAAGAATGCAGTTGGTCAAGGGAGCCATGGACCCAAAAAGGTTGAAAACCTCTGCTATAGGATAATGTGTGGGTTGTGGAAGTTAGGTAAGTAGCAGGTGTTACTGTGGGAACAGAATACGTTTCCTGAGAGATATGCCATAAATATCAGCACTCCTTTTCCTGTTAATTGCCACCGTGCAACTAGATTGCTTGTTTGGGAAAGCTAAATGTGGGCGGCTCACTGAGAAAGGGATTTCAATTTGCATTGAGGAGATCCATTAACTGACCATTTCAGGGCATTGGCAAAGGGAAGCTGCTTGGCTCAAAGCACTGGGAGACCAACAGACAACAACACATTAAAGGGACTTAGCTGGCCACCAGCACCCATTCACAACCGCCAGGGTTAGAAACCTCCATCCAAATTATGCCTATGCAACTCCCTACGTGTTACACCTGGCACCCATGGTGGGAATACTTTGATCCTACTAGCAACTTGAATGCTTCTCCTTCTCCTTTTGACCTAGGAAAACTTGCCCCTTGACTAACCAACCCCTTTAAGAAGGGATCCACGTGTGTGTGAGTGAGTGTATGTATAGTTTATTCATTTGTGTATGTATAGTTTTTTCATTGAATTTTCAAAAAGAAAACAACAGATATTCGTCTCTTGCCTCTTGTCTCCTCCCCGCGCTGCCTCGGTTTCCCTCCTGGGAAGAAGAATCCGGTGCTTTTTATGATGGAGGACCTCTGTAGCCAACCCCAACGACACGATCTCAAGATGGAAGGGGAGGGAACAGCTGCAGTCGCCTGCGATTCCTGCGCAATGTTTGCCATCTTGCCAAAGGTTGCAGGCAGCTTTACCTGCAGCAATTGCATGTTGATTGCCCTCTTAAAAGACAAAGTCCAGCAACTGGAGGAACGTGTAGCTACGCTCCAAAGAATTAGAGAGCTGGAGCTCTTCTTGGAAGCAACAGAGCACACAGTCTCCACCAAGGAGGAGACAGGGGACTCCCCTGAGAAGGAGTCTAGTTCACCAACACAGGAGCCAGATATATGGAGAAACGTGACTCAAAGAAGTAGGAGGCCCAGGGTTCACTCTGATTGCTTAGAAATACACAATCGCTTTGAGGTCCTCTCCCCTAGCATGGAAGACGAAGAGCAGACTCCATTTGAGGATCTCTCCCTCATTACAGTCGATCAGGTATATGAAGATGAGCAGCAAAGTCAGTCCTCAGGGAATGTGCAGGCGACCTTGGAACGGACAGCTCACGGAAGAACCCCGACCAAACCCAAGAGGAGGCGTGTAGTGGTGATAGGGGATTCCCTACTGAGGGGAACAGAAGCAGTGATCTGTGGGCCTGACAAGATGTCTCGGGAAGTGTGCTGTCTCCCCGGGGCTAAGATCCAAGATGTAACTGAACGACTGCAAGGAATCATAAAACCCACTGACAAATACCCCTTCCTCTTGGTTCATGTGGGAACCAATGACACTGCAAGCAATAGCCTCCAGAAGATCAAAAGAGACTACGAGGCTCTCGGCAGGAAATTGAAGCAACTAAATGCACAAATTGTCATCTCATCTGTCCTCCCAGTTGAACGACGTGGCCCAGGGAGAGAGGGGAAAATAGTGGAAGTGAACAGCTGGCTTCGCAAATGGTGTAAACAGGAACGGTTTGGATTCTTAGATCACGGACTGCAGTTTCTTGAAGATGGACTTCTGGCAAGTGATGGGCTGCACCTCACAACGGTTGGGAGAAATGTTTTTGCCAAAAATCTCAGAAACCTCATCAGGAGGGCTTTAAACTGACTAATGTGGGGGAGGGAGACAGTGCTCCTGAAGGTAGGAGTCTATCAATTAATGAAGATGATCATCCAAATGTCATAGACCAAATGGAGCAAACAGCACGCGGACCTAGTGGTGGGAGGAAAAAATCCTTAAATAAGAGACACGGGGGAATGATTAATGGACTTCAATGTCTGTACACTAATGCGCAAAGCATGGGAAATAAACAAGATGAGCTTGAGCTCTTGGTACAGCAAACTAAATATGACATAATAGGCATCACTGAAACCTGGTGGGATAAGTCCCACGATTGGAATGTAATAATGGGGGGATACAATCTATTTCAGAGAAACAGACCAGACAAGAAAGGAGGAGGAGTGGCGTTATATGTCAGGGATGTGTATACCTGTGAAGAGATCCAAGATTTAGATCCTCAAAGCCAAAGTGAGAGCATTTGGGTCAAAATTAAGGGAGAGAAGAATAACAGAGACCTCATTGTGGGAGTTTACTATAGATCCCCAAGCCAAACGGAGGACATAGATGATGCCTTCCTGGAACAGATGGCCAAGCATGCAAAAGGAAGGGAGATAGTAGTAATGGGGGACTTCAATTACCCGGATATTTGTTGGACGTCAAACTCAGCCAAGAGCATAAGGTCAAACAGATTCCTCACTGGCCTTGCAGACAACTTCATTGTCCAGAAAGTGGGAGAAGCAACAAGAGGAACAGCCATTTTAGATCTGGTCCTAACCAATGTTGATGACCTGGTTAGTGGGGTAGAAGTGGAAGGATCATTAGGCGCGAGTGATCATGCTCTTCTGAAGTTTACTATACAGCGGAAAGGAGCAGCCAAGCATACTAGGACTCAATTTCTTGACTTTAAGAAAGCCGACTTCATAAAACTTAGGGAAGTGCTGGGTGAGATCCCATGGACAACAATACTAAAAGGAAAGGGAGTTCATGATGGCTGGGAGTTTGTTAAGAGGGAGATACTAAAAGCACAACGTCAGGCAATACCAATGAGACGGAAACATGGAAGGTGCCTAAAGAAGCCAGGGTGGCTATCTAAAGAACTTTTAACTGAATTAAGATTAAAAAAGGATGTGTACAAAAAATGGAAAAGGGGGGAAACCACCAAAGAGGAATTCAAACAAATAGCCAGCACGTGTAGACACAAAGTCAGAAAAGCTAAAGCACAGAATGAACTCAGGCTTGCTAGAGAGGTTAAAAGCAACAAAAAAGGCTTTTATGGGTATGTTCGTAGCAAAAGGAAGAACAAAGAAACAATGGGGTCACTCAGAGGAGAAGATGGTGAAATGCAAACAGGGGACACAGAAAGGGCTGAACTCCTCAATGCCTTCTTTGCCTCAGTCTTCTCCGATAAAGAAAACAATGCCCGACCTGAAGAATTTGGAGCAAATGATTCAGCAAAGGAAACACAGCCCAGAATAACTAAGGAGATAGTACAAGAATATTTGGCTAGTTTAGATGTATTCAAGTCTCCAGGGCCAGATGAACTGCATCCAAGAGTATTAAAAGAACTGGCAGATGTGATCTCAGAACCACTGGCAGTCATCTTTGAGAATTCCTGGAGAACAGGCGAAGTCCCGGCAGACTGGAGGAGGGCAAATGTTGTCCCTATTTTCAAAAAGGGGAAAAGAGAGGACCCAAATAATTACCGCCCAGTCAGTCTGACATCAATAGCAGGGAAGATTCTGGAGCAGATCATTAAGCAAACAGTCTGTGAGCACCTAGAAAGGAATGCTGTGATCACCAATAGTCAGCATGGATTTCTGAAAAATAAGTCATGTCAGACTAACCTGATCTCGTTTTTTGACAGAATTACAAGCCTGGTAGATGAAGGGAACGCAGTGGATGTAGCCTACCTTGATTTCAGCAAGGCATTTGACAAGGTGCCCCATGATATTCTTGTAAAGAAGCTGGTAAAATGCGGTCTTGACTATGCTACCACTCAGTGGATTTGTAACTGGCTGACTGACCGAACCCAAAGGGTGCTCATCAATGGTTCCTCTTCATCCTGGAGAAGAGTGACTAGTGGGGTGCCACAGGGTTCTGTCTTGGGCCCAGTCTTATTCAACATCTTTATCAACGACTTGGATGATGGACTCAAGGGCATCCTGATCAAATTTGCAGATGACACCAAACTGGGAGGGGTGGCTAACACCCCAGAGGACAGGATCACACTTCAAAATGACCTTGACAGATTAGAGAACTGGGCAAAAATAAACAAGATGAATTTTAACAGGGAGAAATGTAAAGTATTGCACTTGGGCAAAAAAAATGAGAGGCACAAATACAAGATGGGTGACACCTGGCTTGAGAGCAGTACATGTGAAAAGGATCTAGGAGTCTTGGTTGACCACAAACTTGACATGAGCCAACAGTGTGACGCGGCAGCTAAAAAAGCCAATGCAATTCTGGGCTGCATCAATAGGAGTATAGCATCTAGATCAAGGGAAGTAATAGTGCCACTGTATTCTGCTCTGGTCAGACCACACCTGGAGTACTGTGTCCAGTTCTGGGCACCACAATTCAAGAAGGACACTGACAAACTGGAACGTGTCCAGAGGAGGGCAACCAAAATGGTCAAAGGCCTGGAAACGATGCCTTATGAGGAACGGCTAAGGGAGCTGGGCATGTTTAGCCTGGAGAAGAGGAGGTTAAGGGGTGATATGATAGCCATGTTCAAATATATAAAAGGATGTCACATAGAGGAGGGAGAAAGGTTGTTTTCTGCTGCTCCGGAGAAGCGGACACGGAGCAATGGATCCAAACTACAAGAAAGAAGATTCCACCTAAACATTAGGAAGAACTTCCTGACAGTAAGAGCTGTTTGACAGTGGAATTTGCTGCCAAGGAGTGTGGTGGAGTCTCCTACTTTGGAGGTCTTTAAGCAGAGGCTTGACAACCATATGTCAGGAGTGCTCTGATGGTGTTTCCTGCTTGGCAGGGGGTTGGACTCGATGGCCCTTGTGGTCTCTTCCAACTCTATGATTCTATGATTCTATGATTCTAGATATAGTCAAACAATAAAAACTAAATAATAATAAACCTAGACAATGTGTCCTATGCATAAAAGTAAGAAGGTGAGTGGGGGGGTGGTGGTGTAAATTTCTCCTTCCAGCATTGAATTGTTAGACACTTAGTCACCAAGAGCACCCTTACAAACCAGTTCAATTGTCCCTCTGTAAAATCTCAAGGACGTATCCAAAACCATATGCATAAGGCTGTGGCTGTGAATGTAGCACAAGACCAAATCATGTGGTGAAGCATTACATGTGAGACATTACAACACCAGCACCTGTCAGCACAAGTAATTTTTTTTCTTAAAGGGATAGTGTGGAGTCCAGTGAACTCTGAAAATAACTTTTTGTTGCATCAAGCGCAGTTCAGTATATGTGGAAATATATATTGTCCTGACAGAGGACAATGTTTGGTTTCATCTTTGAATATGAACTGGATGCTCAACTTCACCACTCCACTCCTGACCATTAGGTCCAGTCGTGGCTAACTCTGGGGTTGCGGCGCTCATCTCGCTTTATTGGCCGAGGGAGCCGGTGTCCAGCTTCTGGGTCATGTGGCCAGCATGACTAAGCCGCTTCTGGCGAACAAGAGCAGCGCATGGAAATGTCTTTTACCTTCCTGCTGGAGCAGTACCTATTTATCTACTTGCATTTTGACGTGCTTTTGAACTGCTAGGTTGGCAGGAGCAGGGACCGAGCAACGGGAGCTCACCCCGTAGCAGGGATGCGAACCGCCAACCTTCTGATCAGCAAGTCCTAGGCTCTGTGGTTTAACCCACAGTGCCACCTGCGTCCCTCTGAGTGCCTTTAGATCTGGTTTAAAACTAGTCTGGGTTTGGTAAAGACATATATCACTTGCTTAGGGTGTTGATTAAGAACTCTTAAGTCCCCCAACAATGCAGGGGCTTCTGAGGCAGTGCTTCAGGGCCAAATGAGATAACATATGTATGTTTTAATTGGTGATCTAGCTCTTACAGCTGATGGGAGGGAGTGTGCTTCACTCAGGATAGAAAAAGGGAGAATTTCATCATTTTTCTCCAGTCAGCTGATTTAAGGCAAACACACCTGCATCATCCCATTTCTCCCCAAAAGTACCCACCAATTCTGGCCTAGGCTTAAATCCAGCAGCCTGTTTATCTTATTATCATTATTATTTATTACATTTTTATACCGCCCTTCATCTGAAGATCACAGGGTGGTTCACAACATCAAAATACAAATATGAGAACAAAAAATACATAATAAAACAAAAACAAAGCCCCTCTCCTACAAACACATTTAAAAGACCATGGGATGTTAATCAGCCAAAGGCCTGGTTATGGATATTATTATTTATTAAATGACATCTTGTGCATATGGATCAAACCCTAATTTTTGTGTCAGCCTGTTCCAGGTCTCATCAGTGCTGCCACAGTCATCACCACTGGCTTTTCCCACACACGACATCTAGTAAACAGCTTTACATGGTTCTCTAAAGCACCTGAGGTTTGGGCTTTATTGGCAATCAATTCGGTAGGCTTTGGCTCAGCCGAATTTTTCATTTCCTTGCCAATGCACAGAATCATAGAGCTGGAAGACACCACAAAGGTCATCTAGGCCAACCCCTGAAACACAAGTATCTTTTTGCCCAACATGGGGCTCGAACCCATTGCCCTCAGACTCAGAGTCTCACGCTTTTCCACCTGAGCTACGCAATTGGGGGCACACCTTAAGCCTCTCAATAATGCACTGACAGTCACATCTTTACCTTGTGTCTCATATGATGTGGGGTAGGTGGGTGAGGTTTGGGGGGAACAGCCTCACAGACCAAATTTGAAGCCCCGTTGGGCCAGGTTTGGCCCAAAGACCAGAGGTTCCCCACCCCTGCTCTAGAATGGGGAAGGGGAGCCTGTGGTCATCGTGGCTGAGTCCAACAACATTTGGAGGGCCTGAGATGTCCTTTTCAGAAGGCAGGCACTGAGTCTGGGTTTAAATTTAATAAGATATCCAACAAAGTGTTGCAGCATGTAGATTGGGAATGGGGATAAGGAGAAGATTAGCTGGGCAATGAGAAGTGGTGTGAACTAATTTAGCCTTCTGGCTGCCATGCAGATTACAAAACCAGGAGGGAGTATCAGGCCTACAGTCTGATTTCTCTGCTGCCTCCCTTTGATCTATTCCAGGATCCGTCCCCTGAAGAATTGCAGCGCTGAGCAGCCCCTAAGTAACATGCTCTGCTGTTAGAAGGGAAAAGACAAGGTTCAGAAGCCTGTGCCTGGCAAGGAAGGAGTTTCCCTTTTAAATACTGATCAGAAAGCAGAATAATATAATCATCTTCTTTTCTTAAGCGAAGTGCGGAAGGGAGGAAATGGTGCATCTCAGAAGAGATCATTAGAAAAAGAAAGTAATAGGCATCTAAATTGCACAAACATCTCCCCGGGCAACGTCAGAAGATAAATTCACAAATACTGTCAGATCAATATCAGAACTGTGTAATGCAGACAAAGAAAAATGAACCGAGGGCAGCAGTGGGCGGGACAAAAGAAAACAAAGCTACCAAATACTAACTTACATATGCCAATGCAAGGCAGGGGGAAACCTTTCTCCTTTTCTCCTTTTAATGCAGGAGTTGAGAAATGGAGGAAGGAGAAGAGCTGGGCTTCCAATGCAGCCTCACTTAAACTTGGGTCTTTTTTGGGGTGAGGGGAGGTATTTCAGTGTTGAAACAAATGCAGTCCCAAGGGGTCCGTGCATGTTAAACCATATGTTGCATTAAGTCGTTCCCTGTAGCGGCTGGTGACCTGCAGACAGCTCTCCATCTGCAGCAGCTCGCCATGTGGGTTTCTATAGATTTCCTTCAAAGGGCTGCACTGGCCTGACAAAGCCACCCCTCCACCTCTGTGCAGCACTGCAACACTACAGGGTTGTGACAGAGAAAGCTGGGCATGCAGAGGCAGCTACCATGGACAGCAACTGAGAGCAGCAGCTTCATGTCTAGTGGCCCAAGGGAGAAAAGCAAAGCACAGCTCAGAGTCCGTTACCTGCTCCTTAAAATGTCACCAGAATGGGGTACAGCCTAGCCATCAAGCGCCCTTTCAGAAGTACCCACAGTTAAGGAAGAGTCCCTTTTCTGTGAAGCTGATGTCATGCAGCTGAGGGTTGCTTGCAATGGAATGTCACAACCACCTGGGTGGGGCTTTCTCGTGCCATGTGATTTCGGGGCAAGCTTACACTATTGGCCTCGCCCATGAGTGTCATTTAGATGCAACCCCCAGCTATGTATAATTGTTTTATGCAAAAGCGTCTCCCACATGGCTGTGGATATCCCCCCCCCCCAAAAGGCACCTTAAACTCTTGCCTTTCTGCCAAACCCAACAGCCAATGAATAATGCCATGGCCGTGCCTGAGTCTTGTTATCTCAGTACTTAGTCATCTTATTTAATCCATTTGCCCTGGGTGACGCTCACTATATCTGGTTGCCTGGTAAGAGGGGGGGGGGAATGACTCTTTCAAGGTGGCTGGGAGAGATTAGAGAGTATTTATTTAAAGCAAAGTTGTAGGTCACTGGGAAAGTGTAGCTATTCCCTTCTAAATTTGCTTCCAAGCTCACGTTGCCATTTGGTTACATCCCCCCCCTTTAAGGCAACATTTATCTGCAAATTCTGCCCTTCCTGAGATACTGTAGTAATTAATAATGCTGCATCAAATGCTACACGTGCTTATGAACTTTGCCATTCTATAGATTGTCCATTTGCTGCAGAAGAGCTGCACGGAATCTTAAATAAACCCTCACTGTTTCATTAGACCTAGCAAAATTATGTTAACATGCATATCACCCTCTTCCACCCTAGGTTAGGTTTTCGCATTACACCAGCGAACAAATACATTTTATTCCCATTCTGTAAGGGAAGAAAATGAGAATGATGAAAATTAAATGTCTTGCCATGGGCCACACAGGAATTCATTAGCAGGGCTGGCAACAGGAGCCGGCTGCCAAGCCTCCTTCCCATGCTTCATCAGTCCAATTTAGCATTAGTGCCAAATCAATTGGAAGCTATTTTGACCTTATTTGCTCAGGACTGCATAGCAGTTTTAGCTGGAGGCCACAGCCATAGTAGAAACAATAAAACAAAAAAGGTAAACCCCTAAACCCATGTATGCATATGAGAATCACTCTTGCCCAAAGAAGCACATGATGTGTTTATGAGACGTTCTACTCCATTTAAGAATCTCCTACCCCCCAAAAAAAACTTCAAACAACCTTGAATATTACCTAAGATTTGAGAGTAGGAACCTGCCTTGGCGAGGGGGAGGTTTTTCATTATTTGTTTAATTTCACAAGATTTATATACTGCTTGGTTGTGATAAAACTTCAAAGTGGGTTACAAAAAGAATAACACTATCCAGGGCTCTTCCACACTTCTGCTCCCCCTGCCACTTTCCCCTGGGGAAACTCACTGTTTAGTGCTGAATCAAAGCAAATGTCAATCGGATTTTCTTTGGATTGATGGTTGCTCTGATTTAGCACTAAAGAGCGGGTTTTCTGGGGGAAAGTGGGGGGGGGGACAAAGGCAAAACCACTCAGACCTGTGCTTTCTAGGCATGGGACAAATGGAAATGTGGATGAGCCCAAAATTATCAGAAAAAAGCAGTGCAAAACAACTCTTTAAAACATTCCAAAAAATACTAATTAAAACCAACAATAAGCTAAAAACCAGATTAAGGCACACACCAACATTCTACATGTCGGAATAGGCTTGCCTAAACAAAAATGTTATTCACAGTTGCCAAAAATAGTACAGTGGTACCTCGGGTTAAGAACTTAATTCGTTCTGGAGGTCCGTTCTTAACCTGAAACTGTTCTTAACCTGAAGCACCACTTTAGCTAATGGGGCCTCTGCACGATTTCTGTTCTCATCCTGAAGCAAAGTTCTTAACCCGAAGCACTATTTCTGGGTTAGCGGAGTCTGTAACCTGAAGCGTATGTAATCCGAGGTATCACTGTACAGTGAAGGCACCTGGCAGATGTCAAAAGGAAGGGAGTTGCAAAGTGTGGGTGCTGCCACGTTAAAAGACTGATTTCTTACAAATGTGGAATGAGTATGATGTGGTTCCTGCAGCAGTTGTGCAGATTGAAGTGGTCCAGTGGGCATATATGGAGGAAGGTGCTCTCACTTAACTAGCACTGAAAAGTGCTATGTGGACAGGTCACTGGTTGCGCTGAGTGAAAAAATAGTTATAATAGATGTACAGGTGGTGTTTAGATGGTGGGTGGATTCCTAGATGAATTGAAGTGGACATAATCCCACTGGAGGATGAGTCTATTGGTTTCAGTAAAACCCTTTATATCATCCTAAATTTTGCTGTGGGTGCCATAAAACAGAGCAGATCCTGAGAAATCATTTGTAAAACTGAAATGAACAACCCTGCCATGCTCACCTTCTTCACTAAGAATTTGCTTGCATGTTGTATTTTAGTTCAAGGTAACAGGTGATATATTGGTTTAGCCCCTTACAAAACTCCATGGTTTATCTCTGTGATCATAAAGAGCCCTGTATGTCTGGCAATGGCTTAAATCATGAACCCAGCTACAGATGTTAAGCATGAACTCTCTTGACAAAGTACAAGGCCTCTTTGCAAATAAATATACTTGTTTCTATGCTGGCTGCAGTCTAAGCCCTGAGGGGCTGTATTTACCCATTAGTTATGTGTTGTGGTCATGATATATTCATTGCTCTCGCAACCAATTTTTATTCCTGTCATCTTAAGTTCTCGCCATGTTGACAGTTTATCCTCCACTGTATTTCAGCCCATGTGTATCCATGCATACCTCTTTCCCTGGTAATTTTATGCATCTAATAAAGTAGGCTATTGCCTATGAAAGCTCATGCCACAGTGAATCAGTCCCTTAAGGGGCAGCATCACTTTTTGTCATCTTGGTCTTATGAAAAGAAACAGCATCTTTATGAAAATGTGTAATGTAGCCTACTAAAGATGGTAGTCTAACACAATATCATATAGGATACTGTTTGGTACAAACCATGCACAGTGAAGCGGTGAAAATAAATTCATGGTAACAATTCTCATAGGTTTACCTATAGGATTTGTGTGTCCCTTGGTGTCTAAAGGAATTCAGAGATCATCTTGTTCCCCTCTAGAAATCCCACTGGGGAATAATCCATATGAAAAATATTGGAAAATCCATAATTCTGTTGCAGATCTTGGCATGTAGTGTAAAGGCCGTATCATACAACTACTGAAAAATACAGCTTTGTCTCTTGCCCCGCCCCCAGCACTGGACATCCTGCTGGCATGTGAAGAGGCCTTTGTGTGTGTGGCTTCCACACAATCAGGATAGGGAAGGGCCGTAAATCAGTGGGAGAGCATCTGCTTTGCATTCAGGAGGTCTCAGGTTCATTTCCAGGTGGGGGTGGTGATGTCCTCTGTCTGAACTGCTGCCAGTTATTGTGAATGCATTGGATAAATGTTGGAGGGTATGGAATAGGATGTCCTTATTTTCACTGAAGAAAAGTTGGAGGGTATGACTAATACTGAGGGAGATAGATCAACGTTCTGGTTCTGTATAAGGCAGCTTCCTGTGTACTTTCAAAGAAGGACTTAACTTTGCAGAAGCCATGCTCAACAAGACTTGTTCTTCTGTATCCAGGCTGAGGAACCTGTAGCTTTGAGACAGTGAGCCAGCTGGCATGTAATTTCCTGGATCCCCTGGCTGGTGTTTCTGATATGGAGATCAAACTTAGGTACACAATGCTTTTGTTGCTTTTGTTCAGCAATTTCACATTTGAATTCCTTAAGAACTATCAGATGGATACCATCTAGATCAGTGATAACAAACCTGGTGCTTGGGTTGGATGAGGTCCCCCATCATGTTAGATGGACATGTTATGCAGCAACTTCTATTTCTTGGGTCACCATGAGCAGAGGCAGGTAGTTTGGCCACTAAAGAGCTAGTTATGTAAGCACCAACTTCTGCAGCTAATGTTTGCTCCAAACACTCCAAAAACAGGGTGACAAATATACTTTGCTTTCCTCAGACAGGACATTGCCATAGTCAGGTCAGCTGATGCTCCTCTTTTGGAACAGGCTCCAGCTGTGTGTATTTACATTGCTTTGATCCTGTACTGTTTGTATTGTAATGTATGGAATAGATTTTAATTGACCATGGTTTATAGATTACGGGGTAAACCTTTTGCACTAGGACAAAGATTAGGACTAGAGCAAGGTGTTTTCTTCCCCTCTCTTCCCCCCATGCCATCCCCAAATCTGTTCTGTGGGGTTGAGGGAAAACCCTAGAACAGATTTATCCCATAGCCTTTCAGTGGACTGTCTTCTTTAATGACTGGACAAATAATAAGGGAGACACAAGCTTAACATTAGTTCTGTTAAGGTGCAAAGCAGCCACCTTACAGTTTGAGTTTACTTGTGCATGTGAAGAACTGAATGCAAGCCTAACACAACTGCCATTTAGAATTTGCAGCAACTTTTAATTTACCACAGTTGATTAGGCTTCTTTTTCCTTGAGTGCCAAACACATCAAGCCCTTGAAAAAGAACCAAAACCTTGCTCTTTCCTGAACAAATGAAGCTGCCTTGGCGGTGCTCTGTGGTCTCCATGTTAGTGCTAATGACTCAAGGACTGGCTCACTGCAGTCCATTCACTACTTGAAACAGTCCCAGTATGGATACTGCAAATTAACAAGTGACCTCAGTCCAGGTAGCCGCAAAGAAGCTGCTTGTCATTGAAGCTGCTTATTAACGTGTGTGTGTGTGTGTGTGTGAGTGAGTGAGAGAGAGAGAGAGGGAGGGAGAGAGCTATCAGTCACCATGACAACTGCCATGCTATCAACTAGAGTTGCTTCAGAAAGAAATTAGAAAAGCACAGATTTACAGATTTTGAATTAAGAAAATAATGTAGTGACACCCAAACTCTCCACGCTTAGTTGCTTTTTCTAGGGCTGCTAAGAAAGCAATTATCTGCTGGTGATGGTGGGAGTTGTAGCCCAACATCTGGAGCTCACACGGTGGCATTTGGTATTACAGAGATGTTGGATGGTTTGCAATCAGTTTAGGGCACAGGGTTAAAAACAAAGTCCCTGCTTTTTTCATATCCTATGTCTGCCTCACCCATTTGTTGCTTTGGGTGCCATGCTGCCCTGTGCTACCTGCAAGAGCTAGGCAGGGTGGAAAATAAATAGTGAGGAACTATTCCAGCAGGCGTTTCAGCAACTATTTCAAGAGCCAGCCTGCTCCCAAAACCTGTTGTCCTCTCAGCTATGTGGTGGATGATAAATCCAGTCATGAATTTTAAAAGGCCAGAAGGATAAAGAAAATACCTTCATAATGGGCAAAACCTCAAGTCTGAATAGTACATTTCTTTATCATTAAGCCTCTAAAATGTCAAACCCTGCAGCTCTTATTATTAAAGTGAGATGCCTGCTGAATTAGTTGAGAAAGAAAGGGTTACAGAGGATGCCACAATCCTTTGTGCACACACCTGGTGGAAATCCTAGTGAAATCAGCAGATTACTTCCAAGGAAACACAGAATTGGCCTTGCACATCTATCGTTTAATGGGATTTCCTTACGAGTAGACTTGTAAAGTGTAGGACTGTGCTGTGTGTTTCAGATATCTGTACTTTTTTCTCCAGCCATGGCTCTCTCCCTGCCTTTTACAGCCTGAAATCTTTTTTCTCTCTAGGTCATATCACAGCCAAAATACAACTCTAATATTAGACTTTGTCATCCAAACTATCTAAGAACTGCAGGAGGGGCCCCAGCCATTTGCCATCTGGCACAGAGCCCCCCGCTCCTGGCTCTCTGCTAGCTCATTACCTTTCCTTTATTTTCTTAATGGCTCATCTCCCAGGCGATTACCCCATGAGCAGGTGTGCAAGCTTGCCCCTGCGACTGAAGGGGCCAGCACTGTGTGCCATGCTCACATCATGTGTGCATGCTGTGTAACCTGCTGATGTGTTGCACGCATGCTGTGTGGCTTTCATGCGTGATGTGAGCCCAGCATGCCGTGTGCACATGTTGCCATGGGATATTGGAGGAGCCCAGCTGCCTCCTTGAATTTTTTTTTGGGGGGGGGACCAAGGTCCCTCAGCTCCCCCAGCTAGCACCCCTTTTCATGAGGAAGCTAGCCTGGCTTATATTTTAACCCTTGCTGGGTCCAGGGGTCATAAAGGTCCGACACCCAATTTAACCATCCATGCCCTGATTAAATTCTAACACTTACTGTATTCAGAAATTTAGGGCAGTCTGGCATCTGCAAACTCATAACAATAGGCCATTTGTCTTTGAATATAAGTTGTTGGGAATCACAAGTGGGGGAAGTGCTGTTGCACTCAGGTCCTCCTTTGCAGAAGTTTCTGGAACACAATTTGGACTCATACTGATTCTGTGTTTGTTCCTGGGTTCTTGAGACTATGCTACATTTTGAACCCCACTCTTTTAAGTAAGTGTTTTTGTAAAAGGCCTTTACCTCCTTGGACTGAGTCCTAGTCTATGAGGGCACCCCCTGGAGCAAAACAGTTGAGTTCTCATTGACTGCCAAATTGATATTATAATGGATCACCAGTAAAATATTCACCACCTGACTTTTAATTGGTTAATCAAATTGTGATCACATTATGAAAACTGCAAAATGTACAGGTGTCTCTCTGAGGGTGCTAAAGGAAGTGTGAGATAATATAATTTAAAGAGTAACAGATTCTGCTCAGACAAAGGAGGACAGTTAGATGGCTAACAAAGGGTCTATTTAATACTTTCTTTTCCATTCACAATTGCAGTAATATACCAGTGCCAGGCGGCTTAAAACACACACACACACACACACACACACACACACACACAAAACAATGCTGCTAGGTTTGAGCCTCACTGATTAAAATTTGCCCCTGCAGACTACCCTTTAGTTGGCGCACTAATAAAATTGATGTGTGACTTGCAGTACTGTAGCTGCACATAGGATGTAGTCTAAGACACACGGTGCTAATAAAGACCGAAGATAGATTAAAATTGAATGGAGACATTAGTTTGAAGCCAATGATCTTGGTGCATGCAATGCCTGGAGTGGGATCATGGTGAGGCCAGACTCAGTTATGTCCACCTGAAAAGACATGGGATAGTATCCCAGTTCATACAATGTTGCTATATTGCCAACCTCTCCTTATTCTTTAACATTCTGGGCTAGTCTTTTGGGGTGTGTGAGGACTCTGGTTGGCCCAGAAGAAGGAGGCTTGCATAAGAGCAAGGATTTGTAGTCAACATAGCACTAAGACAAATGCAAAAACATCTCATTGTGCAACAGAACATCTTCCCTGATCCCACTCCTCCTGCCCTTTAAATCTGTTCTGAACTGCCCTTCTAGCCCTCTGGAGCAGATTTGAGGACCACATGAGCCATACACAAAGGAACTAGAGGGGTTGGGATCCTGTTGTGTTAGTGCTAATCTTTGCAGTAGCACAACTTTTTAGTTCAGGCATCCCCAAACTCGGCCCTCCAGCTGTTTTGGGACTACAACTCCCATCATCCCTAGCTAACAGGACCAGTTGTCAGGGATGGTGGGAATTGTAGTCCCAAAACAGCTGGAGGGCTGAGTTTGGAGATGCCTGCTTTAGTTGAATATTGCCTAAGAATTTATCTATGTTTACAGGGGCCAAGGTGTTTAAGACTTAAAAAATAAAAATCAGTACCTTGAATGGAACTGCTAAAAAAAAAGGGGGAGCGAAAATACAAAAACAAAAAACTGATAACGAGTCAAACTCTTTAAATATACAGCCACGGCTTCCTGCAGATTTCCTCTTTATTGAGCATCCACCCTGATCTGCTTGTGGGATGTTTATACATCTTCCTGTTATTCATTCATCTCACACTTTTCAGTGCATTTTCCCCATCACTTCCCCAACTGCAAAGTAGATTTGTTGTGCTTGGGTTCAATTCCTTTAAATTGTGCAAACCTAAATGTCCCAGTCTGTGCTTAAATCCCTCCCACAAAATATTGGCAGCCTGGAAGTGCCCTAATACGATCTAACCCCAGATAAAACCATGTTATCTCATTCTGCTGCAACCGAATTTTCTTGGACAATCTTTCAGGACAGCCTATGCAAAGAGAGTACAGAGGCTGGATCGCAGTAGTCCCAGTGAGAGATGACCAGGGCAGTATGGGTGACAGAAGCCAGATGAAGCTGGTAAAATGTCTTCCTGGCCAGCACTGCCACCTTCGCAATGCCAAGGGTATTGCCAGATTCAATAAAATCTCCAAATGTCCATGTACAAGAAGACTTCTTTCTTTTGATGCTTGTGCGAACACACCCAGATGCTTGTTTGGAGTGGGGCAAAAGACTTGGCCTGATGGGAGTCATGTGACCCTCTTCTGAAACACAAAAGAGAACCTGAAGGGTACCCAGAAAGAGAGAACAACATTGTTCTCCAGTTTTGCAATGATCTGGCATTCCGGAAGCCAGTGAATGGCAATATTGCCAGGAGGCTTGAACTGTAACTATTTCATTTTGATGCAGCTGAGAAAATAAATTGTAGGAGACATCTGCTTTGGAAACATATTTGGCACAATAACATTTACACGACTGCTCATGCAAATATCATGACATTTACTTATCAGGAACCTTGTAACCTTACCTAACCCCTGATGGCAGCTATGTTGTTCCTGACCTTGGCTTCTTTTCTTTTTCTTTTAAAGAGACAGCAAAATCTATCTTCTCCTTCTAAGCCATGCTTTCTCTACAGGGTTACAGTCAAGTGCAACATTTTATTAGGCATTTCTCCTACATATTACTTTCTGGAGCAACATCTTGGTTGGTTGATGATCTCCGGCGGGCTAGGGACAAAGGTGAGAGCTGTTTCCTAGTTCTGCTGGATCTCTCAGGGGCCTTTGACACCATCGACCATAACATCCTTCTGGACCGTCTTGAGGGGCTGGGAGCTGGGGGCACTGTCATACAGTGGTTCCGCTCCTTCCTCCTGGGCCGTGTCCAGAAAGTGGTGGTGGGGGATGAGTGTTCAGACCCCTGGGCTCTCACTTGTGGGGTGCCTCAGGGTTCTGTCCTTCCCCCCATGCTTTTTAATATCTATATGAAGCCGCTGGGAGAGATCATCAGGGGGTTTGGACTGGGTGTTCATCAGTATGCAGATGACACCCAGCTCTACCTCTCCTTTAAATCAGAACCAATGAAGGCGGTGAAGGTCCTGTGTGAGTGCCTGGAGGTGGTTGGAGGATGGATGGCGGCTAACAGATTGAGGTTGAATCCTGACAAGACAGAAGTACTGTTTTTGGGGGACAGGGAGCGGGTTGGTGTGGGGGATTCCCTGGTCTTGAATGGGGTAACTGTGCCCCTGAAGGACCAGATCCGCAGCCTGGGAGTCATTTTGGACTCACAGCTGTCCATGGAGGCGCAGGTTAACTCTGTGTCCAGGGCAGCTGTCTACCAGCTCCACCTGGTATGCAGGCTAAGACCCTACCTGCCCGCGAACTGTCTCGCCAGAGTGGTGCATGCTCTAGTTATCTCACGCTTGGACTACTGCAACACACTCTACGTGGGGCTACCTTTGAAGGTGACCCGGAAACTGCAATTAATCCAGAATGCGGCAGCTAGACTGGTGACTGGGAGTGGCCGCCGGGACCACATAACACCGGTTCTGAGAGATCTGCATTGGCTCCCAGTACGTTTCCAAGCACGATTCAAAGTGTTGGTGCTGACCTTTAAAGCCCTAAACGGCCTCGGTCCTGTATACCTGAAGGAGCGTCTCCACCCCCATCGTTCAGCCCGGACACTGAGATCTAGCGCCGAGGGCCTTCTAGCGGTTCCCTCATTGCGAGAAGTGAGGCTACAGGGAACCAGACAGAGGGCCTTCTCGGTAGTGGCGCCCGCCCATCAGATGTCAAAGAGATAAATAATTACCTGACATTCAGAAGACATCTTAAGGCAGCCCTGTTCAGGGAAGTTTTTAATATGTAATGCTGTACTGTTTTTAACACTGGTTGGGAGCCGCCCAGAGTGGCTGGGGAAACTCAGCCAGATGGGCGGGGTATAAATAATAAATTATTATTATTATATATTATTATTATCTGTGGGCTGCTGATTCTTCTCAGATTTATGCTGAGTGTGATTTGTAAAAAAGAAAAGAGAGGGAGGGAGGGAGAGGGATTGGAGTGTGTGTGTTCTGCATATTTTTAGGTAAATTTTAAATGCCAAGTTTTAAAAATTGCAATCAGTTACTATTAAAACATATGTTTCATGACATTTCTTTATTTAACTAAATGTGTGCTTAATTATTTAAAATGAAGATTAGTAATGTTTTTTCACATGGAGTCCTTTTGAGTTCACCCATCCATACAGTGGATTTTAAAAGTCCCTGACTGCAGGAATACAAGAAGCTGGGGGGCGGGGCTTAAAGAGGGAGTGTGACAGAAACAGGTAAAGGACTAGGTATGTTCAGTGGGCACAGAATTTTGACTGACTGTTGGAGGGAAGGGTAGAGGAATGGGGTATCTTGTAAGAGAACGGCTGGCTAACGGATTCTTAACAGAAGCACACAACACTGCAATATTTGGGCACATTCATTTTATTCTACACTACACAAGCATTTCTGGAGTGCAGTGGGTGGAATTCAGCACATTGCTAAGGGGATAATTCTGTCAGCATAAGCATTTATCCTTGTCCAATGGAACAGCTGCCCTCCATCACCCATGTACTGTTTTGGGGGTTCTCCTGGATGCCAAGATCTAAGTTTGGGGCAAGCACTTCTTCTTCTTCTTCTTCTTCTTCTTCTTCTTCTTCTTCTTCTTCTGTTGGGAGCCACCCAGAATGGCTGGTGAAACCCAGCCAAACGGGTGGGGTATAAAATTATTATTATTATTATTATTATTATTATTATTATTATTATTATTACTACTACTACTACTTGGTGAAAGAATCTTAGCAGAGACTTAAAATCACAAAATATGCGGCAAAGTAAAGTGTGGAAATATAGGCTAGGTCTATATTTAAAGGTCTAGTTTTTAAAGGTCTAGGTATTAAAGTTCTCATATGCCCTTGTGAGTTCCAAAACTTCCCGCTTTCCCTAGCATAGAAAAAGACCACACGTTAGATAAGTTAAAAATGGTTTACTTACAAATTCCCCATGTGGTTTTCCGTGCAGCATTCAGAAAACGTTGCACAGGCAGTAAAACCTGGTTTAGTTGCAGTTCTGCAAGTTCCTAAATTGTTGGTATAGGAACGCAAGAGTGGTGTGAGAGCCAAGCTTAGCTTCCTCACATGCTGAGTTCATCAAGTAAACTGGGGGAACAAAGGCTTGATTACCTTGTCCCTCCCAAGGTGAGCTAAGCCTGGCAAGACAGCTTACTCTATGGTTTTAATCCCTTCAAGCATTAATTATTAGGTTCTGGGCATTACACTTCAGAAAGTTGAAAATAAATTGTAATGAATTCAAAATGGGGCTGTGATTATGTTTAGAGGGGGTATGAAAAACAAGCTCTACAAGCAAAGGGAGAAACAACTGAGCATGTTTATGCTGGATAAGAGAAGACTGAGTGGGTTGTATGCAGCTAAATTTTACTCACAGTAGATGTACAGAACTGAATTAACACAATTAAGCTAGATCCATTAACTTCAATAGGCTAAAACTTAGTTGACTACCACCCAATAGCACTCCAAAGCAGCCCCGCCACTTACAAGGGCAAAGGCTTGTTCTTTGCTGCTGCAGAAGGTTGGGCAAGATCTGATGGGCAAATTAGAGGAGGGTAGCTATGGGCTGAGCATTAGGGCGCCATTTTATTGCCAAGAGCAAATTGACAATGGAACCAGTGACCTGAGATGTGCATTTTCAGGGCTCACCACATTCCTGCAAGAGAGGTTTCTTTTAACTGTCTTTAATATTGATTTTTAAATTGTTGTAACCTGCACAGGCACCTGCAGGTGACGGGCATGGAATAAATTTAATAAATAATATTTAATACATTATGTTGGTGGCAGTTGTCGTCGAATAGCCCCACTTCTTATGGGCTGGTGTTTTCTGTCATCTCATTCATTCTACTCACCATCAGCTGGCTCTTAATCTCCATCCCTTTTCGCCGAGTCCCTGCCAGCATTAGTGTTGGAGATAATGAATAAAGAGAAAGATGAATGCCTGTCCTGTTGCAAACAGGGTTCCAAGACTTAAAGGGTATAGAGAGCACCCTGACATCCTTAATAGCTCTTTAATTCTTTATAGCCTCTCCATCTTTGCTGGCTGCATGGTCACCATTAGCATCAGCAATTTCATGTGGGCAGTGAGGTGTGTGTAACGTTTCTGGGTTACCTTGATGTCCTTTGCCTAAGCTTCCCTTTCCAGCAGCCTTCTTGGCAGGATCTGTTTCTATTCATTTAATTAGTTAGCCATCATTGACTGAATAACACTATTGACTGAGATCGCTTTTCCTTAATTTCATTGACTTGAAGGCAACTTCACTTTGGGAAATTTGCACTGGATTATTATTTCCTGACAGTTGAATCTATCAGCAGCAGCACCATCAGCTCTTGCCCATAAATTGTCATAATGGCATGGGAAGGAAATATTTAAAGTAACTAATCTTTCTGTCAGCGTTAATGGAACTGTGGTACAATATTCGGTTGTAATTTAAGCTGCACATTACTTTCCAGAGCAACTGCTTTGCATTGCAGATCCTGTTCAGGCCAGTCTATGGGTGCTAGAAAGCAAAGACAGTTGTATGTGTAAAAAGGGACATGACCGAAATTGCACCACGCACAACATCCACCAAGCTGTGTGTATATATCCTTTACATATATGGATATACGGAGCTGAGCTGTCTTGGATGAGCCCCCTGCAATCGGCTGTGACTGATATTAGCTCTCTAGTATTCTAGGTGGAGGTTTCAGGCAATCAAAATGTATTAACTGGTTAGGATTGAAGTAGGAATGTAAGAAAAGCCCTCTGGATGAAGTCAATGGCCCATTTAGTCTAGCATCCTGATTTTGCCGTGGCCAACCAGTTGCCAATGGGAAGCCCCAAAGCAGGACCTGAGCACAACAGAACTCTACCCACTTCTGATTCCTAGCAGCTTGTATTCAAGGTCCTACTGCCTCTGGCAGTGGAGGTAGAACATAGTCATTGTGGAACCTTCTGCATGAAAAGCTTATGCTTCACCACTGAGCAACTCCTCAGCATCCAAGTTATCCCCCAGGTTTCTTGTTATTTGAAATACAGTGGTACCTCAGGTTAGGCGCCTCAGGTTACAAATGCTTCAGGTTACAGACTCCGCTAACCCAGAAATAGTACCTCGGGTTAAGAACTTTGCTTCAGGATGAGAACAGAAATCACGCAGCGGCGGCGGAGTGGGAGCAGAAGGCCCCATTAGCTAAAGTGGTACCTCAGGTTAAGAACAGTTTCAGGTTAAGAACAGACCTCCGGAATGAATTAAGTTCTTAACCTGAGGTACCACTGTAGGTTTGAAAATGTTCAGAGAAGTGCACAACACAGAGTGTACTAACTGCGTTTACATACGCTCAGGTATGGGGGGATAGATTGCAGTAAACTCAGGGGAGCTAACTTCCATCAAAAAAAATATGGGCTGAACGGGTTCTCTTGTTCAGGAGATCGCTGATTGTGATGCCATTAAGAACACATGGAGAACTAAGTGCCGGGCCATTAAAGAACAATTGACGGAGCAAACTGCTATATGCAGCACCTTACTTGGATATGTCTGGAGTCTTGGAAGCTTGACTACCCTATGTTCTCCTACAAATGGACATTGAGCTTTTTTTGGAGGTTCTAGCAGAAGAGTGCAGCTATTGTATACTCTTGACTGAAGAACACGACACTCCTTCTATCTGGGATGGTCATCCTTTTCCACCAAGTGTGCACCTTTGGGTGGGATGCACATAGAGCAGTGAGGGAGGAAAGAGACACCTATCTAGCCAGCCAGATCAGTTGGTCCAACCCTGGCAATCAATGGGGTGACAGATGTCACAGCCAGATCACCCTCACATCCAGCTGTGTGTTAGCTAGCAGAAGACAATAGCAGAGCTGAGAGGAGGAGAAGGTGGCCAGGATAACAGGGTGTGTGATGTCACACAGAAAAAAGGTATCCCTTTGAAATTTAGAGGTGGAGGAAGAAGGGGGAGGACTCCACAAGTTGCTGTGAATGCCAGAGCCCTCACGGTAAGCTGGTGAAAGACAGGATGGGAGAGAGGCACAGAGGTATCTGGGAATCCATTGCTGAGCTGCTGTAAAGGATGGGCTTCTCCTGGAGATGTGAATGCTGTGAAATTTCTCTCCTTTGAAAGCTTCTGGTGTAAATGTGTGTCAATAAATCATATTTCAATGACCCTGCAGACTCCACCATGCCTCATTTCTCCCCCGGAACACAGACCCTGGTTGAGTACCAAGACCTATTGGAATCTGCTACACCGCTCAGCAGAGATTGGGGTGGCCAGTGGCAATACGTTTTATATCTTAAATATGATTGATCGAGGCTTTAAAATTCACCAGAGGGCTAGGGGAGTTTTGAATTCATGGTATGTATTCATGGCAAATTTGCAGAGTCCTGAGCTCCAAAGACAGATTTAGTGAGCTGTGCCAATGGATGCAGTCCACTGGGAATTCCTCCAACACAAGCTCTATTTGTGACCTTGCAGCTCTCCTATTTATTTTGGCCTGAGATGAGGGAACAGCTTGTAGTGAGAATCTGAGGGAGAGAAAGCAGCTTTATCGCAAGGATTTGGGCCAAATCCTGGGGCATCCTTATTAGAAGTAAATTTGAATACCCAGAACAAACAACGACCTAAGAAACATCACTAATTCCTTGGAGGTTTGTCACATAAAATACAGACTTGTAGGAAGCGGGAATCACTTTAGGAGACCAGGCTGGAGAATGGAAGTAGGTGTGTTGCTGTAAATGTTGTGTAGGCAGATTGCCTGACAAGCATTGCATCTCTGTGTATGTGGATGGATGCAATAAACCCAATTGTGGTCTTATTTGCAAGAACGGGTCATATCTTAACTAGTCTGAGAACAGCAAGAGGGACAATTCCAATAAGGGAATTCCTTCCTGTGCAAACATTCCTCAGGATTGCAGCTGCAAAGGAAAGGTTTAAATTCCCACCAACTCCTGTTGCAATCTTGATCATAATGCGACACCCTCTCCACCCCATGGCTGCTGTTTGCATTCAAAGTCATGTGCAAATAGGGCAAAGAGGCATTAAACATCATGCCAATTTGGCCCTAGCGTGATACAAAATAGTAAGAAGTTGATTACCTGTGTCCTCAACCAATTTTGATGGCGAGGAGTGTGCTAAAAACCATGTAGCAGTACAGTGGGCAGTTAATACCTATAGGTGGGCTCATCTGCCTTTCAGAGGTATTGTGAAAAGAAGGTGAAACCCTGGTGGTCCTTGCAGGGCAGTTTTGACTGTTAAGATGGCTGGCTGGAGTTAGAGGATCTAGGCCTCAGTTGTCTCATGCATTAAAGGAACAACAACAACAACAACAACAAATCACTAAAAATTTGTACCAAGAACACCTCTGGCTCTCTCTTACAACAGTCAGGAAGTTATTGTAGAATCATATCTGGAGTGCTTTAGATAGTGTCAGGGCAGGAGTTAAGTGTCAGCAATAAAGGGTGCCAGTGAAGTTTAACACTTTATTCAAGGAAACAAAAACACAGCTTGGCCTAGGAGCCTCAGAAACCCTTCCCATGAGGTCTTGCCCTGTGGAGCAGTTGAAGGTCCCCACATTCTACCCCTTGTTAAGGCTCCCCCTCTCGAGGATGTTTCCCAAACAGTCTCAAACTATGTCTTTGACTTCTGTTCTGTTCTTCTCATTACTCTGCCACATTCGTTGAGACCAGGGAGAAAGGGAACTTGTTGCAGCAGGAGAGGGAGACTACCTGCATTCTTCAGTTGTCTCTTGACACACACACCTCTCCAGCCTCTGAGTCGGCCTCAGAGTCTGAATTGCTCCCTGCCACAGGCTCTTCCTGCTCACTAAACCCTGTTGTCTCTTCAGCATCCAACAGCTCCTCCCACCCAGGCCTCTCCCTCTGACCACTCCTCAGTGTCCCACCACCAATCCCTGGGCTCCGAGCCTTCCTTGGGGGTTCCCCAACTGATGCCTCCCACCACTCCTCTGCATCCAGCCAGCCCATGACAGATTGTAATTGGCACTTGCATGAAGAACACAACAAGACCAATAGAGGAAAGCAGGTGGACATTTTCCCTGTTTGAGTATGTGCTGTTCACAGGTAGCACCAACATATGATCGAGTGAAAAGCACTAAGTAGCTCCTCTGCACATAGGATGCGAATGTCTGAAGGGAGGAGGAAATGTTTGCATGCACAACATTCAAGATCATGTGGAAACCTATACAGTGTATATGCAAAGGCTTCCTCCTCTCTCCAGACGGGGAAAATGAGATGGTAACAACAACAACAACAACAACAACAACAACAACAACAACAAAATAGTCAAATAATAAAAATAATAATAACTATATGCAAAATTTATGTGAACCATGGTCCTCTTTTCTCCCCCCTTTTGATGATGCACCCTCCCCCCCTTAAGCAATGCATAAATGAAGATGGCACTGGAGGGCAAGGGGGCAATTCTCCAAAGCCCTCCACAGGGGAAGCAGGGGAAGATACTCGGAGTCGAGAGTGGATTTCATGCTCTTTATTCAGCTCATAGTGGTGAAGAGGAATGGAAGTTCCCCCAGAATGTCTGCCTTATAGACATTATTTACACAATAGGCCCCATGTGATTGGCTAATTCCGGGATTCTCCTGTAGGCCAATTAGGTTGTGGATTCCCTTCCACCTGGAGCTGGATTGGGTGGCTCCTGTGGACCAATCAGACTGCTGCATTCTGGATTCTATTGTTCTAGGACCAATCAGACTACTGCATTCTGAATCCTATTCAACTCAGTACATAACACCATGCCAGGCTTTAAGTGTATTGTTGGACATGTTTTCTCTGTCTGTCTGTCTGTGTGTCTCTCTCTCTTTCTTTCTCTCTCTCTCTCTCTCTCTCACACACACACACACACACACACACACACACACACACTTCCCTTTCTAATTTTTGTTATTCACACTTGAAAAGTAGTGTCTGGTTTCCTTCCCCCATATCACCAGTTCTGCCCAGGACTGCATAACGTGGGCTCCTTCTGCCTTCTACAACTGTGAGGCTTGTCTCTTAAAGACTCCTGCTGGCTGCACTGAGTCTCCTTTGCACTTCGAAGTCTGTGGCCTTTTGTACCTTTCATCTCCTCTTCCCCACCCCCTGCCTGCCACCTCCTGGAGTTCTCTATTATTTGCTCATTCTCAGCGCTCTCTCTCTCTCTCTCTCTCTCTCTCTCTCTCTCTCTCGGCATCCAGTTAATAACCAGGCATACCACTTTGGACAGGGACTTTATTTGCTTCTGTTATTCTTCTGATGATAAAACAGTACCATGCATATAGCTAGCTGCTACAGTCATAATAAAAAGAAATAATGAATACATGCTATCTTTGCAAGCTGACTGATGCTGTGAGGTGAATTACTTAATTTTGTATGCTATTAGTCATAGCCAATTTAAGACTAAAGGGGACATCTGCGTGGGCTTGTAAACCCATAGCTTTTGGCTAAGGGCCAAACTTCATGTGACATTAAGACTACAACCCTGTGCACACTTGCTTGGCAACAAATCTCATTGAACTGAACAGGGCAGACTTTTAAGTAGGTATGCATAGGATTGTGCTGTAAATGTGTGTAGGCAATTAATGTGCATATTATTTATTATTATTGTATTATTATTATTTTTAAAAATAGCAACCATGGAGGGGGCAGGGTTGGGACCAAAGGCTTCCAAACCAGGGCTAAGGAAGTTCAGGGAGGGGGATATTCCGGCCCTGGTCTTGAGCCCATTAGAGCTCAGCTCCCTGCAAAATGCCTGTTACTTAAAGAAGTATAAATGCACATGATAAATGACTACATGCATTTGATACTGGATGAAGTTTGGCCCTAACAGAGATTCATAGCCCTTGGTTTTCCTTTTAAAAGGTAAAGGGACTCCTGACCTTTAGGTCTAGTCGCGGACAACTCTGGGGTTGCGGTGCTCATCTTGCTTTATTGGCCGAGCGAGCCGGCGTACAGCTTCTGGGTCATGTGGCCAGCATGACTAAGCCGCTTCTGGCGAACCAGAGCAGCACACAGAAATGCCATTTACCTTCCCTATTTATCTACTTGCACTTTGACGTGCTTTTGAACTGCTAGGTTGGCAGGAGCAGGGACTGAGCAACGGGAGCTCACCCCGTCGTGGGGATTCAAACTGCCGACCTTCTGATCGGCAAGCCCTAGGCTCTGTGTTTTAGACCACAGGGCCACCCGCGTCCTTATCAGTTTTCCTTTTACTCCTCACCTATCTGTTAACCTTACCGAATGTTGAAATCCCTTTGAGGAAATGAACATGGTGAGAGCTAAAGCATGTGTTTCCAAATTGCCTTTTTGAGGAAGGAAAGGTGTTATCCCACCCCTACTCCCTGGGCTCTGAGCCTTCTTCCCTTGGTGGTTCCCCAGTTGACTTAAAAAACAAGCCAGCCAATTAGACAGATTCATGGAGGCTATGTCTATTGATGGCTATGAACTGTTCTAGTTACATGGAATCTCCATGTTTAGGGTCACGCATCTAGTGACTGATGGGTTCCTGGGAGAAACAGCAGTGCTGATCATCAGCTACATGTCTGGCTTGTGGGCTCTCAGAGGCATCAGGCTGGCCATCACTGCACACAAAATGCTGGTCTAGATGGGCCATTTTCTCTACATGAAAAAGTATTTCCTACAACGGCAATGTGGCCAGGGGCCTGCTTCTGGCATAGTAATCTGAGCAGCCCATCATTACAATCTGTCAGCTAGGCTCTTGTCTTCCAGAACTGTGTTGTTTTTTTAAAATGCAGCAATTGAACGCATTTTATTTGTTATCACTTTCAGTTCTCCCCCCGCCTCCACTCCACCACTTTCCTAGCTGAGCTGAAATACCCAGCAAACCCCACTGACTTCCTATAACCTTGCAAACTAGATTAGAGGGGATGCCAGTGGCAGGGAAGCGCTTTCATAATTGAAAATCCTGTTACCTGCCCTGGGCTTCTAATTGGCTGTGGATTTAAGTTGTCTTAGATGCTTTTGATCCATTTATCATTCAGCAGAGACCCAGCCAGCATGCTATTTGCATACAAGGAGGCTTTGCTTTTCAGCGGTGAACCTGTAATCCCCCAGCTTATTCTAGGTTGAAAAGTGCACTGGTCCTATTTCCGCTCTGTGGGTGAATGTGCAGCATCAGTAATTGCTCTTTGTTAATTCTGCATCTTAGCTACTTAAATTGTAGGGTTGTGTCTTCATTCCTCTATCCTTTCACTGCTTTTCTGCATCCCTTGGTTTTCAGTTGTTTCAGTTTTAACTGCTGCATACTGATAAGTGCTGGGCCAGCCCAATACATTTCCTGCTTGAGATAAAAGGCAAGACCGCCCCACCCAATTCCAAATACTGAAGCTGCCTGTGCTGGCAGATGAATCTTACTTCAGAAGTGGCAACAGAATATCATCATCCACTGCACTGGAGGGCTAATTTAAGCAGTATATGACATATCTGGTAGACATAGCCCTGCTCCCCAACAGAGGGAAATGGCCAGGAGGCTCAGGAGGAATGGGTGGTGGGCTGCTATTGTTGTCCCCTTCTCCAGCAGTAGGGTTGCCCAAACACACCCAGAATACTGTAATTGGAAGCAGTGTGCAGGCAGAAATTGGCAAAAATGTCCGGCAAAATCCGGACATACGGCAAGCCATGTCAGCAGTGCCGTTTTTGCCAATTCCCCTAAACAATAGCTCCAAATAGCTCTCAAACAGCATTTTTTTGTGGTTTTGCAAAAGAAGCTCAACACAAACACGCATAAAAGTTCAACAACTTTTGTGTCTGGATTTTCACTTTTTGAAATATGGCAACCCTACCTAATGGTAGAACTGCCCCTAGATAAGTGGGAAGGGTGAAATGGCATATAATCCTAGCCTGACTGAACTGACGGTCAATTGGTTTCGAATTCAAAGTGCTGCCTTTGACCTAGAAACAGCTCAGGACTGCAACACCTCAGGGACTGCCTCTCCTTATATGAACTGATCCGGACTCTGCACTCATCATCTGAGGCCCTTCTTTGTATGCCTCCTCCATGAGAGATTTGGAGGGTGGCTACACGAAAACAGGCTTTTTCTGTGTCTTGGTTCCCCATTTGTGGAATGCTCTCCCCAGGGAGCCTTGCCTGGTGCCATCATAACATGTCTTTAGGCACCAGGGAAAAACAGTCCTCTTCATCCAGGCCTTTGGCTGATTAAGCAATCTATGGCCTTTTGAACTGTGTGCGTGCTTGGGGGTGTAGACATGTTATTTCTATGTGCTTGGTATTGTAAAACATTGGTTCTTTTCCTCCTGCATTCTGGGAATTATTTCTATCTTCTCTTTGCTTCTAAAACAGACTATAAGGCCTGTTTATAATCAATCACGCTTCTCTCCCTCTCTTTCACGCACAAGGCTAAAGGTCTGTGCCTGGCACAGATCTTTCTGTATATCATTCTTTGCATACCACACTTTTTTCTCTTTAGTTCACCTTTAGTTCACAATGATGTGTAAATCACAATGATGTGTTAATCCTCAATGTATAATTAATTGTGTGAGTTTATATAACAATCTAAACATTAGTAAACACCTTAGTCATAACATTATCAATCTTAGTCATAGGTGGATTAAGAGCTTATATGCCTGTCTAAATACAGCTCTAACATTCTGTCTTTCATGTGCCAAAGATCTATGGAGCTATGTAAGCCCGCCTTACATACAAATGAGCCAATAGGATTTCAGTTTCTTTGTCTTGTATTGAGCCAATCAGCCACTGGCACATTCGTGGCCATGCTTGTTGTAACTTTGAATAAAAGGAGATGCTGTGAGGCTGGAGGAAGAATCTCTCTCTCTCTCCCACTTTCATCTGGCACACACGCAAGCTCTCAGAAAGAAAACATCTCGTTGTCTGCTTTATTCATCTCTGCAAACCCCCAAAATCCACATCTGGTGACCCCTTGACGTGATCCTGAAGAAGGGTAAGTAATCAGATCCCAAAAGAGATCCCTTTAGAGCCGAAAGCATTCCTCATACTAATCCGACTGGGAAAAAGTCTAAAGCGCTTAATTCGTTAGTATGGGAGGGGATTTAAGTAAGGTGCAAAAGGCTCACGCGAAAGAGCTTCTTTCGTTAGTAAGACAGACAATAGATAAAGTTCAAATTTCTCTAAAAGAGATTGAACAGCTGCTGCAGGAAATAAATCATCAATGTCCTTTTTATAAAGCAGAAGGCACATTGCAAATTAGCACATGGGAGAAAATCGGCAAAATTTTATTCTCTGAGCCACGTGCCCAAATCAGCTGCCTACTCACATGGCAAAAGTGTGCTACCGCCATTGCGAAATTAGAACAAGCCTCTCTTTCAATTTCTCCATTGCTGGCAACTGCAGAAACACCTCCCCCACCATACCCTCTTATTTTGCCTCCTTTGTCTCCTTCATTACCTAGCCAAAATCCCCCTCCCTTTTCTCCTTCCCTTGCTCCTGCGTCGTCTCAGCTTTCTGAGACCCCTCCCCCTCTCCCTGCTGTAAAAGTTGTGGCTCAGCCTGCTGTTTTTTCTGCTGCTGCTCCTTCTCAGTTTACAAATTCCCCCCCAATCCCCCCTCACCCCCCTTCTCTGCCTGAACAAGCAAATCAGCATGCCTTTGTCCCTTCCTCTTTGTCTTTAGACCATGCTGCTTTGCCAAAACAATATGGAGCCGTCCGTGCTGGGCTTTTACAGGCTAAGCAGGATGGGCTTTTTTCATTGGAAGAAACAGCTGCATGGGCTGGTGAAATGCCATTAATTTTTCCTCTCACATATCAAAATGCTCCTGGAGGCCAGCAATTACAAGTTTATCATGAAAAATTGCCTTATGCTGTCATGAAAGATCTCAGGAAAGCCATTAGTGATTCAGGTCTTAAATCTTCTTATGTAATGGGAATTATAGAGGGAATTTCTACCTCTTATTCAATGATTCCGATGGACTGGAAAGATCTGATGAGGATGATGTTATCTCCAGCGCAATTTTTAGTTTTTGAAAATGAATTTAAACATGCCGCTATAGCTCTCGCTGATCAAACGCATACAGCAAGCCAGCTTTTCGGCGCTCCTCCATTTGAGACCCTGGCTGCCCAAGCCGTGTTGTCACCTTCACACTTTCAGCGCACTGCAACTTGCGTGCAGCGTGCATTTCGTAAAATTCCTGTCTCAGGACAGCCACTGAGTTCTTTTGTAAATGTTAAACAGCAGAATACAGAGCCATACCATCAATTTGTGGATAGATTGAAGGAATCTATCTGCAGACAGATTGATAATGAAACGGCTCAAAATGAGTTGCTAAAAAAATTGGCTTATGAGAACTCTAACACGGACTGTAAAAAAATGCTGCAATCAATCATAAGCCGTTCAACATATTCCCTTGCAGATTTGATAAAAGCGTGTTCGGAAGTAGGAAGTCAATCTCATACAATATCTTTGTTTGCCAATGCACTTCACGCTTCCGTGATACAAACAGGAAACTGTTATAATTGTCACCGTCCAGGTCATTTTGCAAAACAGTGCAAGGCCCAAGGTGGGACTGCACAGAAGAATAATAATGCAAATACCACGACCAGACCTTCCAAAAAATGTCCAAAGTGTGGAAAAGGCTATCATTGGGCAAATCAATGTAGATCTCAGGGAAACTTCACTGGGCCCAGTCTCTCGGGCCCCAAAGAATAGAGAGATGTCAGCCTTTAGTTTCTGCTGCTGCAAAAGTTACTAAAAATATGCCTTCTGAATTTGCCATTGATTTGATTAATCAAGAGACCAAAAACACTGCATTGCCTGGTGAAATCATAATCATGGCCAGCCAAATGGCAGGTCCACTTCCTCCTAATATCACAGGTTTAATTTTACCTAAATTTTCTGCTGCAAAACAAGGCATTCATGTCATCCCAGGTGCCTTGCCTCCTGACTATGTGGGCACAATTATGGTTCAATTTTGGAGCCATATGCCCATGCAGTTAACAAAGGGTGAATCCTTTGCTCATTTGGTGATGCTGCCTTCACCACCTGATGTTGTTTATGCAATTGACACTAATCTGCACAAGCCCTCTTTATCTTTTTCCCCTCAGCTTCTAGCTGTGACCCAACGTATTGGAAGAGAGAAACTCCTTCGTAAGTATAAAATCAATGGAAAAATATTAGAGGGTCTAATAGACACTGGTGCGGATGTTTCGGTCATTTCCATTAATTTTTGGGAACAAAATTGGCCGCTTGAAACTTCTCCTGAAGTGTGGGGCGTGGGAGGTAATCAGGCTTCTTGCAAAAGCGCACAGTGGCTGCCTGTCTCTTTACCTGATAGCTCTGAAGTTATTGCATATATTCAGCCCTGTGTGCTCAAAATTCATCTTAATTTGTGGGGAAGAGATTTGTTGCAACAATTGCAAGCAACGATTCAAATAGATGAGTAAGTTTGTGCTTCCACTTACTTGGAAGTCCACTGATCCTATATGGATTCCTCAATGGCCTCTTACTACAGAGAAATTGATTGCTTTGAGACAATTGGTCGATCAGCAATTATTAGCTGACCATATAGAACCTTCTGTCAGCCCTTTCAATAGCCCAGTCTTCGTAATTAAGAAGAAAAATGGGAAATATAGATTTTTGCACGATCTGAGGTCCATAAATAGTATTATTGAACCCATGGGGCCTTTGCAATGTGGTATGCCTAATCCAAATATGATTCCACATTCATATCAATTGGCTATAATAGATCTGCAGGATTGCTTCTTCTCTATTCCCCTGCATGAAAAGGATCGCAAATTTTTTGCATTTACAATTCCAGAATTAAATAATTGTAGACCATCTAAAAGATACCACTGGAAGGTTCTGCCACAAGGCATGATAAATTCCCCCACTATGTGCCAATATTTTGTGGATAAGGCACTTCAATCCTTTCGTCTTAAGTACCCACATCTTAAGATTCAGCATTATACGGACGATATACTTTTTTATTCTCCAGTCCTTCCCCCTAATTGGAAACATGATTTAATAACCAGTTTGTCTTTGTATGGTTTAAAAATTGCTCCAGAGAAGGTTCAGGAATCTCCCCCCTTTCAGTATCTAGGACATAAAATGATAGCTAGTTACTCTATTCCAATAATCCCAGAACTTCATGTTTCAAAAACAATGAAATATGTACAACTGCAACAATTGCTGGGAAACATTAATTGGATAAGGCCTTATTTTAAAATCCCTCTTGAAGTGCTAAGGCCACTGTTTTCAGCCTTAAAAGGCCATCAATCTCCAGGTGAGCAAATCACCTTGAACTCTGATCAACTGAACACTGTTGCACAGTTGAAAGCACTCATGCGTATTCATTGGGTGGATCGAGCGATTCCTAATGTTATGCCTGATTTGGTCATAATGACGGATTCTGTACAACCTTTTGCTGCAATTATTCAGAAAGGTCCATCAAAAGTTCATATACTAGAATGGCTTTATTTACATCATGCACCAAGAAACACAGTAAACCCTTTAGTGGATCTCCTTGCTCAGCTCATTAGCAAGGGACGACGACGTTGTAAGCATCTTTTTGGTGTTGATTGTAATCAAATTATTGTCCCTATGCCTTTAGAACAATGGGAAACAGCTCTTTCCACGAGCATGGATTTACAGTGTGCGTTCGCTGATTTTGTGGGTCAGGTGGATTGTCATATTCCACCCGATACGCGCCTGCAAATGAGCAAGCAATTCCCTATGTCTTTCTCTTCTATCATTTCCCCTGTTCCTTTGAATGCCCTGACTGTTTTCACTGATGGGGCTCCTTCTAGAGGAGTTGTTGCTTGGCAACAGAATGAGGAGTGGCATAGCCTGTACACTCTCCCACAAAAGTCTGCTCAACGTTCTGAACTTGCAGCTGCTGTAAAAGCTCTGCATTATTTTTCTTTACAACCAATTAACTTGATTGTTGACAGCTTATATGTTTCAAACGTCATATGTAGAATGCAAGGCAGTTATGTAAGTCCTTTATTAGATGATAACTTGTTGAGTCTCTTCCTGTCTTTGCAACTGCTTCTTTCTAATCGTTCTCACCCACTCTTTGTAGTGCACATTCGCTCTCACCAACCTTTTCCAGGTTTCATTTCAGATGGAAATGCAAAAGCAGATTCTTTGCTAAAGATTTTGCCTGTCTCTCCTATAGAAAGTCATGCTTTTCATCATCAAAATGCAAAAGCCCTTAGCCGCCAATTTCAAATTTCATTGGAAGAGGCGCGTGCAATTATTCAGCAGTGTCCTCAATGCTCCAATCAGATTGGCCATCCCAGCCCTGGGGTTAATCCCCGTGGACTGGAAGCAAATCAGTTGTGGCAAATGGATGTAACCCATTTTGCCCCTTTTTCACCCTGGAAGTTTCTGCATGTCTCTGTCGACACATACTCTGGCTACCTTTGGGTTACGCCTCAAAGAGGAGAGCAAGTTAAACATGTTTGCAATCATCTTGTTCGTGCAATGTCAGTTATGGGCAAGCCTCATTCTATAAAAACTGACAATGCCCCAGCGTATTGTGCAAAAGGCTTTGCTAAGTTTTGTGAAACTTGGGATATTCATCATCTGTTTGGCATCCCTTATAATTCTCAAGGTCAAGCTATAGTTGAACGCTCTCATCGTACCCTGAAAACTGCACTGATCAGGCAGGAAAAGAAAGCAGGCATTCCGAACTCACTTTCAGAAAAGGAAAGTTGGTTGTCAAGTGTGCTTTTCACTCTTAATCATTTGAATATCTCCATACAGGATCACCAATCTTACACACGTCTTCAAAAGCATTTCCAGCAAAAGGAAATTCTTCCAGCTCCACTGGTGCGCTATAAAATTCTACCCTCCAATGAGTGGAGTGAACCAGTGAAATTGATTACATGGGGTAAGGGTTACGCTGCAGTTTCTACTCCACAGGGTGCTCGGTGGGTTCCTGCACGTTGTATCCGGCTGCACCATGGCGTGGCGACAGGTTCTTCCGGATCCATTGCCTCAATTCAACCACCAACTCCAAATCACCCGCGATGTGACGTCCAGCCCCCCCAGGACTCGTAAGCGGGGACATCGCAATCCCCCAGTGACGTGGGGCCAAATAAAATCGCTCTCTCTACAAGCTGAACAGTATAGGAGAGAACAGCAACTGGAAGCAAGCCCTACTAACCAGCTTCTATCCCTCATTGCTTGTCTTAATATGAATTCCATGATAATTCTCATTTTCAGTATTTTAATTTTGCCTCTCTCTACTTCAGCTCTTCCTACTGGTGATTCCACATCGTTAAATGTATGGGAATCATTTGCAAGGACGCTCAATGTCTCAGCATTTTGCCTTACTCAGCAAGTAGCCATTGGTGATATCCTTGGCTCTTGTCTCATTCCAGTTTGCCATGATCCTCATGACATACAGAATGATACTTGGTTTTACACATCCCTACCTCAAAATGATTCACTTCGTACCCTTGGGTATAAAGGTTATCACAATTGGGGAACGCAAATGCATGAACGCCCACCTTTAGCTATTGATTTGACAACACCATATGTGGCCTCTTATAATGCCATTTGTGCACGTATGGTCAACTGTAAAAAGACAAATTGCATAAAAATGGGCAAAAATAACTTCAATTGCTCTGATTATGTAAACATTTCTTATATATATAAGTACACAGAACTGCCAGCAGGCTGGTTTTGGTCCTGCCCAGGTTACACTTTCAATTACATTCCGGCAAACATTAGTCACGGCACACCTTGTTGCTTAAGCCGTCTGTCTATCATATTGCCTGAGAAACACCATTTCTCTTACTCTAGACATCAGCGTAGTGTTGAATTGTCTGAGGACTGTGATGATCTTGTCTCTCTCCCTAGCAGGTCTGAATACATCTCTTTAGCTGTCTCTCTCTTAGGTGTTCCAGGTTTGGCTGTGCGTAATAGCGCAAATATTAATTCTTTAGCTTGCTCTGCAGCAAAATCCCTGAATATTACGTCTAAGGCGCTTCATCTTCTCAACACAGAGCAAGCCGAACTTCGCAACGGTTTATTAAGGTCGAAATCTACCTTGGACTACCTACTCATGGTACATCATTATGGTTGCGAACAATTCAAGGAAATGTGCTGTTTTAACATCACTGACAATTCTAAGGCCGTTCAAAGGCAAATTTCTCATTTGCAAAATCTCACTCACCACATCAAAGAGGATATCGGATTTTCCGGACTCTGGGATTCCTTTTCCTTGTGGTCGACGGCGTGGCTACCTAATCTCAAATGGCTACGCGATGGCTTTTATTATACCATTATTATTGTATGTATATTAATTTTGTTTTGTTGCTTTCTCCAATGCATTCCTAGCCTTACAAATCTTTTTTCTCGCCTTCTCTCTCCTCCACCACCACCTAGCGCGCTCCTTGCAGCCTATTATGCGAAATGGCAACGCCACCAGTAAGAAAAAACAAAAATAAAAGGGGAGATGTGGGTAGGATTATTTTGAGATTCGTTGGCAAACCACTAATCTTGAAGTACTTTTGCCCCATCAAACCTAGCAGTATTATTTCCGGCATTTGATGGCAAACCACTGATCCGGAAGCATTGTTGCTTTATTCACCTAGTTGCCTTACCTCGCAAAGAAGAAAAAAAAAGGAGGAGATGTAGACATGTTATTTCTATGTGCTTGGTATTGTAAAACATTGGTTCTTTTCCTCCTGCATTCTGGGAATTATTTCTATCTTCTCTTTGCTTCTAAAACAGACTATAAGGCCTGTTTATAATCAATCACGCTTCTCTCCCTCTCTTTCACGCACAAGGCTAAAGGTCTGTGCCTGGCACAGATCTTTCTGTATATCATTCTTTGCATACCACACTTTTTTCTCTTTAGTTCACCTTTAGTTCACAATGATGTGTAAATCACAATGATGTGTTAATCCTCAATGTATAATTAATTGTGTGAGTTTATATAACAATCTAAACATTAGTAAACACCTTAGTCATAACATTATCAATCTTAGTCATAGGTGGATTAAGAGCTTATATGCCTGTCTAAATACAGCTCTAACATTCTGTCTTTCATGTGCCAAAGATCTATGGAGCTATGTAAGCCCGCCTTACATACAAATGAGCCAATAGGATTTCAGTTTCTTTGTCTTGTATTGAGCCAATCAGCCACTGGCACATTCGTGGCCATGCTTGTTGTAACTTTGAATAAAAGGAGATGCTGTGAGGCTGGAGGAAGAATCTCTCTCTCTCTCCCACTTTCATCTGGCACACACGCAAGCTCTCAGAAAGAAAACATCTCGTTGTCTGCTTTATTCATCTCTGCAAACCCCCAAAATCCACATCGGGGGTTTTATAGTTTTCTTCGTTGTTATGTTATATGTTTGTGTGTTTTTATACCTCCTCTTCTCCAGGCTAAACATGCCCAGCTCCCTTAGCCGTTCCTCATAAGGCATCGTTTCCAGGCCTTTGACCATTTTGGTTGCCCTCCTCTGGACACGTTCCAGTTTGTCAGTGTCCTTCTTGAATTGTGGTGCCCAGAACTGGACACAGTACTCCAGGTGAGGTCTGACCAGAGCAGAATAGGTAAAGGTAAAGGTACCCCTGCCCAAACGGGCCAGTCTTGACAGACTCTGGGGTTTGTGCGCCCATCTCACATCTATTGGCCGGGGGCCAGCGCTGTCCGAAGACACTTCCGGGTCACGTGGCCAGCGTGACAATGCTGCTCTGGCGAGCCAGAGCCGCACACGGAACGCCATTTACCTTCCCGCTGGTAAGCGGTACCTATTTATCTACTTGCCCCCGGGGGTGCTTTCGAACTGCTAGGTGGGCAGGCGCTGGGACCGAGCAGCGGGAGCGCACCCCGCCGCGGGGATTCGAACCGCCGACCTTTCGATCGGCAAGCCCTAGGCGCTGAGGCTTTAGCCCACAGCGCCACCCGCGTCCCTGGACACAGTACTCCAGGTGAGGTCTGACCAGAGCAGAATACAGTGGCACTATTACTTCCCTTGATCTAGATGCTATACTCCTATTGATGCAGCCAAATAGTTTCTAGCAAAGTGCTTCAGGGTTGTTGTTGTTTGTACATGCAGTTTTTTGAAAGCCACGTTGCTGCTCTAGCTTTTTTAATTGTACAAGACACGCTGATTTGCCCCATGTACTAACAAAACATTTGGTACTGCCCCCAACTAACACAGTCACCACCATTTTAAGTACCAGCGGTGCCATTCAAAAATAAGTACCAGCGGTGCCTACTCAAAAGTAAGTTCCACTGTGGTGTTTTTTCTTTTTGTGGGGTGGTGAGACACTGCCATGTAAGTAGTGGGAATGGGATTGCAGGCTCTCTTATACAAATGGCACTGAAATCTGTTGGATCCTCACTCACCCTGCAGCATATAAACAGCCAATTTGATTCCTTAATTTTATTTTGGATGGCATTTGGGTTTCCATTCCTCCTTTGCTGGGTCACCAGTGGATTGCATTGCATTCCATTTCCCTTTGTGTTTGTATGTGCTTATCTCATCGTTTTAGGAGAGCAATATAGTGCCGTATGAGATCCGTAGCCTGTGTCAATCCAATAAAAGCAATTAGTTTCCCAACAGCAGAGAGTCTGTTCTATGTTGGCAGCTACCTTGGAGCATATCTTTGGAGCAGATGGCTGCCAGTGTGCCTAAAGAAGAGATTAATTAGATTCCCAGATGATTGCATGATGGCTGTGGCAAAGATGCCCCATTCATCTTGGCTCCTCCTCCTGCACAGAGCTGTGTAATCAGAAGAAGTACAACTGGTAGGGACGATTTTGAGTGAGGAAGGTGGCATGGGAGACAAAAGGATGATTGGATGGGAAACATTTGTACTCTTTATCAAACACTTGGCATACAAAGACAAATGGAAATATGTCACCTTCTCGAGCAAGCAGCCAATGGTGTGTTATCTGACACAGGAATCAAAGCAGAGAGAATAAGGACTTTGATACTTCACCTCCAGTGTTTCCCTTGCTGGATGCTTCAGACTTGCAAGGAACATCTCCCTTAATACAAGTGCTCAGCTGTCTCTTGGGAGGCAGAGCTGCCTTCTGAGATTCAGCTACTGCTCAATTGCTTAGTGAACAAAATGAATTGCAAGTGAAAGCAATGCAACAGTGGCACAGCATTTAGGTTCTTCTACCCTACTAAAGGATGCCAAACTATTGTCAGCTGTTTAAACATTTATTACTGTTTGTTTACTTTTTTAAAAAAAACACGTATTCCCTTTTTTCTTATCAGAATAGCACTCAAACAGATGATTAAAACAGCATAGGGGGTTTAAAATGCCCATCTGAACCTAATTCAGAAAAAAGAGAAATCTCCCACAGAATAGATTTTTTTTTTTTTTACTGTGGTTTAGCTACAGACAACACCCTCTCATGTGGCCTTCCTAACCTAGGAGGGCTTCTTCATCAGAACTCAAGGTACAGGCAGGATGTGAAGGGAGGAGGTTTGGGGAGGTTGTGGGGAACGGAAGCAGAGGGAAGGAAAGTTCTACATCACCGACAGAAATCTTAAGCCTAGTTGAAGTACTCGGTTGAATGCCGTCCAGGGATTTTAATAGGGCTGCTATATTTTTGGTGCTGCATTACCTTTAACTATTGTAGTGATTTATGTTTTTGCTGGGCTGATGGTTTGTATTGTTATTGTCGGCTACTGTTACTTATTCATTATTGTGTTTTTAAGCTGTAAACTGATTATATCTTATATATTGTTTGAAACCTTCCGCGGGGGCAGGCTCTGCCCTAATAGGTAAGGTTGCCAATCGGAAGCAGTGTCCGAGCGCAAATCGCTTAAAATGTCTGGGAATATCCGGACTTATGGCAAGCCATGTCAGCAGTGTCATTTTGGGTGATTTTCCTTACAAATACATAAGTTGTTTTGGCTTTCCAAAGGTGATGGGGTGCAATAGAGCTCTCCCAGAATTCTGGGAGTGGTGCTTGCCAGTCCCATTCCTGCAAGACCATTCAGAAGACACATCCTTGTCATTGTGACATTTATAGCTTGGTGTAATGCCTTCTATATATTTTTGGATTACAACTCTCATAATCTCTGACCATTGGCCATGCTGGTTGGGCCTGATGGGGATTGGAGTCTATGAATATCAGAAGCACCACATTGTCTATCCCTGGTGTAGCAGATGGCATCTCAGAGTGGCATGTAAGGGGTTGTCTTGTTTTATCCTCAGAACAACCTTGTGAGATACAACCCTGAACCCAGTTTTCCAAAACAAAGCACTCTACTAAACCACACTGGTTCAGGATCAACAGGACACCTTGACAAACTGTTCTACCCCTGAATGGTTAAGTCCAGTCAAAGGCGACTATGGGGTTGTGGCGCTCATCTCGCTTTCAGGCCGAGGAAGCTGGTGTTTGTCCACAGACAGCTTTCCGGGTCATGTGGCCAGCATGACTAAACCATTTCTGGTGCAACAAAACACTGTGACGGAAACCAGAGAGCACAGAAACACTGTTTACCTTCCTGCCACTAAAGTACCTATTTATCTCCTTGCACTGGTGTGCTTTCAAATGACTAGGTTGACAGGAGCTGGGACAGAGCAACAGGAGCTTACTCCATTGTGGGGATTCAAGCTGCCGACCTTCCAATTGGCCAGCCCAAGAGGCTCAGTGGTTTAGACCACAGCACCACCTATTACTAAGCTTGTATTTAAAATATAGGAATTATTGGAGACTCATAGCCATGTGGTTCTGAGTTTAAAGTGGATTCGAATAACACAAGATCTTCAAACTTGGGTAGAGATCACTTTATATTAAATGACAGAGGGCACTTGAATGAGGGATGGCAAACAGATAAAGTGCCAATTAAAATAAAGGTGAAAAAGAGAGCAGTAATGGGGAGAGTAGAGGTAAAAAGATTTTTTTTTAAATCAATGAAAGGATAAATGGAGTAGGACAAATTGTGCTCTCTGCTAAATCAGTGTACTTCCATTGACGTCAATGAGGTCTCTGCCTGTGAGGCTAAATTGAGCATTATTGTGTATTGACATACAAGGACATACTAACAACTAGTGTTAAAAGGAGCAATCCTGCTAAAGTCAGTGGAGCTTTGATGAATTAAAACTAGGTGGCTTAGTAATTTATATGCACATATACAAAAAATGTGTGTACTAGGCAAAATTGATTACAAAATTAGGAGAAAATCACACTTAAGATACTGGGTTTTCATGAGAACATTTTTTTAAAATATGACAAACTAAACTGAAGATTTGAAAAATGAGAAACTGAGAGAAACCAAAATTAGAATTTCTCCAACCCCTACATGTAATTCACTTTTCTAATTTCTACAGGAAAATGAGTAAAACAACCACTTTGAACCCTGAATATTAAAAGGATTAAACATTCAACTTCCATCATTTCAGGAATGTGTGTGAGAGAGGTTATTTTGTTGTAAAGGTAAAGGGTAAAGGGACCCCTGACCTTTAGGTCCAGTCATGAACGACTTGGGTTGCCGTGCTCATCTCGCTTTATTGGCCGAGGGAGCCGGCATACAGCTTCTGGGTCATGTGGCCAGCATGACTAAGCCGCTTCTGGCGAACCAGAGCAGCACACAGAAATGCCATTTACCTTCCCTATTTATCTACTTGCACTTTGACGTGCTTTTGAACTGCTAGGTTGGCGGGAGCTGGGACAGAGCAACGGGAGCTCACCCCGTCGTGGGGATTCAAACCGCCGACCTTCTGATTGACAAGCCCTAGGCTCTGTGGTTTAGATCACAGCACCACTCGCATCGCTATTTTGTTGTAGCTTTTGTTAAATAATTGGGAATCAGAAACCCATGATGATTTACAGCAAATCCCCCAGGCACTTTCCAGTGGAGTCAATCCACCTTCTGCCCATCCTTGTCCTAGAGGACACCAAAGCTCGAACTACACATTATATTAAAAATATGTTTGAATCACCACATTTTCCTTTATATTCAACAGCCACAGCATGGGGACAAGTTAGATTTGGACCACCCTTTCTCTTGGGCCATTTCCCCCTGCTGAAAAATGTGCAGAAAACAGCCCTGTGGAGAATGATGTTTCAATGAGAAACTGCTTCCGGAGGGCAGCATGGGGCGGATTAGACTCTCCTCCCTCCATGACACTATTTTGATTCAGATGAGGCCCTCCATGGATGTTTCTTATAAAGAAAAAGATGCGGGGAATCCAAAGAACAGCCTTCAAACAAACTATTAACTTAATATGTGATGTGACCTTGTACCTGACCTAAATGAGAGATTTGTAGAAGTCAAAGAAAACCAATTTTGATTAAAGTTAACTTTAGCCTGTACATAAGGCCCCAAACAAAGCTCTACAGATTTCTGTTCTTTCTTTGATAGTTCACAATTGTTTGCCGAAGAGAGAGATGAATGGGAGGTAGATCAATTAAAAGAGGAACATAGTCAAGCCCTTTACCTT
The DNA here is from genome assembly GCF_965113315.1 of Podarcis vaucheri. Lineage (NCBI taxonomy): Eukaryota > Metazoa > Chordata > Lepidosauria > Squamata > Lacertidae > Podarcis > Podarcis vaucheri. The sequence goes on along the minus strand of NC_138759.1, from coordinate 51,125,326 downwards.
GGAGTTTTCAGAAAGAAGTAGACAATTTACATTTAATTGGTTCTTGGAGAATCTCACATCCCAATACAAGAACTGTTTCTATTCTGTGGCGCACAGGTTGTTCAAGAATGGATTTGATCTTGGTTGCTCTAATTGTTTTACACCATGAGTGGTAAAAGCTAAAATTGGAATTGAATCTGTTCCTGATTTCGCAGAGATCAGTGTTTACATGGGGACCTTCTCAAGCAACTCCATTTCAAAACTCGGCAAGGGGGACTAAACACATTATTGCTACAACACGAAAGTAACACTGTAATAAAGTATTTTCATGTTAACACCATCCTGTCTATGACTTCAGGTGCGAAAAGAATAAAGGATTCCCCCCCCCCATCGCCAGCCGGATGTAGAAATCAAAAGAAATGAGAAGCAAAAATAAACTTGGACTGATATAATGCAGTAAACTAGAATTTACCAATAGAAGTAATTACATTTTTTAAATCTTGGAAGAACTAAAAAGCTAGGAATCAATTACACTTAAGAAACACTCAGTAGACACCTTCAACAAAACGGATTTCTTTGAGGTAATAAGGTAGATAAGCTGCTTGTCAGCAGAGCAGCAATTAAATGAAGAAAGAAACTGATTCCTTTAGGAAGATGTGGGGAACCTTTGGTCCTCCAGATGTTGCTGAGTTACAACTCCCTTCATCCCTGACCACTGACCATGCTAGCTGGAGCTTATGGGAGTTACCGTATTTTTCGCTCTATAAGATGCACTTTTCCCCTCCTAAAAAGTAAGGGGAAATGTGTGTGCGTCTTATGGAGCAAATGCAGGTGGGAGGCTCTGCTCAGCGCTCCCTTTAAAGAGCCACGTGGAGCGTGTGTGCGGCTCTTGGGGGCTTTTCCCTGAGGAGAGAGAAGGGATGCCCCGCACGCTCTTTAAAGGGAGCGCGGCTCTTGGGGGAGCCTTCCTCTCACTGCCCGAAAGAGGCTTCGTGCGGCTATCCCATAAGCCAGGACAGCAAGAGCTGCACAGCAATCCCTCTTGCTGTCCTGGCTTCTATGGCTTAGCCACGCACAGCCTCTCCTGTGCAGGGGGATTGCTGTCCTGACTTCTGGCTTAGCCGCGCACAGCCTCTTCCGGGCAGGGGGAGCCTTCATCCCGCTGCCCTGAAGAGGCTTCGCACGGCTGTCCCAGAAGCCAGAACAGCAAGAGGCTATCCCAGAAGCCAGATCCCTCTTGCTGTTCTGGCTTCTGGGATTCAGAATATTTTTTTCTTGTTTTCCTTCTCCAAACACTAGGTGCATCTTATGGTCTGGTCTTATAGAGCAAAAAATACGGTACATTTCAGCAAATTATGTTGTACAGTTGAGAGAAGGCTGAAGGGGTGAAGTAGCAATACTTTGAGATATGTTATTCGCATTTCATTAATTACTGTAAATAATCATGCAACATACATAAATCCAGGGCTTTTTTCCAGCCAGAATTCACTGGAACTCAGTTGCAGCACCTCTCAGGTGTGTGCTATTGCCTTTATAAGGGAACAAGGAAGGTGTTCATGGTGATTTCCGGCACCTCATTTTTTAGAAAAATAGCACTGCATAAATTGATGTAGGTGTTCTATAGAATATTAATATCCTTCATTTATTGGTTTCACTTTCTGTTAAATATTTCATCCTACCCACTCTAATATTTGTTACATATTATTTTTTGGTATGTATGTACTCTGAAAATATATCAGTGCATAATGTGATAATGTTATACAATTAGCTGTAATTTCTTTTTTAAAAAGAAAGTGGAGAAAAAATCCACACAGAACAGCCCCCTTAGTGGGATTATATCAATTCAGACCCAGAGGAAGAAGATGGCTTAATTGCGAAACGGCAAAACTTACTGGAAGAATAAGAAACCAAAAAGAAAGAAAGAAACTTTTAATAAAGAATGGCAAAAATTTGTGGAATATCTAAAAAAACCTATTGTGATCAACTGAATTCATTAGCGGAATTAATTTAAAACAAGCAGTTAAGCATATTTGTCTAGGAAATTTTAGGGAGCAAATAATAACTGGAATTAACATGGAGATGCAGTAAGGGAAAATAAAACATAAGAAACCACGGAAGGGGAACGGGAAGTCAAAGGATGTATTCTTATTGGAAAAATTATTTGATTTGTATGATGGTTATACAACTGAAAAATTGATAAATAAAATTTGAAGAGGAAGAGGAAGGAGGAGGAGGAGGCGGCGGCTTAATTGACTCTTCCCCCCACATTAAAACATTCCTGATGTGGAACATTTGCATGCCAGGGGAAAGGATTCTTCTAACTTTCACTCATGATGGATTGCTAGCTCTATGTACTGAGGGCTTTTTAGTTTAGAAAAAAGACAAATAAGAGGGGAAACAAAAAATGGTATGAAGTTACGTTGATGGAGAAAAGAATTAGAATTTGTGGACATCCAGTGAAGCAGAATGTTGGAAGGTTGTGGCAGATAAAAGAAAATACTTCATTCAGTACATACTTACACTATGGAATTCGTTCCCACATGTGGCAGTGAGGGCCAGCAACTTGGATGGCATTAGGATTCACAGAGGACAAGGCAATCAATGACTCCTAGTCATGAGGGCTGTGTACTTCCTCCACTGCCAGAGACAATAGGCTTCTGAATAATAGTTGCTTGAAACTGCAGAAGGGAAGAGTGTTGTTACGTTCAGGTCCTGCTTGTTGGTTTCTCCTGGACATCTGGTTGGCCACTGTGAAGCTGGTCTAGATGGGACAGTGGCCTGATCTTCTTCTATTCTTATAAGGTAGCTGCCTCAGACAGCAGACCCTAGAGGGCAGTGATGATGGGTTGGAGACGAGAGCTCTGTGTGTCATGTGCTTTGCCCTATGGACCCTCAGCTTGCCTGCTGTTCCAAATGCTCATCCTAAAATGAGATTCAGCTGCTGGTCTGTAGTGATGATCGCTGAGTCTGGAGGGAGGACACTCCCCACCCGCTGGCAGCCTCATCTGCCTGCACGCGTGACCTTGGGGTGCGGAGCACACTCCCCCTCACAAAGCCACAGCTGTCTGAACATCGTACCCTCTGTCTAACCTTTTGTGGTCTCAGTAATCTGGGGTGCTTTGTCTGTGACCTTTGTCTCTGAGACCTTTTGTCTCCTTTGTCATACGCTGTGCAAGGGGAAAATGACGTGCTGGAAACAGGTGCCAAAATAGCTTTGTACCACCCCACGATCTCGAGACGATGTGTAAGGTGACAGCCCAAAATGTAACTGCCTGGGTTTGCATATTTGTGTCAATAAAAGGAGGCTCCACAGAGCTGGCCGGCAGCTTGCTTGCAGCTCACCTGCGCGCAGCTCACCTGCTTTATCAACTCCTACCTCATGTCCTTCACTTCACTGGTCTGATTGGTTTCTGTCTGTGGAATGGGAAGGTGCCAAATTGTTCCAAAATGTCTTTTGGCAGCCTAGGATTCACAGCATGTAGAACAAAAAGAGAGCAAAGTAACGAGGCTCCTTTGTCCACCACACCCCCACCCCACAACCCCAAATTCATTGTGGGTTGCCATTGAGAGGTTCCAAATCAAGGGAGCCAAGAACTTCAGTTCCCTTATATCCCACAGTAGAACATTCTTGGGAGAGTTGGGTTTATCTTCTGTTCTTCTCCTGGAACAGGATTTGTATTTGCTAAATCCCTTATTAAACTATTCTCGGATAAACTGATTCCAGTCAGCATCCTCATGCCTGGCTCACAGTCCCCTGCCTACTTAATTTCACCTTTTCTTCCTTGATAATTACTACATCTCTTTCTTCTGTGATGGTGAATACCATTTAGAGAAGGTTTTAGCAGTCTATAAGCTGGATGGTACTTTCACAATTATACTAATATTGTTTTCGCACTGGGTATTGCAGACCCTTTCATGATCTAGCAAGAAGGAACCAACAAAAATACAGTGGTGCCCCGCAAGACGAATGCCTTGCAAGACGGAAAACTCGCTAGACGAAAGAGTTTTCCGTTTTGGAGGTGCTTCGCAAAACAAATTTCCTATGGGCTTGCTTCGCAAGAAGACAATGTCTTGCGAGTTCCTGCTGGTATTTTTCCCCTTCCCCCCCTTTTTCTAAGCCGCTAAGCCGCTTATCAGCTGATCAGATCAGCAGATAAGCCGCTAAAAGCTGCTAAAAGCCGCCAAAAGCTGCTAATAGCGCTAATCCGCTAATCCGTCAATGGGCTTGCTTCGTAAGACGAAAAAACTGCTAGACGAAGAGAATCACAGAACGGATTCTTTTCGTCTTGCGAGGCACCACTGTATATTTTGAAAATTAAAAGATAATTCAAGTGAATACCATGTCCAAAGGGAATCACACCTTTCATAACACTTATTTAAGCTGATTAAGGGGGAAATAAAGGTATCATCCAAAAACCATGATAGATGCATATTCAGAAATCAATTGAAAAGTGTTTTTATTTTTTGGATTTGATTTGATATCCTGCTTTATCACTACCCAAAGGAGTCTCAAAGCGGCTAACATTCTCCTTTCACTTCCATCCCCACAACAAACACTCTGTGAGGTGAGTGGGGCCGAGAGACTTCAGAGAATTGTGACTAGCCCAAGGTCACCCAGCAGCTGCATGTGGAGGAGCGGAGACGCGAACCCGGTTCACCAGATTACGAGTCTACTGCTCTTAACTACTACACCACACTGGCTCTCTAATGTATTTTTAATAATGTATGGCGTATTTTAAAATGTAGATGTTTAACAGCACAATCCTATGCATAATTAAGCAGGAGTAAGCCCCTCTGGCCACGATGGGACATGTTTCTAAATAAACATGCAAAGGATTGCACTGTCAGTCACAAGCAGTTGCACATTTATTGGGTGATGAATGGGACCAGGTTAGTCCCCGCCCACTTTCCCATGATGTTCTTCCTCAAAGGCAAGGGAGGGCCGTAACCAGGAGGAGCATGTAAAATATAGGGGATGGTATCTGCATGCAACAAACAAAGCAATTCCATAAAACGGCTGTAAATAGACTCTCTCAAATATTTGTTTTGCAGTTAAGATATACAATGACATCAGATAGTTGCTCCATGAGAGAATAGGTTAACACAATTCTATACATTGTCCATTTCTTTCCTCTGCCTACTACAGTGGTACCTCGGGTTAAGTACTTAATTCATTCCGGAGGTCCGTACTTAACCTGAAACTGTTCTTAACCTGAAGCACCACTTTAGCCAATGGGGCCTCCTGCTGCTGCTGTGCCGCCGGAGCACAATTTCTGTTCTCATCCTGAAGCAAAGTTCTTAACCTGACGCACTATTTCTGGGTTAGCGGAGTCTGTAACCTGAAGCGTATGTAACCTGAAGCATATGTAACCCAAGGTACCACTGTATTTATTTTATTTTATTCATTTCATTTATTTATTAGATTTCTATACCATCCTTCATCTGAGGATCAAAGGTTTATAGTTTATAATATAAAAACACAAAAATTCATAGCCAAAGGCCTGGGAGAAGAGGAATATTTTTGCCCAGAGCCTAGAGTTATGTCATGAAGGTGCCAGGTGAGCCTCCCTTGGGGAGAGCATTCCACAAATGGGGAGTCACCACAGAAAAGGCCTGCTCTCATGTTGCCACCCTCCAGACCTCTTATGGAGAAGGCACAAGGAGAAGAGCCTCAGAGGTTGAAAGCAGAGTTACCTGGAAGTCCTAAAACAGACAGGTCTTCTCCTTTCTTTTCTATGGCCCTGGTAACTTTAATCATACCCTTCTTCCTTTTCCCTTTCCTTCCTTTTTTAAACTCCAGACTAACTGAGCCATCCTGCCTTTTGGCAAGGCCTGCTGGTGCACTGTTTTAACTATAGTATTGAATTCCTCCTTTTGCATCCCATAAATTGAATTACCCAGAGTGATTCAACACATCTCTCCGGAATAAGGTTTCCGTAACAGCAGGCTCTCCAGAGTCCTCCCCGAGCCCAGCTGATTAGGGGCTAACATTGAATGCATCATAGACATTAGTTCTCCTTGCATCTAGCATTTTATGAAGATCGCCCAAGCAGTGACTCACTAAGCTACTGTCTCCAAGGGCTAATTCTGGGAATATTTTCTGAGGTGCGGGCAAAGGGCAGAAATAACCACACACATAAGAGCTGCTTGCTTTGTATACAGGCTGCTCAGTATTCAGGAGCAGATAGATTAGTGTGTTTTGCATATAGATCCACTCAACTTTAAAAAGTGGGAAATCTCAGATTTTAAAAAGTGCCAGTTAAACACTGCCTTCTCCCTTGGCTGGTGGGATTGCAGCTTCCCCAGCCCAACCACAGATGAGTGTATCCTGCGAGCTTCATAATTTCTTTCAATTAAGATTTTAAAGATACACACAGCGACGTGTATAGGATAAAAATGATATCCGAAGACAGCACGGAGCACCTGCCTGCTGCCTTTGTTGAATGCACCCGGGACTGAAAAAGATATTTCATTTATAAATCAAATGAATGATTGGATTAGAATAGGGAATACCATCAGATGAAAGTGGAATTGATTTAAAGGCCCAATCCCTGTCCACTGTGATACATCCTTAGCAGGCTGTGTGAGGATGTTCATTTGGCAAATTTCCCAAAGGTTGTATTTTAAAAATAGTGACAGATTTCTTTTCCATTATACCAGAAACTAGGCCAGGCTCCCAGTCTGGAATGCTGGCCTTGTAAATTAACCTACAAAACATTCTAGCCTGTACTTTGTTTGTTACTAGTCTGTTAAGAGGTTGATAGCCTGCATCTCCATGCTGGCTGCAAAGAAGGCCGAACCTCTCCTCCATGACAAGGATGGACATGAGACCTAGTGCTAAAATAATAATAATAATAACCTTTTACAAAGCAGATTCCTCCACCAGCCTGCTAAATTTCTGTGGTGGTCACAGAAGAAATCAAGCAGACTGTTGAAGGAATCGCAGAGGAACCCACTCCCCTCTGCAACCAGCGCAATGTACAGTGGTACTTCGGGTTAAGTACTTAATTCGTTCCGGAGGTCCGTTCTTAACCTGAAACTGTTCTTAACCTGAAGACCACTTTAGCTAATGGGGCCTCCTCCTGCTGCTGCGCCACCGGAACACGATTTCTGTTCTCATCCGGAAGCAAAGTTCTTAACCTGAAGCACTATTTCTGGGTTAGCGGAGTCTGTAACCTGAAGCGTCTGTAACCTGAAGTGTATGTAACCCGAGGTACCACTGTATTTCCATTGGCCTCTTTTCTTTCTTTGTAACGTAGTTTCTATTCATTTTCATCTTTAAACTACTTAGCATGGTTGCATTGATATATATCTTTGTTTACATTAGAGCATATGCAAAAATTACATAACATTAAAATTAAAAGTAACAACTAACACTCAGATAAACATTCCTGAATATATTAACACAGTTGTGCCAAAGTATATATACCAAAATTATCACAGAAATGAAATGATGCATAGTAACATGCATTGCTTTAGATCAGTGACTACAAGTAAAAGGTATTTTATATCAATAAGAGTTAGAATTTATGGGAATTGGTAGGAAGGGGGGAAGGAAAAAACTGAAAATACTTACTTCATGCATGCCAGACTGTGCTGTAAACTATGGGTACTGTTCCACCATATGCCTCATTATTTGTGTAATCAATAAAGTCACACCAGACTGCACATAATTTGCCATGTTTCTTTTGGCATCTTGCTACTTTTATTTTTTGTGTCAGTTTTTCCAATAACACTGTTTGCCAAATTGCATTATACCATTGGTCCATCATTAATAATTGTAATGATTTCCATGTCCTGGCAATAGTTGTTTTTGCAGTGTTTAGTAGATCAGTTATGAGTTCTTCGTTTCTAATTTGCAAAATGCTGTGACTATACAAGTTAAGTAGCGCCAGTTCTGGGCTGTGAGGGACTGGCAGGGCTCTGAGGCGTGTGTGGTGGAGGCGGGAGAGTCAGGGCAGTCCAGGAAAGAGGAAGGCGTGCAGGATGTGGGGGAAGAAAACGCTGCTCAGGCAACAGACATATCAATTGGACACCCCCCCCTTCTCCTGCCCTGCAGTCTCCTAGAACCAGGAGGGGCTTGAAGCAGGAAGAGCAACAACAACTTTTGCGCAGGAGAAGTCTCAGGGTGCAGGTGTGCAACCCAGCAGGGGAGGGTAAATAAGCCAGCAGTGGGGCAGGGTATCACTACTGCTGCAACTGCTCTGCAGGGCCCAGATCTCTGGGAGACAGTTGCTTAGTAGTGGTTACAGGTGTATGTGTAGGGATGCAGGTGGCGCTGTGGTCTAAACCACTGAGCCTCTTGGGTTTGTTGATCGGAAGGTTGGTGGTTCAAATCCCCACGAAGGGGTGAGCTCCCGTTGTTCGGTGCCAGCTCCTGCCAACCTAGCAGTTGGAAAGCATGCCAGTGCAAGTAGATAAATAGGTACCGCTGTGTCGGGAAGGTAAACAGCATTTCCATGCGCTCTGGCACTCATCACGGTCTTTCGTGCACCAGTAGCGGTTTAGTCATGCTGACCACATGACCAGGAAAACTGTCTATGGACAAGCGCAGGCTCCCTCGGCCTGAAAGCGAGATGAGTACCGCAACCCCACAGTTGCCTTTGACTGGACTTAACTGTCCAGGGGTCCTTTACCTTTTACCTTTTTTTTTAATGCGTGTGCATCCGGAAGTTGCTTTAAGTACTTCTTTTGTCAATCAAGACTTAACTATCAGATGTGCACCCTTCTTGGCTGGGGTGAGCCAGGACATTTATTTATTTATTTATTTATTTATTTATTTATTTATTTATTTATTTTATTTACTGAATTTATATACCACCCTATGCCCAGAGGTCTCAGGGTGGTTCACAGAAAAGATAATAATATATAAAATCAAAATAAGAGTAATAACCCAATAACACCCCCCCCAAACTGCCACATTTTAAAAGGGTATAGGATGACATGGAGTCATGGGGACTTTCTGTCTTGCAATCAAAGATATTTGTGTAAATACAATTTTTCCAGAACTTTTCTATTTTGGGACACTCCCACTACATATGCTGATATGTTCCTATAATGGGGCATCCTTTCCAACACATGGGAGAACTGTTTGGTATTATATACACCAGGACTCAGCTACATTAGTAAACAAGAAGTATTTTATATGTGTTATACAGAGTGAGTCTTTTAAAAGAGGCTGCTCGGAACATGTGTACTCTGTATACATGGGGCCTCTTTTAAAGGACTCACTCTGTAACACTGCAATACCAGGTGGCGCTGTGGAGTTCCATCTTTTGCCAACGTGATTTCCCCATTTGGGGTTTACAGTGAGTTTTTCTGAAGAGCTTTTTTGATATGTCTAGATCCAGCCTAGGTGTCCAGCTGTGCACAATTTAGAGGGCTCTTTCTCTGGTCGTTGCTGATATGTACTTGTGTGGTGCTTTTGTCCACAGTCTGTTCTATGCCTCTTCTTCTGTTTGGCCATTTTTAGTTGCTAGTAGGGATGAGTGAACCCATCAACTTTGGTTGGACTATATGACTCTTGAGGTCCATTCCAGCTCTACAATTCCATGATTCTATGATAGATGTACCCCACAGACAAGCATGCTTGGAGTGCTTTATTCTGACCAGGAAGATAGCAGATGACACTCTGTACTTAGAGATCCTGTTATTGAGAAGACATAACAAAGATTGATATTTAGCTGCAGTACTAGTGAAACTGGAGAGTTGAGTACTGAAATAAAAAGAGAGAGAGAGATTCATTCAGGAATGTTCATAGCTCAATGAAGCTATAGGCCTCTGCGTCCAGAGGGGCTGCAATGCCCAGATGGAATGTTCAGCGATTCATTGTGAAATATAACAGCCCAAGCCTGTCAAAATTTTGCATTCACTAATGGAGACTTTGCATTCACTTTGAGAGAAATAATCTGTAAGGAAGTCATGCAGCAATGGACAAAAGTACAAGAAAATGCTTTTTGAGGCAACAGAAAGGAATATTCAAAATCCTCTATTATTGAAGTTTTACAACACAAAGGAAAGATTAGCTTACAGTGTGAAATGATGCATCAGGGATAGTGCTAATGCTGGGAGAGGAGTCATGAGCATTTGGAAAACAACTCTTATGAGATATGGTATGAACTAGGCACTAAAAAAAATCCCTGTTAGTAGAACTGCTTAGCATGAAATAGCCATATTACTTTGCATAAGCACAATTCAGTTTTTTGGGGGGTCCTTAAAAACATGTCCCTTTGCCCTTTCGTAGATTTTTAGATTGCAATCCTAGGCACACTTCAGTGTTGAAGTAAGTCCCTTTGCAGTCAGTGGGAGTTAATTCCTAGTAAGCATGCATGGCATCATACTGTAAATTGCATTGTGAATGATGCACTTATTATTTCTGACATAGGTCTGGCGTCAAAGATGGGCATCAAAGGAAACCCTTCAACTAACCAGATCCCTTTGTTACTGCTGTTCATTACCCCCCGCCCTCTTGCTCACACTCTCAGTCTGGGCCTGCCACAAAGGGGGAAAGGGTGGGAGTAATGACTGGTGATGCCTCCTGCCGCAAAGGTGAGAAAAATCTGAGTTGGCAGCTTTGCTTCCATCTGTCTCTTAACTGCTTTTGCATTGGCAAGGAGGAGGTCAAGATGAAGTTATTAGTGCTTGGCTTCCTCATTTCCTGCAGCAGTGAAGGCTGGTGAAGGAGAGGGCACTAAGACGAGTTGGTGGCAGTGGTCCCCATTTCACCTCTGCTACTGATCTGTTGTCTGCCATTTCCTTCACCATTGTCAAGCAACAATGACAGTGATGGTGATCAGGAAGCAGAAGATGACTCTGGCTTTTGAGGTGTTTATTTTTAGGACTCAGCTTATTTTTGTAATTGTAAGTTGTACTGTAAGTTGTATTGCATTGTTTTTAGTATTGAGTTTTAATGTTGTAATTCACCCTGGAACCTTAGGGTGAGTAGGTTAATAGTAATAATAATAATAATAATAATAATAATAATAATAATAATAATAATGTTGTTGTTGTTTAGTCGTTTAGTCGTGTCCGACTCTTTGTGACCCCATGGACCAGAGCACGCCAGGCACTCCTGTCTTCCACTGCCTCCCGCAGTTTGGTCAGACTCATGCTGGTAGCTTCGAGAACACTGTCCAACCATCTCGTCCTCTGTCGTCCCCTTCTTCTTGTGCCCTCCATCTTTCTCAACATCAGGGTCTTTTCCAGGGAGTCTTCTCTTCTCATGAGGTGGCCAAAGTATTGGAGCCTCAGCTTCTGGATCTGTCCTTCCAGTGAGCACTCAGGGATGATTTCCTTAAGAATGGATACGTTTAATCTTCTTGCAGTCCATGGGACTCTCAAGAGTCTCCTCCAGCACCATAATTCAAAAGCATTAATTCTTCGGCGATCAGCCTTCTTTATGGTCCAGCTCTCACTTCCATACATCACTACTGGGAAAACCATAGTTTTAACTATGCGGACCTTTGCTGGCAAGGTGGTGTAATAATAATAATTGTATCGCCCTCTGTATAGATATTATTTTATGGCATTTCCTAATGGTGACACTAATCGACAGGCTTCTCTAAAACCTTTTCTCCTCTATTCTTTGGATCCATGTTGCTGATCTGTAACCATCGTGCGATTGGTTACTGCTGTGCTGTCTTCATAAGACCAAGGCTACTTAGGAACAAACACTTTTATTAGCAACGAACAAATTTACGGCTTACTAAAGGAATGTACAAAGGCACCCTAAGCGTCAAAGTAATCCCTACAATGAAATGTGCAATCTAATAGGCCTTTATTGTTCAGTAAAGCTGGGTTAATTTGTTTTTTAATTAGTGGAGTCAAAGTGGCAGCCATCACAACTCCCCCTATTTTTTTTTATAGCGAGTTTGTGATTACTCTGGGCTGTTCATTCCCACCCATGCTGACAGGTATACCTGCCCATCCTTTTGCTATAATAACAAGAGGCCTGTGTTGTGACCTGTGATGCTGAACCCATTTATACAGTATGGTAGTCCTCTTAAGAGTGCCAAAATGGGCTGCTCCAAACTTTTTTTTTGGGGGGGGGACCTCACCCAGAAGTTAGAGTGGCTCCCTCCTTGTTGTCCTTTTGCTGTCAGGTGAAGACTTTCTTGTTCCAATAGAAACAAGAAAACTGACTGATTTTCATGAAAGGGATGGTGCTGTGCTGCTTTGATTGTAATTATTTTCTTATGTGTGTGTGTATTCTCATATATACATATGTGTGTGTGTGTGTGTGTGTGTGTGTGTGTGTGCTGTAATGATTTTTCCATATGTTTTTAGCTGTTCTTATTTTTAAGTCACATTCTCTAGTGCTGAACCCCCTGGAAGAGAATGGAAATGAAAAGTTACACTTTCTAGCTGTGTAAGGCCATCTCTTTACCAATGCCATAATTTAGCAGGGACTTGTTCTTTTTTTCTATAAAAAGGCTTTCACTTCCTATATTTCCCTTGTTATTATTGGTTTTTCTTATGAAATAAGAAATGTTCCCCTTGGGATCATTTGTGCCTGAACTCCCTTTAGATTATTTTTGTTTAAATATGACTCCCTACCCTTTTTTCCTTAAAATTGCTCTGCTCTTGTTAATTAAAAATAACCCTGGGTGTATAACAGTAATTACAGACTTGAGTTCTTCCCTGCATACCGGGTTAGGAGATTTTTTGTTGTTTTGAGTGCTGGCAACTGGAGGATTTACAACCTGGAGTGCTAAACGGAGCTTTTAATTATAACTTAAATATGCTATTAAATCTTTTTAAATTGGAAACCATAACATGTTGATTTCCAGACACAATTTACTAACTGCTCAAGAGTAGCTTATGTGAAATGGGCAGCCAGTGTGCTACTGGGGACTCATTTCCTTTTGCATTACAGGAAACTTGCCGTGAACCTGAAATTGGTTGTAAAATTGCGCGCTCTTATCGGCGCTGCTTCTTCTCACATCACTTTAGCATTCATGGCATTTCAATTTGCATATCCTTTCCTGACAGAAGACCTGCGTACAGCAAGGCTGGCCATAATTCAATTTGGAGTTAAGTGCACTTAAGCCTGTTCTTGGAGATGATGTTATGCGGTTGGAAGGTGGTTTGCTTGGTTGTTGCTGTTGTTTTGTTTTTGTTGTTTTTAAGGGTTGGCATCCAATTTCGTTGCACTTGTGCAATGCTGCACTAGTGTAATGACAATAAAGAATCTATCTATCTAAGATGCAGTCTCGCTCTGTCAGCATGCTGGGCACACAACCAACACACCAGGCTGCAATAGAGCAACCTGATGCCCTTGGATCTTCTCACTGCAAGAGGCTCACATCAAGACCCCCATGAGTCTGTTGCACCTACCAATAACTGCCTGAGCACTTTATCTCTTCCTTTAACTTGGTGGCTTCAAAGTACAATGGGTTGTAAGGAGGACTGTTTTTTCAGCTGGAGCTCACCGGAGCTCAGCTCCAGCACCTCTCAGGTGGGCACCATTGCCATTGTAAGAGAACAAGGGAGAAGTTTGTGGTGAGCTCCAACATCTCTTTTTCTAGAAAAATAGCACTGGTTGTAAGAACATAAAGGCCCATTTAGTCCAACATCCTGTTCTCACAGTCACCAACTAGATGCAAGCGGGAAATGAGTACTACCATTGTCTTCCCAACTTGGGACCCCCCGCAGGTGGTATTCACAGGCATGCTGCCTCTAACAGCAGAAGTACGGCCTCAGTCCAGTATATATGAAGGAGTGTCTCCACCCCCATTGTTCTATCCGGAGACTGAGGTCCAGCTCTGAGGGCCTTCTGGCGGTTCCCTCACTGTGAGAAGCCAAGTTACAGGGAACCAGGCAGAGGGCCTTCTCGGTGGTGGCACCCGCCCTGTGGAACGCCTTCCCACCAGATGTCAAAGAGAACAACAACTACCAGACTTTTAGAAGACATCTGAAGGCAGCCCTGTTTAGGGAAGCTTTTAGTGTTTGATGTATTACGGTATTTTAATGTTTGTTGGAAGCCGCCCAGAGTGGCTGAGGAAGCCCAGCCAGATGGGCGGGGTATAAATTATTATTATTATTATTATTATTATTATTATTATTATTATGAACACAACAATCATTGCTTGTATCCAGTGGTTGCTTTGGACGAGCAGAAAGCATTTCCGCTTCAACAAGATGGGGCACCTGGTGTTTGCTGATCCCTTCCCAGTGTAGTGTTAGCTACACTGACTGGCAGCAGTTCTCTGACATACGCTTTTAGTCCTGCTTGAAGATGCCGGGAACTTAACCTGGGACGCTTTGCATGCAAAGCTCTGCTCTAACACTAAGCTGTGACCCTTCCCAGTCTAATGTGCACCAAACCACTCCAGAACTGTATGGTCTTACCAACCTGGCCTTATTTTAGGTCTGTCAGCTTGGATATGCCAGCTAGGATACTATGTAGTAGAACCTAATCCATCTCTCTTGAAGGGTTTTTTCCTGCATCTCTTCATTGAAACCAAATACGGTAATTTACAGCTATTTGAATGTAATCAGGAACACAAACACTGATTTACAAATGGTGCGTTGTATTGACATTCTTCAATTATTAACTTCACATTGTTCAATTAGTCTTTGCGGGGAGCGGGTGGCACTGTGGTGTAAGCCACTGAGCCTCTTGGGCTTGCCGAAGAGTTGGCAGTTTGAATCCACGTGATAGGGTGAGCTCCTAGCCCCTGCCAACCTAGCAGTTCGAAAGCACACCAGTGCAAGTAGATAAATAGTTACTGCTGCAGTGGGAAGGTAAACGGTGTTTCCGTGCGCTCTGGCACTCATCACGGTCCTCCGTGTGCCAGTAGCGGCTTAGTCATGCAGCCTACAGGACCGGGAAATCTGTCTATGGACAAATGCCAGCTCCCTTGGCCTGAAAGATGACCCCATGGTTGTTTTTGACTGGACTTAACTGCCCAAGGGTCCTTTACTTTTTACCTTTACCTGCGGGGTATAGTCTCCTTGATCCACTACACCCTGCCTCAATCTCTGCATAAAACAGAAGCTCAACTACAGTATATGCTGCTGTTTTGATCTACGAAGTGATCAGAGCTCCACCCAACTACCTTGTTGGGATCTTTCTGGCAGCTGCACTACCTCAGTCTCTTTTTTCTAGCATCATTTGAAAGGTCTGCTATTACGTTGAAATATAAGATCACTGAGCATTATCACTTCACATGAATGTGGAGCAAGGTCTCTAGTAATTACTTCTTCCTGGTTCCCCAGCAGCTAACAGCATGCAGGAATGCTTTATTGTTAGCCTTCAAAGCCTGCAATATCATAAATATTTGCCATTTTGCCTATTTTTGTCTTGTCTTTTATGGGTGAAGCTATATCTGCTAGGTCTCGAGACCATATTCTCAGTTTCCTGTGGAACAGTAACTCAGACAGAGATTTTTCACTGCTCCAGAAATGATGCTTCAACATTTTGAGACATTGGAATCACTGGCAAATGATTCCATAAGACTTTAGCCATCTTATGAATCTAATAGCTGATGGATGGTGGGCATTTCTAACTCGACGTGACATTGCAAAGGGCATAATGAGCCTTGTACCACTGGCTGCCTTGGGGGGGGGGGGATTCAACAAGAGTGAAAGTAGGCATTGAGTGCCAGGGCCTTAGCATGGCACTGCCTTGTTCTTTCCCATTTCATTCTGCTGCATGACTAGAGCTGTAACTGACATTAAAAGTAATTGAGAGCTTTAACTGACATAAAGACCCATTCCTCCTATTCACTCTAGGGGATTAGAGGGTATTTCAACACTGCAGGTTTGCTCCCATTGGCCAGAATAGCCTGTAGAGGGAGCAGCATTCATTCTTACTGAGTCCCACCAGTCAGTGGGACAGTGGGTTACAGTCTTTCTCAACTACAGATAGGTAGCCGTGTTGGTCTGCCATAGTCAAAATAAAAAAATTCCTTCCAGTAGCACCTTAAAGACCAACTAAGTTAGTTCTTGGTATGAGCTTTCGTGTGCATGCACATTTCTTCAGATACAATAATGAGGACTATAAGCTTGCTTAACAAGAAAGAAAGCTTAGGATCCTGGGCAAATGATGGTATCTAGATCAATCTTCCCCAACCAGATGCCCTGAGATGGTGTTGCTGGAACAACTCCCATTCCCTGACTATGGAACACGCTGGCCAACATGGAAGTTGGTTCAAAAACATCTGCAGGGCAGATGTTGCATGATGTAAACAATGGATGAAAGGTCTGGAGAAGTAATATCCATTTTTCTGTGCAATATAGCAAATTGAAACCCGAAGGAGACTGTCTTAGGATAATGCTCCAGTATTTTATGGTGTGGACTCAAGAAACCTCTTTCCCTAAGGACTGGATTTGTCAGTCCACTCTCAGTAACATTGTATTTTTCCATCTCAGATTTGAAAGTTGGAGTGTGTATCTTCAAATCAAATCAGTTTGGAACTGCTTCTTCAGCTGAAACTTTCATCTTGCCAGCTATATTTGTATACCATTAATTCTTTATCAGATTTGGCTGGGTTACATTGAAAGCTCCAGGCAGGCCTCATATCATTTGATTGGTTTATTTATACATTTATTAGTAATAGCCGGAATGAATATTTATAAAGTACTTTGAGGTTGCAACATGAAAGTCCTGCACAGGAAGTGTATAATTTTATATTAGCATGGTGGCCACAGTCAGCACCTATATTTAGCAGGAGACAACTGTGAATGGGGATGAAGAGCCAAGCCCCCCACTGTTCCCTCACTAGGGACAGACTCTGCTCTCCTTCTTTACTCTTCCCCTTCAGTTGGAGACTTCATTCATCAGAAAGAGAATTCTCTGGAATGCCCTGCAGCACTCTCTGTCCATTTACCTCATCCCAGTGTGGTGTAGTGGTTAAGAGCAGTGGACTCGAACCGGGTTCGATTTCCCGCTCCTCCACATGCAGCTGCTGGGTCACCTTGGGCTAGTCACACTTCTCTGAAATCTCTCAGCCTCACTCACCTCACAGAGTGTCTGTTGTGGGGGAGGAAGGGAAAGGAGAATGTTAGTCGCTTTGAGACTCCTTAGGGTAGTGATAAAGCGGGATATCAAATTCAAACTCTTCTTCTCCATCATCCCACTCCACCTGGAGAGAATGTTGAGAGGAAAAAGCTCTTGGGAAAAAGTTAGCAAGCAGCAAAGGTATTTTTCTAGAAAAAGAGGTGCTGGAACTCACTACAAACACCTCCCTCATTTTCTTAGAATAGCAATGGCGCCCATCTGAGAGGTGCCGGAACTGAGTTCTAGTGAGTTCTGGCTGAAAAAAGGGCTCTGGAAAGCAGAGGGTGCCCTCTTAACCTGCAAACTTAAGTTAGGTTGGGAAATCTCTTGCATGAGATGCATGAAGGTTTTCTAGCTTATGACTATTGCACCCTGTGGGTTTAACTACAGGAAGAAATATTTAGAGCTGAGGAATCTCTCCAGCTGTATCCAGTCATGGCCAACCTGTCATGGGACCCTTTGACAAGTGAGTGAGTGTCTAGCTGTCAATCACCTGATATTATATGATGGCATGTCAATCCAGGGTTGCAAGGGGAAAATGTTCCTCTTGAGTTCTGGCTCCTCTGGAGCCCCGCCTCTCATTGGTTGAGGTAAATATTCATCTCATGACAGTCCAACCCATGATAATATACCTGGAATTCGTTGGTGGAACAATATAATTGTGTGTCATTTCTACATTACCTCAAAGCTCACATTGACATCAGATTCCCTGCAGTCTAATAATTGATTTCATCTTCCTTTTATAACTTTCTGGATATATATTCAAAACTAGACAGAAGTATGAAAATAAATGCAACTCCCTTAAGTCAATAAAACTGGCTGCACACATAGCTATTATATTGGATTCCAATAAGAATAATAAAGAAACCTGTTTTTTGCCTTGAGCAGTTTCCCTGGTTAGAACCTGTCTTTGTCCTTTTTATTTTATTTTTATCTTGTGCCAATCCTTCTGACACATCACAAACTTCCATGTCCTTTTCTCATCATTTTGCTTCACTTCAAATAACCTTTGGTATTTTCTTTTGGTCTTTTCTATTTTTGTACTTTCTTCATGAGTTATTCCTTCCTGGATGTATGAATTGGCCTAGTCGCTCCTTTATTGTTTCATCTACAGTATCTCTAAAGTTGAGGGAACCTGATTTTATCTAAAATGCATGGTTAAGGCCATGGATGTCCATAAACCAGTTGCAATTTGGTGGCAAGTTTAGACATAGTTTGTGAATTCAGTGGGGCTTACTTTTGAGTAGACATGGCTAGAATTGCACTGCCAATTACCCCAGCTGATCCTACCAACTATGTCCCACAAGCACACACAGATCCTAGACAGTGTTTAAGGATATTAGCCAAAATTCGTAAATTTTTATTGGGGTACGTTTACGGATCCACATAAACCCAGTGGAAGTGGAATACTAATTTGTTGCAAGATTTATCTATTTATTTATGAAAACTATCCGCCCCACCTTTGAAATGATTTTATATGTGGTGTTTTTAAATTGTTTGCTTTATAGACGTGTGCGCACAATTGTTCAGTGTATGTTTTTATAGTACTATAAATCTCTATGGGAAGTGATTCATCTGAATAATAACATCACAAAATCTTTCCAGGATTGATTGGCATTCCCAGGATGTTATAGAAAAGAGTAAAACAAAAAACAGAAAGCAAAACACAAATAAATACAAGTCGACTGAAAGAGAAATGGGGAATCTTTTTCTGTTTTCATCTCCCCTCGCCCTGGTGGACCAAACTTGACTGGTGGGCACTGCTGTCATTGTGATGTCAGGTGATGCTTCCCTTTGAAGCCCAGATTTTTGGGACTTCAGATTGAACTGGGGGGCTTTCAAACAGCCCTTTGTAAACATCCTCACATGGGATGTTTACAAAGGATTTCAGAACCACTGCCCCCCCACCATTTCTTCTTCAATCTGTAGAAGTTTGAAGGAGAACGTGAAGTTTAAGGATGATTCAGCTGCTGCCCATAATGCCTTGCTCAATCAAAAGAACATCTGGGAGATTTAAGAAATAAATATTATGTCTGATGCCTAGGATTAAAGATGTATGATGCCTGGGGTGGGGCAAGAATTCCCAGAAATTCAAACCCTGATCCAAATGGGAAGGCCCTGAGAACCATGTATGATTTCCCCAACCTGAACTAATATAACAGAATGGCAGCACAGTGCAGGGTTAAAAATTCTATAAAAACAAACTAAAATTCTATAAAAACGAACTAAAGTTAGCAATGTTAAGAAGCTCTAGGGTGAAAAGCAACAGCAGTCAAAACGCCCTAAAGGGGGTTGTGGAATAAAAATGGGTAGTGCTTGGGCAGGGTCAGAGCGAAACTCCTCAATCCCAAAAGAAATTAGCAAGGGCTCCATGTGTAAACAGGTAGTCATGTACAAAATTAGCAGAAAGAAAACAGCTGTGTTTATGAAAGGGGAGAGATAATTGCAGAGAGAGACACCATGATATGTTCACCCAACCATGAGCAAGGAACACTGAAAGGAGGTTAGGATAGGGGGTTAATGAGGTATTTATGTTACAGGAACCTAGAAATAAAGATAATTCACAGTAATGTGGTGGGGCAGGTCACACAGTTTATCATGGTTGATGGCTGCTGTGTTCTTAAATAATTATTATAATTGGCAATATTGTAAGCCGTTTTGAAGGCTACTGGAGGGCAAGTAGACAAGGTATAGATTTTTAAATGAAGAAACAAATATTTCATCTCATATCCAGGGACAAATTACACCTAAAGCAGCTGCTCTGGGCAAACTATTTCACTAGGTAGAGGTAAAGGTAAAGGGACCCCTGACCATTAAGTTCAGTCATGGCGACTCTGGGGTTGCGGCGTTCATCTCGCTTTATTGGCCGAGGGAGCCGGTGTACAGCTTCCAGGTCATGTGGCCAGCATGACTAAGCCGCTTCTGGCAAACCAGAGCAGCACACGGAAACGCCATTTACCTTCCCGCCGGAGTGGTACCTATTCATCTACTTGCACTTTGATGTACTTTCGAACTGCTAGGTTGGCAGAATCAGGGACCGAGCAACGGGAGCTCACCCCATCACGGGGATTCGAACTGCCGACCTTCTGATCGGCAAGTTCTAGGCTCTGTGGTTTAACCCACAGTGCCACCTGCACCCCTATTAGCAACATGCCCAGTGCTCTTTTGTTAATTGTTCCCTTTCTTTTTTCATGTTCAGGTTTCGGGGATAACACTACCCCTCCCCAACTTTTATAGAATTTGAAAACATTATTCAAAAGTAGCACTGAAATCCCTTACCCCCAATGGAGAAAGTATTACACAAGCCATCTTCGGGCCTTCTAGCTTTATATGACGATTATTAGAATTTAGGTGCATTGTCTAAATGTAAGATGTATCTATTTATATAATAATTTATATGATTTCCCATATTCTAAAACAAGCAAGGAATTACAGGCCAAACATATGTTCTTTGTTTCCTGACCCCCATCAGCCGCAGTCAGTGTTAGTAAAAGTTAAGGGGGATAGAAATTGTAGTCCAATATCTGGAAAGTCACGTTTTTCTTTGGAGTGAGGGCAGGATAGAAGCATGTGCATTGCATTGTCTTTGGTGCTGATTAGATTTCATTTGTTTAGACTAGGAATAGTGATGATAATAATAATAATAATAATAATAATAATAATAATAATAATAATAATAATAATAATGATTTTTATTTATTTATACCCTGCCCTTCTGGCTGGGTTGCCCCAGTCACTCTGGGTGGCTTCCAACACGTATAAAAATAATAATAAAACATCAAACATTAATGGTAAAAATCTGATCCAATATAAAAAGTCACAATAACCTTAAAATAAGTTACCTCAATATTCAATAATCCATTAGAATCCAATAGTAAACAGTAAAATTAAAGATCAGCAAATAATAATTAAACACTTTACACTTATTACAATAAAGAATTACTAATCTATGGTGATCTGTTTTAAATGTATTTATGCATGGAATTTGGTGCTTCTGGACTAAGGATGTCAGAGAATTCCAACAAAAATGGAAAAGGAAATTGCTGCAGTTTGCATTTTCATCTGTGGGCAGGACGGACATTGCTCAAGCAAAGATGATCCGTATTAGTTCACATCGCTGTTGTTTTAAGTCTACAAACATATTATTAATGATTTTTAAAAATATTGTTTTGATGTTTCATTCATGTTGAAATGAAT
Organism: Podarcis vaucheri; assembly: GCF_965113315.1. Classification (NCBI taxonomy): domain Eukaryota; kingdom Metazoa; phylum Chordata; class Lepidosauria; order Squamata; family Lacertidae; genus Podarcis; species Podarcis vaucheri. The sequence goes on along the minus strand of NC_138759.1, from coordinate 51,104,148 downwards.
GTAAGTTATGTAAGGTACATAAATAAGCTAAATAGGAAATAGGAAGATGTAGTATTTGGCCGGAAATGAACTGCAGTGGAATGGAAACAGCGTTGAATGTAGGTTGGAACAGAAGAATTTCTGCCTTCTTACATCCCTGTCATCTTACCTAATCTAGCCTTGCCCACATCAGACCACCTTTTGCTTTGAACACCTGCTTATGTACCAGCAGCTTGTGCATTGGAAGTTTGTGTGTGTGTTTAAAAAAAGTTCATCTAAATATATGCAAAAAAATTATGGAAAAATCATATCCAAGGAAGTAATGTATAATATGTATAAAACTGTCAAGCGACATGCTGTACTATGTTTCTATGATGTAATTTTATAAGCATTATTTAATACATAAGCATTTTTACACAGTTATATGCATTGCTGTTTAAGTGCTGGTTGCTTTAGGAAACCTGAAGAGAGAGAAAATATACTGGAATTGTTCATCTTTTTAGTGGAACCAGTAAAGAAATAACTAGCTTTTCATCATAAGCAAGGAATAATCAGGATCTTTTTTTTTCTTTTTTACAAAAATTCATGTAAGCTGCTCATCGAGATGTTCTGAAAATTCAATCCCAGTCCAGATTTACTACTCCTTCTCCATAAATCTCCATCCTGTTGACTCTCCACATATCGTTTGTACTTGAAAATATATGCAGTGATGAGCTGGGGAATGGTGCCTTCACTGATGAAAAATAAATTAGACCCAACTGGATGGTTACAATTAAAAATGTTCGGTATTGTGCTGGAACGAAATTGATAAAATGCTCTGCCACTTTCGGTTGGAGTCTAATAGCTTTCTGGGAATTCCCCCAGTGATTTGACATCATGTTCCTTTTGACTCCATAGGCTTGCTGGTGTGTTTTGCCATTTTAAAAAGGCATATTTAATTAAGATCTTGTTTATCACAAAACTAATGGGCTTAGACTAATGATCAGCTAGCTGAAGCCAAGGGGTTTTTTGTTTATCTATTTCAAAAAAAATTTGGTATGTTAAACAGTAAAATGTTATAAAGTGAATATGACTATACTTCAAATCCGCCTCTCAAACTAGCTAATCCATGTTGGCTAATGACTTGACCTTGTCAAGGCAGCATGGCTTCCCAAGGTTGTGGTTTTCTATTGCTCTGTGCAGTTTTTAATAAGCTGCTCAGTGGGGCTTCTTCAGTATTTCTTGGGAGACCTTTTCAAAGTCTAATGCAATTGTATAAGATAGCTGCAGTCTCCAAAGAAGAAAATGAGAGACTTTTGCAGTTTCTCCAGACTTGTTTCTTGAGTGTTCATCCTGATTTGCTTGTACAAAGCTTGCCTGGAGGTTATACAGAGCCGTCTTTACCCAGGGGTGCAAGGGGTGTGGGGCACCCGGGCCCCAAATTCTGGGGGATGCCAAATGTATTCAGGGGGGTGTCAAATGTACACCTACTGTATACCGGTCCCTCTCGATTGTGGGTGGCTAAACTAAATTTGGGGGCCCTGGGCGGATCTTTGCACCCTGGTGGTTCATATGCTAAAGACGGCCCTGAGGTTATACAATGCCCAGTCTTCAATGGACATTCATTCTGATGTGTTTGCAGGGAGGTTATACAACAACGAGTGCTCATCCTGATTTGTTCGGGCAGAGGTTATAGGACTTTGTGTCGATTGATCACTACCCCACACTTTGCAGGTGCCACTTTCCTAACTGCAAAACTTCAATTAAGAAAAGGATTTGTTGCACCAGAACACTTTAATACATTTAATATAATTACAAGGGATTACTTTAAGGTAAAAAGCCCTTCCTAAATAGCTAAAACATTATGGATGGAACATTTATATGTCGCGAATAAACTCCCTCTAATCTAATTAATTTAAATTCTTCAGGAGGCAAAAGCGCCTAGCAGAGAACTGCAGTTACAAGTAGGCTATTATTTGGGATATTTAGGCTGCAAACCAACCCTACATGTTAGGGGTGCAAAGCCTCAACCCTGTGGGCCAAATGCAGCCCTAAGGCCTCTTTATCAGACCCTTAGAACTCCCCATACTGATCCCACACCGCTCAAACTCAGGATGAAAGGAAGAAACAAGCTAAGAGGAAGGCACGTTTGACAAACCCTTACCATGATCAACTCCCACCCAGAATCCTATGTCCCCACTGTGGAAGGGTGTGTAGATCCAGAATTGGCCTCCACAGTCACTTACAGACTCACTGTTAAGATCGTGTTCATGGAAGACAATCTTACACGGCTACGAGTGATCGCCAAAGGAAGAACTCACTAGCCCTACTTTGCATCCTCCCTCACTGTTTTTGCTGGTTGGAATGCGTCCTTGAACTTGTGATAATGCCTCTTGCTTCTCTGGCTGGGCGATACACACACAGGGAAGTGTGTGAATATCTGTAGAGGCTAGCCTTTCGTACAAAATGTAAAATTTGCATTTCTTGCTCCACCCACTTTTGCCCACCAGTGGCACATGGACTGAAAATGCTCCTGTGCCCCTCACAATACATACTTACCTGAGACTAAGCCCCACTGAAAACTGGGCTTATTTCTGAGTAAACATGTGCCAGATTGCACTGCTGGAAGAAAAAGCTAGCTTTCTCCTATTTACCGGAGAATGTAACCACAATCCCTCCTAAAGCAACTTTCATCTGATAAAAACTGAAGACGGAAGAGTGCTTGTCAGCAGGATTTGTGCTCCCATCCCTGTAAAGCTCTCATCCTCTGTAGTTGGAAACATCTGTAACAATTTATCTTTCCTGTCTGAAATGAGGAGCTCAGAGGGGTCTTAGATTGTGAAAGGCTGACATATCTCACAAACAACAGATAGATCGGTTTATAAACCCACACTTTTGAAAAATGAAGCTCTTGTGGTTGTCGGTAACTGGTAATTAGCCCCCTGTGCTGCTTCACAGCAAATTTGGTGAGTTCAAGATGGAAGATTTTTCCGGCAGAAGAAAAAAATTGCTCCTAAAAGAGCAGGGCAGGAAGAAATACCTCGTTGGAAGAGAAATGAAGCACAGCAACATCAACTTTGTCCATAAATAAAAATTTCTCATCTGTCTACCTTTTATCTTTCTACCCTTATACTAATATCTCAAGCTCACTTTATCTAACCGCCTTCACTCAACAAGAAAAAGTCATTGCATCTTCCAGAGGGGTAGCTGGGTTCGTCCGTTGCCACAAACACACAAAAAGGTACATAAGATGAGTCTGTCTGCTGGATCCATTGTCCAGCATCCTATTCTCACAGTGGCCAACCAGATGCCTCTGTGAGGACCACAATCAGGGCCTGAGTACACCCTCCCTCTTTGCGAACCTCAGCAACTGGTAGTCAGAGACATTCTGCCTCTAACAGTAGAAGGTAGAACATAATCATTGTGTTTAGTAGCCTTTGATAGCCTTATCCTCCAAGAATGTGCCTAATGCTCTTTCAAAGCTATTCAAGTTGGTGACCATCACTCTTGTGGGAGAAAATTTCAGGTTTTAACTACGCACTTTCTTTTTTCTGTCCTGAATCATCCAACATCCAGTTTTATTTGATTTCCCCACAGGATCTATTATTACAAGATAGGTAGGAAAACTTTCTCCGTCCACATTCTCCACACAATGCATGATTTTATGCACTTCTATCATGTTCCCCCTTACATGCCCTTTCCCTATACTGTATGAAAAAGCCCCAAATGTTGCAACCGTTTTGTTATAGGGGATTGGCCTGCTCTGGCCCTGAGCTACATCTCTTCCCTTTTGGAAATGGCTGTGTACAGAGATGAATATAGAGAGCATCTGCTCAGCTCAGAGCTAAATGTAAGCTGACCTGCGATGACTGCAGGACTGGGCAGAATGAACACAGCTGGGCTATGCTTGCAATGACCTTGATACTTACAGTTCATGGGCTTTGGAAAAGCTAGTGGGTTAAATTGGGGCATTTTTACGAGCCAGCATTTCTAAAGCATAAGGGCAGCTCAAAAATATGAGCTGGGCACAGCTCAAGACCAACACTAGTAGCTCCATTCTCAAAAATAAAAAGGGAACTTTCAGACTATTTTCTGTGAATCAGAAGATCAAGAATAAAGCTTTTAACTATTCTGGCCAGGCAGCTGTTTAGACATTTGGCTGCTGTAGACACACTTCCTTCTGTCTCAGTTCCATCTACCTTAACATAACCTAGAGCACTACCAGAGTTGCATATGAATTGTTTTCTCTACTATGTTACCCTGCAGATGTTAGGGGAGAGGTAGTACCTCTGGTGGAGGACATGCCATGCTCCTTCTGGGGTACTTTGTCCACCTTTGGTCCCCAGCCCACACTCAGCTCTCACCTGTGGCTCCTAGAAACTGTCAGCATGTGACAGTGGCCACCCCCAGGAAACAGCTGTGACTGGCCGGCTAAACAAGGTGAGGGTAGCTGATGGGTCTCAAACCCTCAATGCATTGATTAGGCACTTCCCCTGCATATGAAGAAAGGCTCTGGCAGATTGAGTAGATAAGATTAATAGTGGGTCCAATGGTCAACATGGCAGTTTCTGCACACGAAGTAGAGGGAATTGAGGGGCAGGTGGGGCTTATCAACCTGGGAAGCTAGCCCATCTAGGAAAAGGAAAACTCTGATCCTAAACCTCTGCTGTCTTGCAGGATAACTTCAGGAGAAGAAAAAGGCTAAGGAGTAAATCCTACACAAATCGACAGTGAAGTCCCTAAGATGGTAGGATGGTGTCTTGTATACCTCCTTCTGGCAACTCATGCGGCCACAGTAGTGCCAAATGTATTGCTCTGCTTTCCTTTGGACCACATCAGCGAGGCCACGGGGGGGGGGTCTTGTCATTTGGACACTGCCCAGGCTTGTGCCCTGAGGAGGTCATTTTGGTGTTTGACTTCACCCCCAGAGGTGCACTCCATTGTCTCTCGAGACAGACGGATGCCAACAACAACAACAGTATCCTTATTTTGCATACTGCTTTACTTAGCAGTAGTATGGAAGCAAAAATTTAGGTGGTCTGTAACTAAATGATGTCAGCTGAACCACCCAAAAACTCTACTATTATGCGATCTCTTGCCTTGTCATGAAATTAAAATTTCCTATTATTTTGATCCTGCACAAGCCTCCCTGAGATCTATAATACGATATTATTAGAGTTATTTAGGATACTTGCAGGGGGGTTTTATTGGCCAGTTCACAGCTTCTCCTGGTTTGCATGCTCAACATGTGATGGTATATGAGCCTCTGGCTGGGACATCCAAAACAAAGGAGAAGGTTTTATGTGAATGATGTCAGCATACATGCTATGTGAACCACCTGCCCATGATTAATCTGAAAAACACACACCCAGTGAATGGATGGACTGGATGGCTGGAAATTTGCTTCTAGGGGCCCCTGTCCAGATGCCTGTATGCAGTGTGTATGAATTGACACTGACATCCTGTTCAGTTTTACCATGGGGAGCCTCTGAAAACGAAGGTGGGACCATGTTTCCTCTTCCCCAAAGGAAACTAGGGCAAAACAAGGGCATGAATGTCACATACTGTATTACAATTAACTATATTTGTGTGTGTGTGTGCTTTTTTAAAAAACCCAACAGATACTCTCAAAGGAACCTTCCACTCCTTAACCAAGCACAGGATTTATGAGTGGACATACACTATATTGTTATGGATTTCCTATCAGAGTTCTGTAAGTAGAGTTATCAGCATGCGTTGCCCAGAAGCAACACCTCATCACAAAAGAGTGTTGATAACCTGTAATAATCAGATAATGTGCCTCAATGGGATATTGGATGGCCCAGGATAACATACATGATGAACAAGTATGACTTATCCTGATTTTCCCCAGTACCTCCAGGGGAAGGTGTAAGCCAAGGGTCTGAATAAAAGAAAGCAAATGGATAGGACTGCAGTTTGACTCAGAGAGAGATGAGCACAGAGTTCTGATTTTTGGAGATGATTTTTTTTGAGGTATTTTAAGCTGTACCTCCACCTATGCTCAACCCGCACATTTGTAAATGAAAACATTATAAAACACCAGTAAACTTCCAGTGACCTCCTTCCAAAGGAAACCTGGGTAAGTTCCACACCCTTGAAACTTCTCGTTGTTTGGAGGATTGGGGCAAGTGCAACAGCATGCAAGCTTTTCAGGGTCAAATCAAACATTTGCTTTCCTGCATGGATATACCATATTTACTTGAATGTAATGCACACCTTTTTTTGGCCAAACTGTGTCGCAAAAATTAGGGTGCACATTGGATTTGATGGTGCATTAGATTTGATTGCAAGCTTGAAAAACACTGCTGACATAGCAAATAGGTTTAGAAAATTGAAGTGCGCATTAGATTCAATAGCGCATTAGATTCACATAAATACAGTAACATTGGTGACCACTCTCCTCTCCCTCCCAGGTATGATTGAATATTTATTACCATTTTGCCTTTGTCATTTTGTGCTTTCAAGCCACATGGTCTTCTTGTCTTCATTTTTTTATTTTTGCCTTTATAGATTCTTTTTGTTTTTTATAGTCAAGGAAAGATTCCATTTTTGGTACACAGTGTGATTCCAGTCATGAAATAAATAACTTTAATGATCTCATTTTGGCAGTAAACACACACACAAACCCAAAAATCTGTGTGCACACTAGGCTCCATTTTTCAAGGCATAGACTTGATGGTGTTTTCAGATATGTCAGAAATGACATTGCCCCTGGGCATAACTACCGGTAACTTTATTTGCAAGCTTTCATTCCTCGTCCTTTCCCTTTATTTGGAAGAAACTAATGCCTGGATAGTAACGGCGCAGCAACTGTTCTGGATTGCCTTAATATTTAATTGGCATATGGTATTATACCTTTTACTGATAGCTGTCAGGAACTTCCTGCATTTCATGCCTACTGCTGTATGAACACTTCTGATAGGATTGGTTCAGCTTGTTGATGATGTTTGAGATCGATTGCAAAGTGTCAGCAATGTGACTTGCCTTTCTCCCTTCTTGAAAAAAATGAGAAATGCTTCTGGTGTGCCCTTATACTGTGTTACTTCAAGGAATGTCACAGCATTCCCAATAACTCATTTCATCATATAAGCAATTGTTAGAATGAGCGTCCAAATGCTGGAGGCTAAGAAAGCAACTGTATTAAGAAAGGCCCAAGTTGACAATAATTAAAAGACACTGTCAGACTGCATCTTCCACCATCAGCCCCACACAGATGTACAGACCTCAATACCATTTGTTATGAGCCCCAAACAAGAACCCATTCAGAAACTTGGTCTCAGATACTGTGTCACCATGCAGGGAGTCTATTTGTTTTTCACCAAAAGAATCATGCATCCTTAGCCCATTTAATTTGCTGCATTTGTGGGTCACGGGAAACGGTCAAGATACATAATCTGTTTCATGGGCTTCATTCCCCAGTCTTGCTAGCCCAGAGTGTACCACTATCGCAGATGTAGTGAGTACACAGTTACTGAGCAATCAGGAGTTTTTTGTATTGCGTTTCATTTATTAACACAATACTTCTATACATCCATAATATCAGAGAAAATCATTAAGTCCCTAGCATCATAAAGGAGTAACATTAATCATAACAAAATGCACAATAAAACTCTAGACAGTCAATCTGATAATTATAATATAATCTAATATTAACAGAAGGGTAAAAAGGTAAAAGGACCTCTGACTGTTAAGTCCAGTCATGAACGACTCTGGGGTTATGGCACTCATCTCATTTGACTGGCCGAGGGAGCCAACGTTTGTCTGCAGTTTTTCTGGGTCATGTGGCCAGCATGACTAAGCCGCTTCTGGCGAAACCAGAGCAGTGCACAGAAACACCATTTACCTTCCTGCTGGAGCAGTACCTATTACTTATTCTTAAAGAAGTATAAATGCACATGATAAATGACCACATGCATTTGATGCTGGATGAAGTTTGGCCCTAACAGAGATTCATAGCCCTTGGTTTTCCTTTTAAAAGGTAGAGGGACCCCTGACTGTTAGGTCCAGTCACAAATGACTCTGGGGTTGCGGCGCTCATCTCGCTTCATTGGCCGAGGGAGCCGGCATACAGCTTCTGGGTCATGTGGCCAGCATGACTAAGCCGCTTCTGGCGAACCAGAGCAGTGCACGGAAACGCTGTTTACCTTCCTGCCAGAGCGGTACCTATTTACCTACATGCACTTTGATGTGCTTTTGAACTCCTGGTTGGCAGGAGCAGGGACTGAGCAACAGGAGCTCACCCCATCGCGGGGATTCAAACCATTGACCTTCTGATTGGCAAGCCCTAGGCTCAGTGGTTTAGACCACAGCGCGACCCATGTCCCTCTTATTGTTGATTTATTCCAACTCAAAAAAGAAAAAAGAAGAAAACAATGACTTCACATTTCTATATTTGACTAATATCTCTCAGAGAGAGCAATCAGTTTTACTGAGGACTGGAATTTTACTTTTTCCACATGAAATGACCACTTATGCCATTTACTTCAAGTTTGTGTGTACTGTGAATGTCCACAATACCTTTGTCAAAATTCTTCATCTTTTGAAGAAGCCCATACTTCAAACTCAGGACTGTCATTCACATCTTTAAATGGGCTGTACATGGAGCTGCTGTTGATAAGTGTCCCAAAGCTTCAGTTAGTGCAACCTGTCTGCTGATAAGGGTAAAAGGAAGTACAGTAAGTTCATTGGGAGCACATACAGAAGATCCCAATTGTTGATCATCCAGCAGATGTGTTGGTTGATAATGGTTATGAGCCAATGCCTAAGCCAAACCTCTTATATCTGTAATCAATAAAGTTGTGGCCTAATTTGAACCATACTTTGTTGTCATGAGTGGTCTTTGCATAGTGCCCAGCTCATAACACTTGGGCATGCAAATGTGCTGGTTTGGCCCTCTACAGCTGAGGCATTATGTATCAGAGAGATCTCCTTCCCTCCTAAGCCCTGAGTATTGTTCCAATAGTATAATTTTATGTTCTGTTACAACTGAAGCAAGAATTGTCTTAAAATTCGATTTTGGATACTTAAAGATGCAAGTGGGTCATATAAATTCATTCAGGCTATTACAAGACAGATTCTGTGAAGGGGATCTGTTCTCAAAGCGGTGATTGTCCACCTTTGAAAGAGCAGGTCCCTCCCTATCGAAGCCAAAATTACCACTCCACTGAAAGCATTGGCTAACTTATTGATGGTCTTGAAAGAGAACCTGCTGCTTCAATAATACCTGCTTAGGACATTATTCTCCTTTGTGGAAAATGAAAGGAATGAAGCTGGGAATACAAAATATTCCTTCCCCTTTCTCCAAGTGGCAAATGGGGATGCAAAGAAAGCATTGCCTTGATTTCTCGGGATTGGAGGGCACTGAGAGGCTTCGATTTTGTCAATTTGCACAACAGACTGCATTTTCTGTTGTTGTTGTTGTTGTTGTTTTGCGTATGAGCAGAATCTCCAATATTTTGCTTCATGCATATATGTTCTCACTCTGTCCTTCTTGTTGCTGTTGCTACATTTGATATTTCCAGCTAAGAAACGTTAGGCTTCTCCTCCTCACCCCTCCTTATCCTGCAGTTATATTAGTTCTTTGTCTTGGGGAAATGATTTCTCTCCTGAAAATCAGATTAAGCCAAATAGGGTTGCCTAACCAGGAAACGGGACTGTGGCAGTTCTGTGTGGCTGAACTAATTTGCACTTGCCTGACCGATCATTCCTTCCTCTGGTGTCTTAATTATAAGTTTTAATCCCTTTGATTTTGGACCCAAAGAAATAAGGATTGTAGCAGTGGGATTTGAGTACAGTTATTTAATATACGGAGAGATGGTTTAAGAACTTCATTTAACACACAGTGTCAGCGCCAATGGCACATGTTCATGCTCATATTTTTTTAAAAAAATAATCCATGCTTCTTCTTTTTTTAAAAAAAAAAAGTTTCCCCAGCATGCTGCTGTTCTGCTCCAGGCTTAGCTTGAGATTTCAATCAGAAAGGCATTTCCAGATTTTTATTTTTATTTTAGAAACAGGGTTTTTAAATAAATAAAAAATGGTATGCATAATTTCAGTTTTGTTTGTTTCTAAATCAAGGTCAGCTCTATGCATCTGTCACAATTTTTCAGGCTACCACAAATCTTCTAAACAAGATGTAAATTGTGCTGCTACTGAACAGCCCATTTGCTGAGTATGGTTCAGTGATGAAGAATTCTCCTGCATCATCTGCATCTTAAACTCAAAATGAGCGGAGCCGGTCAAAAGCACTCCTGTGAATGTCTGCCAGGTCTCTTGATAGCATTACCTTGTGGTTACTGGTATCAAGGGCAACATAAAGATCTAACAGGGTCAAGAGAGCACAACGGCTGCATCAATGTATAGATCGAGGTCACTGATAAAGCCACACAATGTCAATATCACATGGAAAGCAAAGCAGATATTGACAGAGGTTCAGATAATGGTACCTAACTGCCAAAGCCATGTAGCAGGGATGGGGCACCTTTGGCCCTCTCAGTGTTGCTGAACTTACAGGATTCATCATCCCTGGCCATTGGCCATGCTTGCTGAGGTTGATGGGAGTTGTAGTTCAGCAGCATCTGGAGGGCTAAATTCCTATTATAGGACAACTGCTCAGTCAGCATCCTTCACTAATAAGGCAAGATTGGAAGGCAGACAGTGGGTGGGTGGAGTAACCAGGTGTATATTTATAAAGGGGGGGGGCAGAATGAACGCACAGCCTTCCCCAACCTCTAGGTGTTTGCTACTACAGATCCCACCATCACTGGCCAGGGTGGGGTTTGTGGGAATTGTAGTGCAAAACGCTTGGAGGACCCCACATTGGTGGAGGCGATCTTTCGTTTCCAAAGAGATCAGTAATGCCTTGCTTATCTTGAATGGTTTTTCCCAGCCAGGGATTTAACTCACTAGTGGTCACCTCTATTCCCCATGCAGCAATGCTTAAAATACAAGGATGCCAGAAGGGGCATGTCCCCCCTTATCTGTTGCTGTTCCCCCAACTATTGCTTTTAGAAGTCTACTGGGTGTGTGTTATAAAATGTGGATGGGTGGGCTTCAGTAGGTGGAGCTTGTAGGCTTTATTATCTTGCTCCCTGCCGTATGTCAAGAACAGCCAAACATAGAGGATTTCCCACATGCAAGCACATTTTGCACACAAGAGAAACAAGGGTACCCATCTCATTTGTTTTATGCTGCCGAGACCACTTGCCTGAGACAGAAATTAGGAAACATTTATAACATATAACTTGATCCCGACACTGTATTTACCGTATTTTTCGCTCTATAACACGCACCCGACCATAACACGCACGTAGTTTTTAAAGGAGGAAAATCCGTAGGCATGCCACCCGTAGGCATTCCCTCCATAACACGCACAGACATTTCCCCTTTCTTTTTAGGAGGAAAAAAGTGAGTGTTATGGTGCAAAAAATACGGTAAATTTGTACCCACCACCACCCAAGATAAGTGAATATAAATCATTTTGCCTGCAAATGAGGTGGCAAAGTCATTACAGTGGTCATTGGATGGCAGTCTTGCACTTTCTTCCCCATCTGTCAAGAGCTAATGGTCCTGCCTCTGCCCAGCATTCCTCTTTCTGAGGAGAAGTGGATATCAGAATTGAACACTCCTATTAAGCAAGCGTACGGCTATTAGAATTGCATTAGGCAAGAGCTCTTGCCAGCCTAGAGTGGTGTTCACTATATGGATAATAGAACCATAGCTTTCATAGTGACCCTCAGCACTCTCTGGTTGAGTCAATTTTGATTCTTCACACCATTTCAACACTGCTGAAGATTAAAGTCTCTCTCTCCATTTTTGAGCTGCGTCTGCCTTACCCATCAGCCATTAACTGTTTGCTTTCATGGAGATATGAAAATCAAAATAAGTAAGAAATTAAAACCTCTCTCTCACTCACTCTCGTCGTTCAAGGAATTGCAGATTCTGAAGGACAACTGCAATTTTACCTAGTCACTGGACCAACAAAATCTTTGGCTATATTGCTGTCGCTGAAGGAAATGTTTTCATTTTCATTTGTTTTTTTGTTTTTTAAGATTGTGCTTGCAAGTCAGTAACAGAACGGCACCATGTGCCTTTAGCCATTCTCTAGGCAATATGGGCAAACTTGTATAAACATAACTCAGTGGTGCTTTTGAGGAAGAAAATCCACTTTTGGAGTGGGGAGAAGTGGCATATGGGATCACAGGAAAATAAGAGGCCTACTGGATCAGACAAAAGGCCTCTCTAGTCCAGCGTGCTGTTTTCCACAGTGGTCAACCAGATGCCAATTGGAAGTCCACAAACAGGAGACAAGGCCAAGAGATTTCCTCTTATGGCCACAGTTGGCCAAGCTCTTGAGAGCCAGTGCGGTGTAGTGGTTAGGAGCAGTAGTCTCGTAATCTGGGGAACCGGGTTCGCGTCCCCGCTCCTCCACATGCAGCTGCTGGGTGACCTTGGGCCAGTCACACTTCTTTGAAGTCTCTCAGCCCCACTCACCTCACAGAGTGTTTGTTGTGGGGGAGGAAGCAAAATGAGAATGTTAGCCGCTTTGAGACTCCTTAAAGGGAGTGAAAGGCGGGATATCAAACTCTTTCCATATCCCCTTACAGTCTCCCATTACAGGGCAGCTTTGCTCAAATGGATAAGCTGATGATTATGTAAGATATTAGGGTTAGTCCTCATTATTTTTGTCCTCTCACACATGTAGTTCAAATCAGAAGGCTATTTATGTCACTTGTTGCCCAGTTTAATTTTCATTCAAACTGGCACCCACCAGCTTTCTTCAATTTTCTGACCTTTCTCTATGGGCTCTCGTCCCAAGTGCCCCCCAGAGGATAAAGAGGAGAGGCATTTAAAGAGCTGGAACAAAGTGCTTCTTCAGAGCTCGGCGCCTGAATCAGCAGCCTGCTGACTTAATGAACTGACACAAATTATTGTTCCTTTCCTCAGACAAGCTGCCTTCTGGTCTAGAGAGGCCAATGCAAAGTGACAGATCCGAAACCAGGGTTAGAGCTCCAAAAAGGACAAGGATACAAGTGAGCTAAATCACCTAGAGCAAGAGAACATTGCTAGAAGAGGTGTGAAGCTGTAAGATCTGGGCTGGAGACCACTTCAGTCTCTTCCTGTGGGTAAAAAGGGATATCCCTATGCCTTTTGTAAACAAACCAAAAATAAATGTTTCAATTTTTTGAAGAGAATTCTAGACTCCCTAATGTTTAGCCTTCCAGGCAAAGAAGCAAGGTGTAAACATGGAGAACTAAAATTTACTCCTTCCTCCCTCCTGCCTTATATAGCCCCATCAACCCCATTCCTGCCATCCCCTCTAGTTCCAGCTTTCCCTTTCCTGCCCTCCCTCCCATATGCTTTCTTTTCACATCTCTGACCCCTTTCACCCATTTTCTGCCCCTGCTGACTCTACGCTTCCTACCTTTCCCTATATACACACAAAGTCCAACCACCACCTGTTCTTCCCCCTTCCATACAGCCAACCCAAAGCCTGCTGCCGTCCAATCAGAATGAAAGTGGGCATGTACTACAAAGGCCTGGCAAGCTGCCAGGGGCCATATTAATCTTGGGTGCTGTTTTGTTTATTATTCTGGTGATCTTGGTGCAGAGGGCCTGATAGGCAGCAAGGCAACCCACTGGGTGCAGCCTGGTGTTTGCATGCTGAAGGCCACCAATTCAATCCCTGGTATCTCCAGGTAGGGCTGAGAAATAGTGCTGTCTAAAACCCTGGGGTGCTGCTGCTTGTCTGTGTCGTCAGTAGATGAATCAATTATCTGACTTGGTAGAAGGCAGCTTCTTATGATCCTGTGAGTTGGGGCCCCCAGTAGCAAAGCTCTAGGAGCTGCTCTGCAATCTTGTAATAGTCAGAATGAAGTAGGTTCAGTATGGTTTCCTATTCAGAATGTAATGATTTTATGTTGTGTTGTAGACCTTCTATTGATCTTAAATACCATTAGCCTCTGTCATCCCCCTGGATGGAATGGGCTAAAAAGTAAGCCAACAAAGCAGAAAGAAATTCTTGATCATGGTGCTTTGTAACAGCAATACCTCTTTTCTATACAGACCCGAATAAAACATGTCATCCATGTTGCGCCTGGGTAATGATGAGTTATTCCATCTTTTCATGAATATTCTCGTTGCTGTATCAACTGGAGCAGCAAAAAAGATGACACTACAGCTTTAAAATGGTGTCCAATTTAGAAATCTTACAAGAGCTGGTAATGGCCAGGAGAAATTGGCTGGGTAATATGTGAATGTGGGAAAGACCACTGAGGCTTATACTTAAATTAGATGCATGCATGCAATGCACTATTTATTATAAACACCATGAATAAATGTATTATGGTCACACTTAGCAGGTGCCAAAAGCTGGCAAGATTGTCTCTTCATATACTGTCAGCATACATCTAAGTACTGTTGTTTGAGATTGCCTTGAAATATCCACATGTGATGATGTTTAACCTAAAAAAAGGGGGATGTTTTATCCTTGCCTACTGTTAGAAGCTGCTGGATCTGTGTAAAGGTCCTCTATTTGGTGAACTACAGTACTGAACTTCCTAGTGAAGTAGCTTCAGGCCCTGAACTGACTCCAACTACCCAGGCTGATCATTGGATCATTCTGGGAAAAGTGTATAAAAGTATCTTGTTACAGGTGAGTCTTGCCTGAGGAACCTGGTGTTCCTGAATTTTGGTGTGTTCCAGTATCCTTGGTCCTACCTTCTGCCTAATTCTCCCATTTTAGCATGCTCTTTGGCTCAGTTTTCTAGCTTGCTCCTTGAGCCTGCCTCCTTGCATATCCTTATGAATGGACTAGCTCTTAGTCCTGACTTCTGGCTTGTTCTTGATCCTACTTCACGACTTGTTCTTCAGTTCTGACTTGATCTTCAGTCCTAACTCCTGACTGCCCACTTGTCCCATGACTTCTGGTTTCCCGGACCTGGATGATCTACCAATGGCCCAATTCTGACATCCCCATGTCATTTCTGCAATCTAAATCAAGCCCCACCCCTGCAGCTACTGTTAGCCACATGGGTGGAAAATACATACACACTAGAGAAGGCAATACCAGTTGCTGTATTCCTCCTGCAGTGGATAACATTCAGACCTGCTGGAAATAATGGAGACAAATGGATGCAGTATTTTGCTGCATGACATGGAGGAGAATCCAGTAGTGGCAGAAACTATCTTCCAATCAGTTAAAATACTGGAAGTCAGCCCAGAAAGCAATTTTATAAATAGCGCTATAAATTCTGTTTACTTGTTAGATTTGGAGAAAGGCTCATTGAAACAACGATGCCATGTTTAGTAAGAGAGCACATTATCAATAAGGTTTGAGAACTTCTGACTGGAAAGTGTTTTTTAATTATTTAAAAAACAACAACACATAGCTTTCCTGACTGTGCTATGGCAGATTAGAGAAATGTCCCCTTTTTTATTTGTTTTTTAAATCCTTTTAATAACTAGACAATGCCCCAGATTTACTAGGTTTATAAAGGGAAAACAACCACTGTACTTGTCAGATATCACAGAGTCTGAACTATGATCCTTACAGAGGGATCCAAGTCACTTATGGAACTACAACTCAGGCAACATCAGAGGCCAACCAGGGAATTACAGTCACTCCAACTGAGTCACAGTGAGAGACTCCTGCTAACAGATAAAAATAATAATATTACAGCAACCACATTACACTTCACAGTTTATAACATCTTGTCTTTCCTTCGCTGGTTGTCTCCAAGCAACTTGTAAAACCTTGCAATATTGAAGGAGCCTATATGAGATCTGACTTGCCCTAGATTTTGCCTGTTTAGCCAACTTCTTCACCTATCTCCTCCTCCTCCTCTTGGATGGAATATCTTTTGCTTCTCTCATTCTGCTGGATGTGAGGCTCAGTGTTATAGTTATTCTAAGCCCCTCACCACAGCTGCTCCAGGTCTACAGGGCCACTTGGCATATGGACCTCTGAGGAGCCCTCCGCTCATAATGCACTGACTTCTATTTTTTCCTTTTTTCCTTTTTTTTAATAAGATTTTTATTAAGATTTTTACATTACAAAAAATAAAACAAAAAGAGGGGGGGAAATACAGAATAAGAATTGTTAAAAACAATCAATCTTTCCATCACATTATTTTCCATTTACTTGTTTCTCGGACCTCCTCATACCTCTCTTTTTTGTATTCCAGTTCAATTTATTAGCTCAGTAATTTGTTTTCCTCTTTATTCTACCCAAATCCTTATTCTTAAATTGTTGTAATCTTGAAATTTTACTTTTATAAACCCATTTTTTCATATTCTTTTAACCCATTACAGCTAGAAACCACTTGATTTCGATCCAACATTATTCTAAAATTCATTAATTTTACAATGTCTCTGTAGATAATCTTTAAAATTCTTCCAGTCTTCTTCCACTGACTCCTCCCCCTGGTCTCAGATCCTGCATAATGCACTGACTTCTAGCATCCACTCTGAAGTCAACTAAGTATTGATTATAGTCAGCAAGATGGCAACACTCAGCTGATTGGCTCCTCTGATGCATTTGTACAGCACTGACCACACTACTGACTCCCCTCCTCCTCTCCCTTCCTAGTAAGCAGCAGTGATCTGGGCAATGGGAGGTCAGGTGCATGCCACAGCCCCACCCCACTGACCAACACACACACATACTCAATGAACAGCAACATTAATTCTAAATAGCAAATGTAACTTTGCAAGCCAAGCACAACTAACCACAGTTAATTATGAATCACAGTGTCACTTCCACAGTTTCTCAGGATGTCAGTGGCTTCTGCTGCTGAGATTCACTGTTCCTCACTGGGGCTGGGGGCTGCTCCCCTTGACTGCTCCTCCTTTCTCTTCACACTTGGCTTTGCCACTCTGCTTGCACTTTTCCTCAGCTGCCCTTGTTTCCTCCTTGGCCACCTCTGCTGCAGCTCCAATAGACTTTTTAATAGATCCCTGCCTCTCTTCTCTCTGTATTACATCCGTCCCCCGTTCAGAGCTCACATTCTTTATGGTATTATATTCAGATGCTGGGTGAAGTTATATGGGGATTTGGTGAACAGGATCATTGGTCTCAATTGTTATCTAAATCAGGAGATGCTGTTCAGACTGAATCACGGCTAACTCTAGATAACTTATGAACATGTTTAAAAACACAGGTCCCAATACTGATCCTTGGGGAACTCCACTTTCTACTTCTCTCCATTTAGAGAATTGTCCATTTATTCCTACTCTTTGCTTCCTGAAACTTAAACAATTCCTGATCCACAAGAGGACCTCTCCTCTTATTCTCTGACTACTAAGGTTTCTCAGGAGTCTTTGGTGAGATACTTTGGCAAAAGCGTTTTGAAAGTACACACACACACTAAGTCAACTGAATCACTTCTCTATATGCTTGTTAACACTCTCAAAAACAGGAAACAGGACTTGTCCTTGCAGAAGCCATGCTGGCTCTGCTTCAGTGACGCTTGTTCTTCTATATGCTTCATTATTTTATCTTTAACAATACTTTCCACCAGCTAACCAACCTATAATTTTCAGGATCCCCCCCTCCCACCAACCCCTTTAAAAAATGGTGTTACCTTGGAAACTCTCCACTCCATAGGTATGGAGGCTGATCCAAGAGATGAGTTGCCTTATCTCACATTGAGTTCTTTGAGAACCTCTCCCCAGTACAGTGGACGCTCGGGTTGTGAACATGATCCGTGCAGGATGCACATTTGCAACCCACAGCATTTGCAACCCATGTCTGCGCATCAGCGGGATTCGGTGCTTCTGCGCATGTGCAAAGTGCGATTTAGTGCTTCTGCGCATGCGCGACTGCCGAAACCCAGAAGTAACCCGTTCTGGTACTTCTGGGTTTCGGTGGTCCACAATACAAAAAAGGCAACCTGAAGTGGCTGTAACCCGAGGTATGACTGTACTTACCTACAAGGAAAAAAATATGACAACATCTTAGGCTTAGGGGAGCACCCCTCTTTAAATGCTCATAAGCGGGACTGGGGTGAACAGCAGGGAGCAAAGCCGATGTTTGCTCTACTCTGTAAGCTGCTACCAAAGACCAATGGGTAAACTCTGATTCTTTTCACAGGCACAAAAGGCATCTCCTTTTCAATCTGGATGGTGGGGAAGGAAGAGTTTAGTTTTTGGAGTCGTGCTTCCAATCATTTCACAGGAAAGCTGAACTTCTTGGGATCAGTCAATATAGATGAGACTCCATGGTCAGGTAAGCAGTGACAATGCTTCCTCTGAAGCAATAATTTACTTTATATGCTTTTAGCAGTCACAAAGGATCCCCCTATGGATTCCTTTGAAACCCAAGCAGTCTAGCTGACAATTCAAGCCAGAGTGATGGGCCACCAAGATAAGAGAAAAAGCAAATGACTGGCAATACACATTTGGTAAACAACTGGAGCAAGTGATATCTAGATAAGATGACAGTTTGACAATTAGTTCGAAACCCACATTTCCTCGGATTGTCACTGAGGAGGGCATGTTTGCAAAACAAAGGTGTGTGTAATGTGTCAGCCTGCTTTGATGGCAACCAGGGAGTCAGGTTGGATATCTAGAAGACTTGCATAAAAATTAGATCCAAAAAGGACCTTTCTGTCAAAACAAAAACAAGAAGTTCAGATGAGACCAACAATAGCTATGCTGCTTAGAATTATGTAGGGGCTTAAGGACTCAGGGCTGGTTCCTTAGAAAGTGCTGAGGACACTAGCTTGATCCCACAAAGCAGAAACCTCTGTGGATACCAGCCTAACCCCATTGACATTAATGGAACTCAGCTGTTTAAAGTTAAGCATGTCCTCAAGAGACTCATCTAACAAGCCGAGTGAGATTCTGAGCACTCTGCAACTTCAAGCCCTTATGACCTGTTTTGTGTCGAGTCTTGTGCAGTTTCTGATCTTTAATGGGCCCAAACTGTGGAATTGAATTTCCCGTCTCAGATGAAAGAGATTTGGCACTTCCAGAACTACTCTGCACCCCAACTCAATTCTGGCTCATTCCTCTGGTGCCGCTGAGGAAGGAAAGCAGTGAGGATTAAATCTCCAAGCAGTCTCCTATGACCCTTCAGGCTTCTCCTGCAGATTTCTAATCACAGTATTAACCGAGCCTGAACCCAGTTTAGAAACAGAATTCTGACAAAACAGCATCACAAGGTGCAGATGAAAGAAGCTGTTCGCTGGCATCATAGCCATGTGAGTCCCTAATGACAGATTAAGGGATAAGAGAAGTTTGGAATCCAAGGCAAAAAAGATAAAAAAGTTACAGAAAAACAAGCATGCACTGAGTACTAAAGACACATCTTTCACCAGTAGATTTTCCGGCGTTGGTATTTATTCTTGTACTGTGCACCACCCTGGCCCACAACTGAAACTCCAGCTGGCTAGAGAAAAGGATTAACTCTCTCCCAAGTCACCAGGTAATAATGGAAACCCTGGAACGTCTGTATTTCTTTGTTCAAATAAAGCTACCTTATACCAAGTCAGACCATTGGTCCATCTTGACTACACTGACTGACTGTGTCATGTGCTTTTCTTTTCTTTTCTTTTCTTATTGTTTGGATCAGCTCACACACACACTTCATTGTGTTATTTATTCACAATTTCTCCCCTTTATTCTGCAACGATACAGAATTACAGAAATCCATGTGTATTTTTTTAAAAAAAATAATATTTATTACTTTTCCAACAATTTAAACACTACAAAAAAGAACAATACAATACAATACAAAAACACTACATAACACTAACACATTAAACTAACAAAACAAAACAAAAACCGTTTAAAACACATCAAACATTTTCAATATCTTATCTTTCATTCACTTATTTCAACGACCTCCTCACACCTCCCTTTTTGTATTCCACTTCTGTTAATTGTTTCAGCAATTCCTTTCCATCTTCCTTTGTTTTCTATCCTATAATTATCTTAACACATTCTAACCTTATTTTTTCCTTTAATACTCTATTAATCTATTTATACTTAATTCCTTATAACATTTCTACTAAAGCCATATAACTTCATTCCAACATTTTTCTAACATTCATTAATTTTACAGTATTTCTGTAAATAGTCTTTAAACTTTTTCCAGTCTTCTTCCACTGACTCTTCTCCCTGGTCTCGGATTCTGCCAGTCATTTCCGCCAGTTCCATATAGTCCATCAACTTCATCTGCCATTCTTCCCGGGTGGGTAAATCTTGTGTCTTCCAATACAGAAATTCATGTCTAGATGGAATTAGCTGATCCATTGCTAATTGATCCTGTGCTTGCACTGCAATCAAAAGCAGAGTGAGTCAAGATATTCAGTTCAAGAAACAGTCGTCCATAAGTAAATAGCTATGGTATGCCAGCTTGACACTAGCAAAATTATATGTTTTAAAGAAACATCTCCAATTACTGAAAAACAAGTTTACTCTCTTTTTGTAGGAGCCTTTGCTGATGACATCAAAGAAAAGAAAAACCGGCACAAAGTTAAATAAACAATTTGTTCCATTGTACAGAGAGTGACAGAGACTGCTCCAAAGGAGCTGATTGATTTCCTCCTGAGTCACACTGTGCAATCCTCATCCATTAATCGATCAGAGCTTTGCAGTTAGATTACAATTGGATGGGGACTCAACATGCAGTATCTCAACGGCAGATCTAGGAAGAAAACACAACCCCAGGAAGCTGACTTCTTGCCTGATTATGTATTCATGCTTCCAGGTGCAAATGCTGGATGTGACATTTGTTTGGTAGAACAAGTGAAAAATTGTCAGGAGCAACATATATCTTTTCAAAAATTGGCCACTAACATGCCAATAGGCAAATCCTCATTTTAGGGCGACAAACTTCCAGCTTGAGGCCATTATTAGACCTGCCAGGCCTCTGAATTTGGGCTGCCAGGCCCTTTTGGACAAACCACACCCACCTGTAAGTCACCTGATGCCATACCATGTGAGGTGAGGTGCCGAGATGTCAGGGCTAGTTCAGCTGCAGGTCAGCACAGAATCTCAGAGACAAGTAGAAAGTTAATTATTTATTCAAGGAAACAGAATACAAACAGAGAAACCTACAGGCAAGACTGGCTCCCAGTAAATCCATTTCCAGAACTGACAATCTGTGCTTCCCACTTCCCTCTACATCTCCTCCTTGGCCGGATCTTTTCCAAGCAGCCTTAAACTCTGTTGGGGGTGGGGGCGAGCTGTGCTCTCTGTGCTCTTTGTTTTGCTTCATTCAGGGCCCTCCATGCCCTTGGAGACAAGGGAGGAGGGGACCTTAATGTAGGAGAACTGTCAGGCTCTTGTAAAGTTGTTGCAGCCTCTGTCCCTTCCTCCTCCTCAGCTGCCTGTCCTGTGTCTGCAGTGCTTTCTGCCTCTGGTTTTTCTCTCACACAAAAGCCTGTTGCTTGTTCAGCTTCCAACCGTTCTGCCCCTGCTTCATCCTCTGACCTGTCTTCACTGTCCCCTCCCTGATGCTGATCCTTCCTCCTCTGAAGCTTCCCTGGGGAGTTCTCTGGCTGGATCCCCCCACCACTCCTCACCATCCAGCCAATCGCTGACGAGAGATCTGTAATCTCTGATTTAAGCAGTAAGTGCTAAGGTTGGAGATCCAGCACCTCTGATCTTAGCACTAAGCATTGCAGTGATCACAGATTAGTTTCTGCCTACTTCCTTTCCAAGAGCAAGAGGGTGCTGTTTTCTGATCTTAGTGTTGTGGGACTACATTGCTAAGACTGGAGATAATCATGTGCCTGCTGCTGGTTTAAACTCTGAATAACCTGATGTCACTTAGAAATTCTGAATATCAGAATAAAATAAATGAAATGAAATAAATGAAACCTAGGGATGGATGCTACTGAGAACTGTTTCCATGTGGTGGTACTCCATGGATGGGCCATAATATACTCAGCCCTGCTGGGTGTATGGGAAGTCTTCATCCCCACCATTAGCAGTCCCAGGAACAAATTGTTCACATTAAGTGGCCCTCAGTTGTAGGAAAACTGAATGGAACTCTAGCAAGTTTGTGTTTTAATCCAATATTGTAAATAGCATATTGTTTGGTGGTAGGCTGCAGGGAAATCTTTTGGAAGTAGTAATCGTCTGTCCCCCATCAGAATATTCAAGTCAAGAAACTCACTAAATTGCTACAGGAGCAAATACCAAACTGATTTCCCAGTCTAGCCACCTTCATTTACTTAAAGGGGTGGGGTGGGGATGGGATGTCATTTGGGACAAAATGAAATATTTGTACTTGATTGTACATTATGAAAAAGGGTTTATGGGATGGCGTTTGATTACAGCAAAGATCCACAATCCCTTCTTTTCTGTTTGTTTGTTTGCTTGCTTGCTTGCTTGCTTGCTTGCTTGCTTATTCATTCATTCATTCATTCATTCATTCATTCATTCAATTTACAGCCTGTCCTTCACCAAAAGGTTACAGGGTTGTTTTTACAAAAAAAAAAGGAAGAAAGCCACTTCTGCCCAACTATTAAGGTGCAATAGCTTGGAATCACTCTGGAATCCATTTGTACTCTGTGTAATATGAACATTTTAGAAATTATAGGTTTATTAGACTCACTTTATGCCAAGTGGTCCCTGGCTAAGCTAATTTGCTTCATCTTATCGGACTCAGGCATTCTTTTTCATTATAATCCTATACTCTCTTCCTGTAAGCAGTAGGGGTAACTGACCATGATTCTCATAACATTGTTCCATTGTGTCGGTAATCATGTACTTAAGGGAAGTGAATTCTCACAAGAATATATAAGAAAATGCAGTTTTAAAAAACCACCTAGCAGGGATGCCTTCATCCTATTAGCAAGTTATTTATTCATGCCTAAAGTAGGGAGAGCTCTGCTAATAACAATTTTCTTAGATCTCCCAAGGTATTTAAGTGAACCATTTCCTGTTTGTTCCTCCTGGGTTTAGTTCCCAAGCAGCTAGATCTCTCCCATAACTAGCTAACCAGCCGACAATCAAGTTTCTTCCCTTGATGGCTTGCTATCAAGGAGCTTGATGTACTTTTGTTTAAAGTTGGCTGTTATTTCATGTTGGGCAAGTGATAAATGTTTAATAAGACACTAAGAGGAAAGAAACATTCAGACAATGCCTTCTAAACTAGGGATGGCTAACCCTTGTTCAGCCTGAGAGCCACGCTGAGGGTTGCTAGTGGTGGGCATAGCTAAAGTGGTCACACACACTTATTCATGCATGTGCACACACACATGCACACACTCACCATTAGGGGTGTGGGAGAAATTTAGGTCAGTCTGCCTTTAAAGGCAAACCGTTTTCATTCCGACTTCCCAAAACAATACTCAACCATCCTTCAAAATTTTGCAAAGTAATGTATACACATATACATATACAGTGGTACCTCGGGTTACAGACGCGTCAGGTTACAGACTCCGCTAACCCAAAAATATCACCTTGAGTTAAGAACTTTGCTTCAGGATGAGAACAGAAATCGCATGGCGGCGGCACAGCGGCAGCGGGAGGCCCCATTAGCTAAAGTGGTACCTCAGGTTAAGAACAGTTTCAGGTTAAGAACGGGCCTCCAGAACGAATTATGTTTGTAACCAGAGGTACCACTGTACTGGAGTAACATGTGCATGAATATACACATATTAGTGAAAACAACACAGAGAAATTCATTACATTAGGGGAAATGGAGCATAATAATGTAAGAGGAGCCTGCTGGATCAGGCCAATGGCCCATCTAGTCCAATGTCCTATTCTCACAGTGGCCAACCAGATGCCTGTGGGGAACATGCAAGCAGGACTCCAGCACCAGAGCAATCTCCCTGCCTCTTGTTTCCAGCATTGCAAAAGCATTCCAGCTTGCAAAAATGTGTATATGAGGCAAAAATGCAATTTGCACTAAAATCATGATGAATTTACACACACAGAGAGAGGGGGGGGAGGGAGGGAGGGAAAGAGATGGAAATCCGGAGGACTGAAGTTAAGAGTGGAAAAATGAGAAAGAGAGGGTGGAGTTCAACATGGCACTAAAAAGACTGTTCTGTCAATGCAAGCGTTTCTGCTTGCCTGAAGGAATTATCTCCCCTCTCCTCCCTGTGTGCTGCTCTAGTGTTTCTTCTGGCCCTCCATAATGGATATGGGGGAAGATCAGGGGTGCAGCCCTGTTGCACCATAAGACCTTACCCCAGCTTCTGCTTGGGAAACAGGTTAGTTGAATTCCATCCGGACAAACCAAAATAGACCGATTTGCCCACCCCCTGCTCTATATAAAGTGCACACATGTTGCACACATACATATCACAGTGCTGGGGTGGGACACTCACTTCTTAGCTCAACACTGTGATGGGGAGGGGAATCAGGGCGGACACTGGTCTTTCAAATTTCAGCGGTGCCCTGTGCGAGGCAAAATTCGACCTGAAAACCCCACACCACCTCTTGCCTTCCATACTATGCATGCATTATGTCATAGTTGCAACGACTGGTGGTCCCTCTCAGCTCAGCACCCAGTGTAGGGGAACCGGTCGTGCTGCTTTAAATCTGCCCCTGGTGGAATTATTGCATTCTCCCCCACCCACCCATAGCAATTATGGGCCAGGAGAAGAGCCTTCTTGCCCAGGACTGGTAGCCTTTCCAAATAGGTCACTTCTTATATTTCACAAGCTTAGCTATTTCTTCCATGCTAGAGGGAGAAGTGGCACTTTTCAGAGGTGACTTGAGGTACCCAGTTTTAGAAAAAGGTGGTGGCCCAAACCTACTGATAGAATTCCACTGACAGGTTCATTTTCCGAAAACCTTTTTCTATGAGAAATCCACAGAATGAAGAGACGCCTACCTGCTTCTGTGTGTACATACCTAGTTCATTGCTGTCGGAATAATTTAATGCAGCCTATGCCCTAGATGATGTTATGTGTGCATTTTCAGTGTGCAGTAATACCACCACATTGGATTAGTATAGACCATAGCTTCCTGCATGTGCGTATTTTGTTCAGTGTTGCAGTAGTACATCATAGCATTTACGATCTCAAAGCTGAGAAACCACGAATTCACTCTTGTGCCTGTCAAGCTCAGTGCAGGAACATTAAAATGGTATGAGAAGGAACACTCCTTGGTGTCAGGGTTAAAATATAGCCACCCTATCATATATTTATGATGACCAGCTTCTGATCTTCAGCTGTATTTCCCTTCCAGACACAGAAGTTTCACTGAGCTATCATGTCACATAGCTTTTCTGCTCACTGCACCACAAAAAGTATATCACAGCACTGGGAAAGGTTTAGAAAAGGACAACCAAATGATCAGACATCCAGAACATCTCACCTATCAGGGAAGGCCATAAGGGCTTTTTAGTTTAGAAAAAAGTGGGGTGGGATATGGTAGTTATAAACGTATGCATGTTGTGAGGAGAGAGAGAGAGAGAGAGAGAGAGAGAGAGAGAGAGAGAGAGGCTCTTTTCTCCACCCATAATACTTGAACTTAGGGTCATCCAGTGAAGCTTAATGTCGAAAGATTCAGGACAGAAAAAAGGAGGCATGGGGCTCCTTTGGAAGGAAGGGTG
The DNA here is from genome assembly GCF_965113315.1 of Podarcis vaucheri. Lineage (NCBI taxonomy): Eukaryota > Metazoa > Chordata > Lepidosauria > Squamata > Lacertidae > Podarcis > Podarcis vaucheri. The sequence goes on along the minus strand of NC_138759.1, from coordinate 51,078,644 downwards.
GGATAAAAATTCCATATATAATATTAGACTATGAAATTCGCTCCCACAAGTGGTAGCCATCACCACCAACTTGGATGGCTTTAAAAGGGGATAGGCAAACTCAGGGAGGAAAAGTGTTATGGTCTATACCACTGAGCCTCTTGGGCTTGCCAATTGGAAGGTCAGTGGTTCGAATCTGTGTAATGGGGTGAGCTCTTGTTGCTCAATCCCAGTTTCTGCCAACCTAGAAGTTCAAAAGCATACCAGTGCAAGTAGATAAATAGGTACTGCTGTGGCAGGAAGGTAAATGTCATTTCCGTGCACTCTGGCTTCCATCACAGTGTCCCGTTGTGCCAGAAGTGACCCGGAAAGCTGTCTATGGACAAACGCCAGCTCCCTCAGCCAGAAGCGAGACGAGCGCTACACCCCATAGTCCAGGGGTCCTTACTAGCCATGCTAGAGGTGTACTACCCACAGTATCAGAGGCTTCTTCATGCCTTCAAATACCAGTTGTTGCAAAGCACAAGTGAGGAGGATGCTGTTGTGTCCATGTCCTACTTTTGGTTTCACAAAGTTTCTGGATGGCCACTGTTAGCACTCAGTGCTGCACTAGAAGGGCGTTTGGCCTGAGCCAGCAGGACTCTCGTTATGCCCTTATGGATACATTTGTCATCCTGTCCCCTCCTATCAGGTGACAGAACTCCCCTGTGGTAACCTTTGGCAGGCTGATTCAGGATTTATTTGAACTTGCACTCACACCAGTTCTAGTTTTCTAGAAAAAGAGGTGACAGAACTCAGGATGAACACCTCCCTTGTTCTCTTATAATGGCAATGGTGCCCACCTGAGAGGTGTCAGAACTGAGTTCCCATGAGTTCAGGCTAGAAAAAAAGCCCTGGCGCACACATTCCTAGTTCTTTCTTTAGAGTGTTCTTCCTGAAAATTCACAGAGGCATGTTCCAATACGGAAAGCATTTAGCAGATTGGCTGAGACCCAAGAAGAGGGTAATCCCAATAAAACATAAGGCTGCCTAGCTGATGAAGTTGGGTGAGGGTTCCCTAGATTTATAGCAGCTGAATAGCAAATGCAGGCATGGATCCAGAATCCTTAATGCCTGATTATTGAATGTTAACAGACTAGCAGCAGAGAAGGGAAAAAAAATAGCCTGTTCAGGTGATAATTCCCCTAGTTCTGAGAGGTACACTTTTATGAAATGGCTTTTGATGTGCATGAATCCATGCACTGGGTGTCTCGTCTACAGTGCACTTCACACTAACCCTTCATATTTCTCAACAAGCTCCCATCACTGTCAGATTGCCTATTTTCTAGTCTTTGGATGATTTGTGTGGCTTTCCTTTGAACTCTCTTTACTAGGACCTCATTCTTCAAGTACGGAAACAAGTAACGAACAGCAGCAGTCCCTGAACCTATTCTTATAACCATTGCAGTGCATGCTCTACCACACTAAATTTAGCTTGTGACACCGTACCACTAACTACAGAACTCCAACTAGTGTGCTGCTGATGTACTAGTGGTGATGGTAGTTGCTCTTTTATTTAAGGTTGTTATTTTATCTAAGGTTCTTATATTAGTTAAGATATGTGGGTTTTTTTAACAATTCCCATCCAGGGGTGGTACACTTTGTTTATGGGTTTGTCCTGAGACAGACAGATAAAGCAATTCACTCTTCACCACTGAAACCAAGCGATAGATATATAAGATTGGTCAGGAAAAGGATTAGAGGGACCCAAGGGAGAAAATGAGAGACCTAGATACAGGGAGACAGGAGACTGGATAATACAGTATAAAGCAGGTGAGAGGAATCTTAGTGGTACAGATGTTGTTGAACTACAAGCTCCATTAGCCCTAACAAGCATGGCCAATACCCAGGGATGGTGGGAGTTGTAGTTCAACAACATCAGGAGGGCCAAACATTCCTCACACCCGCTATAAAGGAAGATTCAGGGATATGACCTGGGGAATGGAGCTCAGAGGCCCACTAAAAGAAAGACAGTAGGATTGTGAAGAAGATGAATCTCTTATGGATAAACTCCTATCCCACCCACCAAAACTCCTTCCTCCATCATAAGGAAGAGAACAAGCCACGTAGATCCTGCACTTTCCCAAGAACACAGAGGGAAAATGGCACCCAGAGTTTCTCACCTCCTCTTCTTTTCCTGACCAGTGATGAGCACCACAATTGGTCTGTCTCCTAGACACCGCAGCATATGTGATGGTCACACCAAATCCTGCTAACCACCTGCTAAATTGCCACTCATGTTCCACCGGAATGCATACAGCACATCAATGGGGTGGATTTAATATGTTGTTGTCTTCACTTGTTCCCTCTTGAACCACCAAATGAGCCCTGTGCAATCCTGCCTGTAAACAGATGGTGCTTTGTTTGTGAGTTCTTGAATCTACTTTAGAATCGTACTAGAGTAAAGTTAAGTAGAATGAGGGACAAAGGCGAACTTTCATTTCAGTCAGCATTTTAAAGCAAACTGGCCTAATTTGCACCTCCTGGACTAATGCACAGATTGGAATGTCATTAATTATCCGTCAGATTTCACACTTCTCCAGATTTTGCAATACAGTTATCGGCTCAAAGCACACACACTGTGATGTGTTTAAAAATGTATTTTAGGTTTACATATGTTCAGAAATGTGTACATTGGGTGGAATTCAATGTAGCACCAAGGAGATCATTCCATCAGTGCAAGCATGAAGGATTGGCTTCCCCTCCCCCCTGCATGCTGTTCTCTCAGCCCTCCCCACCTTTCAGAGTGGATTTTAGGGAGGCACAGTGGGGTGCAGGCGGAGGAGAGGGGGAAAGCCCCATTTTGCAAGGGGGAGTCCTTGTGCCCACTTCCACTAGCAGAACAGGTTAGCTGAATCCAGCCCACTGGGGTGCAATATTTACCTTTAAATATGATTTTTTTGGGGTACATTTTAAAACTTCATCCAGTAATGTAGAAACGGGAGGCCATGGATTAATGAATGAACATATGCAAAATTGAGAAAGACTGGAAACAGACTGCTCTGTCAGTCCCTAGACTGAATATATTTATTTTGTCTTTGGCTGCTTTTTATTTCTTTTACTCATCTCCCTTGAATAGTTAAGAATGCTTTGAAAATTGGAAAATGGAGTACATGAATGAATTTTGCCTAGACCAGTAAGCTGCAGTGGCAAAGGTCAGTTGAGCACTGTTGATGGCAATTACTGGATAAGTGGACAAAGAAGCCAATCTCCACCTGCGCTGCCTCACAGGACAGGTGGAAAGCTTCCATCACACAGTTGGGACCACCGTGTGTTTTTGGCACTTGGTGGAAACAAACATAGCTGCAGTGGAGCAGTGTCCAAACAAAGCCACAAGAAATAAAATTTTCTTGTTGTTTCTCACAGAGTAATGCAGGCCCTTGCAAGGATGAACTCAGAGGGATGAGGGACTCAAATCAATTTTTAGGGATCTAGTGGGGTGGGGCTAGGCTATGAAAATATGAAAAAAAATTAGTTTCATTCACTGATGATATATCCCAAATATAATAATTAGAGAGTACTGACCTCATACATGCATATGGCTGTGATAGCCTCTTTCCAAAGAGACATAATAAACACTTTAATCACAGTAGTTCTGAGACACATGTCTCCACAAAGTGACTCTGCAAGAATATAACCCTTTAATAGAATAATGGTCTGCTTTAAACCAAGTTGGGCCAAAGTCCTGCCCCCAAATTTCCCCAGAATATTATTTCCCTATGAAAATGGGATGTAACTTTCTGCTGCTTCCTTGGGGAAGGGGAAACTTCTCTGAAATTTTCAGGAAGGGTTTACCTTACTGGGAGTTGTCAGGAGACACAACTGACAGGAAGCTATGGGGAGAGGCTTCCACCACTTCCCTTTGGCCACACTTCCTGGAATGACTTGGAATGTGACATTGCCCCCAAGGCACTCCAGAAAAAAACATTCATTAGGAAGCCTGTGGCCAAATGATGAGGGTAAGTAAGATAAGTGGCAACTAATCTCCTTCTCAGATGTCCAATTATCTTTAGGAGGATTTCATTTCATACCCACCAACTCAATGGTTGAAAAATAAATTTCCACATTTTTAGAGCTCTACTTTAAATTAATAAAATTATTTGTCAAATCAGCAACCAGTGCAACTATAATATATATACTGCATGTACCAAGCAAAATAAAAACAATAATCACTCAGCACCCTTTGTGAACTCACCTGTTAGGAAAACATCTAGATCCATCACCTTATGGAATTGTATTGCTATTATTTTACACGATCTTGGAGAGGGTGGGGCGTTATATCTTTTTCTGGGCACATTGTGCTTCATATGACGTTACAAGGATGTCACCATACCTTGATACACAATGATTTCTAATTTGTTCTATTATTCTTATAACCATATCTGTAGAATAACTGCATGGTCCTCAACAGTATGCTTTGTGTTGAAACATGCATTAGCCTTGGCCTCTTATTGGGTAGCAATTACAGTGGTACCTCGGGTTACAGATGCTTCAGGTTACGCGTTTTCGGGTTACGGACCGCGCCAAACCCGGAAGTACCAGAAAGGGTTACTTCCAGGTTTTGGCACTCGCACATGCACAGAAGCGCTAAATCGCACTTTGGGCATGCGCAGAAACGTTGAATCGTGACCCACGCGTGCACTGCGGGTTGCAAACATGCCTCCTGTACATATCACGATCGCAACCCGAGGTTCCACTGTACATCGTTTTGACTGAATTGTTAGCATTTTTTATTGACTGTTCAGCACATATTTCAACTGGGCATCACTCATTTGATACATGTACCCTGATCCAAGTAGATATATCTGAACTCACATCCAGAATCATGAGACAAAATGTGAGCCACTGGATGACATAGGCTTCTGGCCCCACTCCAACCAGAGTTGGCACAGTGTGCATAGTGTGCATCTGCGTGCTGGTGATCACATGTGTCCTGGCCACAACCTGGGCTGGCGGCAATGCTACCCTCAACTGACCTCTATTGGGTTAGGCAGGCAGAACAGATATCTGTACAGACGCAACCTACTGTAAACATATCCCTAGCTGAATGAAGAAAAACACATTCAAAATTGTATGCATATACAGTTCCTTGCCCAATCCAACTTCTGAGACTGCAGGTGTGTAGTTGTGGTCAGAATGTTGAAAAGAGCTCCAATTAGTTTTTCAGGAAGGGAGGCCTGGGGCTGGATTTAATCCACGCCCCCATCTGATTATGGCTATTCATACACAGAGGAGCCTCCTTATTTGAAGTTGCATGGGGTAGTTGGCCATGATGAGTTGTTACAGGAGCACCTTTTGTGCCACTGTTTGCTGTGACCGCCTCCCTCTTCTGCAACTGGATTTCAGCACAGAGACCGAGTTCAGCCCCATGAACAAGCTGTGCAAAAGCACCAAACACCGTTTGCTTGTCAATTCAAGTTAATAGAGCAATGTGTCTGGAGATGCGAACTAACCTTTGCTGTCTTGAGCAGCATGAAACTTCCTTGCAATCTATCATTGCTTAGCCAGGATAAAGGTGCACATTTCATTTTCCAATTAAGTCAAAATCCAGAACAAGGAGAATAAAGGTATTTCTGAGACAAATGGGTAATGTAATCTTTGGAAATATGCTAAGCTTAAGATGTGTCGACTCAGACATGACTTTCTCTCATTAAGATTTAAGGTCCCCCCCCCACTTTTTTCATATCTCTTCCTCCCAAGGCCCAAAGCAGCAATGACTTCCAGTATAAATTGACTTAGAGGAAGCCATCCCAAGTCACAGTAAGCCTCTTAAGGAACTTTGTCTTCGTCATGGTTAACCAATCCTGCTGTGCAGCTGTGGAAGTGATTTGCAGCACACACAAAAAACCCCAACCCAAACCCCCAAATCCCACTGAATGAATGGCCTGGCTTTCGGGAGCATAGACTTGGCAAAGCTAAAAGAAACTTCTCAAATAGCTTTGGGCTCTTATGGAGACTCAGGATAAAACTTTTCCAAATTATCGAACCGAGGGAAGCTGTGATTTGAAGGGAAGGCTCTTCTCCAATGAAACTATCAGCATTTTGCAGATTTGGTACAGAACACATTGAAACATAACATGGCAATATCTCTGTTGATTGGACTGCCATGGATTTAACTGCATTCCAACAAGGAAACATTCTCCTTCTGCTTCACATACAGAGTAAATCCTTGGTCATTGTACATTGTGTAATCTCAGATTTGAACACTAGATATGAAGGCATTCCTTACTATTATGATCAGAGAATAACTATGGGCTCCTAAACAAATTTGAAACAGTCTTTAGTGACTCATCAAGTGTCAAATTTTGATCCTGTTTTAGGATTGGACTTTAGTCATCTGTGGAGATGCAACATCCTATTCATCTCTGAGTACTAGTAACTCCAGAAACCAGCCATGAAAGCTGTTTTGCACTCTGTGCCTGGCGCTTTCTCTCCCCCCCCCACCTAGTAATTTCACCTAGCAAAGTAGCCTGGAATACTTGATTCAGTACCAGAAGAACAAGCCAGAGTGGGGAGTAATACAGTATAACACTGAACTTGTCTTCAGATATGATAATGCAGCTAGCCAACCATGTGGTCACTTCCCCATTTGGCTGATGGTGCAAGGTGGGCAATTCTAAATTGGAATTTGCCCATAATAACATGGCACTCCTGTACTGCTAGCTGAATGCAAAAATGACCACACACTGTTTTCTTACCAGCTCTCCCCCAATTACAAACAGTAGGCATGAAAGAGGGATTCTGATCAGGACCACAGTGGGTATAAAACCTATGCCCTGTTCCTATACCATGTTCCCCACCCCTGGGCTGCTATTTGTTAAAGAAAAACCACGACATAGTGCCAGATCCCATAGCTGACATGTCTGGTTTGGTCCTAAATCCAATAGATTAGAGGGGTGTGTGATATGAATTTTAGATACAAGTCAAATTTCAGGTGAAGTTTTCATGAAAATGACAATCTGTAATATTCATTTAATAAATTCCCTGCACATACTTGTCCAGTTTCCTGGGAATGTCAATCAGTGGTGTGAAATAAGAAGCCTGCAATTCTTCAGAAGCCAAACCAATAAAATCTCTCTTCCTCTCCCTCTTTCTATCTTCCTTCCTTCCCCAGAGAACCCACTGACACTTCAGCAAATTCTTGCTTTAAAGAGTTTTAGAAATAACTATGATTATATTTACTGGTATATACTTAACTATGATTCATTTTGGGGATAAAGAAAAGTTAGCAGTCAGTATTGTGTTTCTCTCAACTTTTATACCTCACAAGCAAATTTAAATGGCATTTCGAAAGGTGTCTGACTTTTCTCCTCCTCTGTTTGCTGCTTGTTAGTTCTGAATAATTTAAGGGCAGCTGGGTTACATCTAAGTATCAATATTTGATGCTGAAGATCACTGCAGTACAATGCTCACTCGGCTCACTTGGATGAGTACTCTGACTTGATTGCATCAAGCTTCCATGCTAAATGTACCATCATTCAAAGGCAAATGTGTGCGTTGCCAACATACCATGCTGAGCTTTTGCATACAGCCAACAGATGATCTGTACACAGAGTCCACTAGATAGATGCACCACCCACCATCTGTCGCTGTTTTTCATTAGCTGAACCCCTAAAACATTAACTCAGGGCCAACCCACCCATGAGGCAAGATGAGGTGAGCGCCTCAGATGGAAAAATCCACAAGGGCAGCAGGCCCCACTGTAGATATTTAATTGTTTCTGATGTAGATCTCCATTCACTCCACTCCACTCTACCCTAACAGGGAGGAAGCGCCATTTTGTGGTTCTCCTCAGGTGCCAAAATGTCTCGGGCTGGCCCTGGATTGACTATGTATAGCAAACAGAATGTCCAAATGGAGAAACATGTCTCTACAGAGGAAAGGGAAGAATGATTGTACCTGTGTCGATCATAATCAAGTCCACATACTCTGAAGAGGAGCCAACTGACTCTTTCTGCTGCATTTTTCTCTTTGCTGGCCTGATATCAGCTTAGTTGTGCCATGTGAGGAGTGGGTGGTGGGAGTGGGTGACAAAGCAAACAGTTAAACCAATAAAGGGTGGAGGGTAGTTGCCACTGTGTAGGGTGCCAATTGATCTGCACTGCATGCTGCTGCTCCTAGGTTCAATCCAGCTCCTGGCAGAGGGAGGAGAGATCCCTGCCTGAAATTCTGGAGAGCCAGTGCCAGTCAACATAGACAATACTGAGCTAGATGGTCCAATAGTCTGACTCAGCATAAGGCTGCTTCTGATACTAGTATATTACCCTGCCTTGATTTCTTTCAGTGAGGGGCATTGTATGGCTTTTCAGCAGCAAGCTCTGACCCATTGCCTAGCACAGGGCACTTCTTTAAATGAAGTGCTACCAATCCTACTGAACCTTCAGCATCTGGAACAGCCCCATAGAATCCAGCAGTAAGATGGCCCCTATATTCAGTATTTTGCAGTAAATCAGATTAAGCAAAAACTGTGCTTGATGGACTGGAAGTTTTAATAGATTCATCCATGGACTATAAGGAAACCCAACTCAGCATATCTACTCTGCATGTTATTCTGGGAGCATTTGATCATAAAAAGCATATTGCCATGAATGCATTGTCAATATTGGTTACTAATAAGTTTTTGGAAATGTCATTCATAAAAGCCACACCACGTGTTATATATGGATTTCCTATACCATTTTGTTCATTTTGTTCTCAATTTTTTTATTCTTTTAATCAATCAGCTATATTCTGGTGCAATAGAACATAATCCTATAGGAAAGCACAGTGCAGAACAGAGCTACGTTTTATTGCTTTATCAATTTAGTACACAAAACAAGATTTCTCATGAATCTTCACCAGTGAAGAATGAGTAATAATATTAACATTATGCACCAGTCGAGATTTTATGTTAAGCTTATGACAAAGTACTGTATGTGAATAGCTCCAGAACATGCCTAAGATAATCATTAGAGTCTGGAAATCAGGCCATAGAAGGAGGAGGTGGTCATAGAGCTTCAGATGCCCCAGCACCAACACATGTAGGACAGTGGGACTTGGTGATGGGCCAACAAGCACAGGCCTGCTCTCGCCTCACCTGATTTGAACCACAGGAGGGCTAACAATTGAAGAGGACTACTAAACAGAGCTACTGAGCCTGTGGCACAATGGATGGGTTGTTAGATTTAGATGCAGGATTCAAATCCCTACTTCACTATGAATTACAGGTAAGTAGCCATGTTGGTCTGCCATAGTCTAAACAAAACAAAATAAATAAAATAAAATAAAAGATATAAAAAATTCCTTCCAGTAGCACCTTAGAGACCAACTAAGTTAGTTATTGGTATGAGCTTTTGTGTGCATGCACACTTCTTCAGATACACTGAATCAGAAGTCAACAGGCCCTTATATATACCGAGATAGCCATCTCACCCCTTGCTTTTTCCTGTAAGACCAACTGCAGTTGTTAACAGTCGTCAACAGGTTTACCACACCTATCAGCCAATCACCCATTCCCACCACCCTTCTGAGTAATACCCCCACCCACCGTCTCACTATGGCCTTGGGCAAGTCAACTCCACCAGCCTAAGGGTACTGTGAAGCTATGAAGTAGAATGACATTCTGGGAGAGATCAGGCAATCTCCAACACTGGATGGTTTCCATCGGAAGTTAAAAATGTACTCATTTATGCGGGCAATTTCCTGACCTGTTCTGATGTTCCAGTATTGACTCTGTATCCCCTCCTTTCCCCATCCCATTCTGATCTGGTTTTAATAATTGGATAATATTGATTGCATTGCATTGAACTATGTTTTATATGTAAACCACTTTGGTAGGGGAAATGTGGCAAAGAATTTCTCTAAATAACAAAATGCTATAAAATTATCATACTTATATCAAGTCCTTTTGTAATTAACTTACAGAATTTGCTGTCAGGAGATGCAGTGACCACAAGCTTAAAGGGCTGTAAAAGGAGAGAAGACAAATTCATAGAAGATATCAATGGATACTAGTCATGATGACAGCTCTATGCTCCTTCCAGCTTTGGAGGTGATTTATGCCTCTAAATTACCAGCTGCTAAGGAGCAGTCATAGCCTCCATGACCTGCTTGTGAGCTTCCCTAAGGCATCTGGCTGGGCACCACAGGAACAGGATTCTGGGCTAGAGGAGCTTTTCTCATGTTCTTTGTGTGACAAAGTAAGGGCAGAAGCTGCTTGCATCAAAAACATTTCAGTAGAGAAACCTGAAACTAACATTGCTCTCCCCAACACAACTTGCTAGCTATGCTGCAATGTGATGTTCAGACTGAAGCATGTCAGTTTACATACAGTAAAGGCCTTGCCCATGTATGGGAAGACCTCAGGACAGGTGTGAGGAACCTTTTGGCCTTCAGATGTTGCTAAACTGCAACTCTCATCAGCCCAAGCAAGCATGGCCAATGGCCAAGGATAATGGGCACTGTTGTTCAGCAACACCTGGAGAGAAAAAGGTTCCCCATTCCTGTTCTAGGGTAATAGCATGGGAACTCTAGTCAAGTGAAGGAATCCAGGCCAGGATTCTTCCACAGCTGCTCTATCTTGTGTCTGGAAGCCATTGCAGCATAGATCTCAGCAGAACTGGGCAGTAGCCTTATTCAGTGCTACAAAATCCCCCCTTCAATGAGGGACAGTGATTAGCTCTGTTTACCCATTGGAGCTGTTTCCCCAGTTCCCATGGACTGCAGTAGAGAGACACTTCAGCTTATGTGGGTACCCTGTGTGATATAGAATCCTGCTCATCCCCACTCTCCATCATCACATGAACAGTTAGAAAACTTCAATAGGGCTAAAGTCTAATGTATTATTTCTATACCTCTGCTTTCACAGATTTTCCTGGTACCCACATCTGTGTGACATAAAAATGCAGGGTATTTATTCATTTTTAAATACCAGCTTTCATCCTGAAACATTTTAAAATTAAATTTCTCTATACTTTGCCCTTTGGATGTGCAATTCACCTAAGAAATTGGGATCCCCCCCTTGACCTTTATCTTCTACATTAAAGAATGTGTATTTTCACTTCTGAGACATGTTTCAATTGAAGGTTTATCAAAGATGCCTCTTACGTTATAGCAAAAAGCAAACACATCTAACCCAAATCAAAAGTAGATTCAGAAGGGGATAAAAAGCTCTTGCTGATTGAACAGCTAAATGTACAATAAAGTATACTATTTCAAACAACAACCCAACTGTTCTAAAAAAGAAAAAGAAAAACTAGAAACCAACAGATAATATGGTATCCAACCTTAACATCGCCCATAAAAATGTCTAAAAGGAAGAAATGGGCAAGACTGACATGAATATTCATCCTGGGATTGGAAAAATTAACCTATTTTGATTGGGGATACTGTATATACCCTATTTTATATGGGGTATTCACTGAAAACAGCAGGTTTTCAACTTATGGGTGCTAGATCCAGAGTTCTAGCCCAGGAGGGAGTGGTCTACCAACACCATCGGATGAGCTAGACCTAGACTCCATTATTCACACTCAAGTGACTCCAGGGTGGGATTCTGCATGGCATCTATGTGGAGCTAATATTGAAGGTGTTTCAGAAACTTCTAAATAAGAAGAGCCCTGCTGGATCAAACCAAAGTCTGCCTAGTCCAGCATTCTGCTGTCACAGTGGGCAGCGAGATGCCTATGGGGAAGTAATAAGTATGACATGAGTGTAACAACCCTCTCCCGCTCATGGTCCACAGTAACAGGTATTCATGTAGCCATCATGATTAGAAGCCATTGGTAGTCTCTATCTTAACCTACTGATTTTACTGAGAAAGTGTTTATATTGTAGTGAACTGTTCTGGAATTTTTAATGAAGGATTATATAGGATTGTTTTAAGTAATTTATTTATTTTTTTAAAAAACCCCTATTAAGCCAAGGTTTTTGAAAGGGTCAGGAAACTGAAGCATGCTATTCTGATTATAAAGCAACTATACTGGGAAAATGCTCTGCAGGCGCCCATGCTTGAGAGCCTTTTGGAGTGCGTATGTGGGGTAGAGGGACGCGGGTGGCGCTGTGGTCTAAACCGCTGAGGATTGGGCTTGCTGATCAAAAGGTCGGTGGTTGGAATCCCCGTGACGGGGTGAGCTCCTGTTACTCGGTCCCAGCTCCTACCAACCTAGCAGTTTGAAAGCACGCCCAAAAGTGCAAGTAGATTAGTAGGTACCACTCTGGCAGGAAGGTAAACGGCATTTTCATGCGCTGCTCTGGTGTTGGTGTTCCCTTGTACCAGAAGCAGCTTAGTCATGCTAGCCACATGACCCGGAAAAACTGTCTGTGGACAAACGCCGGCTCCCTCAGCCTGTAAACCAAGATGAGCGCCACAACCCCAGAGTTGTTTGCAACTGGACTTAACTGTCAGGGGTCCCTTTACCTTTACTAATAAGGCTTTGAACAGGAGGTGAAGGTTCTTCCCCACTCACAATTGGTAGTTATTTCTTAAAATACCAACTACCAACCCTGGATGAGATCTTCACGTCTCGCATCTTGAAGAAGTCACATAATATTCTGAGAGATCCCACCCACCCTGCTCACAACTTCTTTGAACTATTGCCTTCAGGCAGAAGATATAGGACAATGAAAACACGAACCACACGCCTTCTGAATAGTTTCTATCCAAGAGCTCTGATTGCACTAAATAATGATCTCAGGGCCAGTTGCAAGGTTTAGTAAGTAGGGAGTGGAAGGAATGAGATAGGTTTTAGGTTATGTTATGTTTTTAATAGGTCATGCTATATTCTGGATTATGTTATGTTTTATAGATTATGTCTAAATAGGATGAGAGTTCGGAGATACGTGCAAATGTATATGTGAACCCGGTCTTTGGGTGGGTGTTTGATTTTCGTTGTTGTGTATACTGTGTATATACGGACAATGACAATAAATTTATCTAAATCTAAATCTAAATCTAAATCTAAATCTAAATCTAGTTAGCACACTCCCTTCTCCTACTTGGTATCATTTTGTCTCTATTATGGCCCACAGAATGCCAGAGTGAGGGTAGGAAATGCTGTTCTAACTCTGTTATGGTGTTTGACATCATCAGTTACCGAAATATCATTGGCTGTGCGGCATAATTACAAAGCCAATCAGAGGTTCAGGCAATGCTTCTGGCCCTCTCTGACATCTTGAGAGAGATAATAGTGACCAGTGGCAGCAAGAAGCGAAACTTTCACCTCCCCAAAGCCCCCTGTTTGTAGCTGGAAAGGTTCTCCACATATGCTAACACACGCAGTACATCAAAGTGTAACCAGCGTTGCAGTGAGACTTTGAAGGAGGCAAGCGATGTGCAAAATACAGGGAGCTGTCCAAGTGCTGAAGAGTCTCTTCTAGTTGAAATTCAGCCAAATGCCTCTCTGAACTGATAGCGCCTCCAACAGCAATGTATGGATTGAGAAGATAAGATGAAACTATCCCAAATTCTGCAATAGCGCAAGATTGTACAGCTCACACTGAGGTAATGCATGTTTCTTAAGCAAGCTTGTATACCAGCCACAAGATTTAGTTTGGGGTGGTTTTTTTGGAACTACTTTTATGTATGAAAATGGCACACGTCAAGAAGGACCCCTAGGAAAGTAGTATGTTAAATTTCAGAAGAACAGCTGCAGGGGATAAGAAGCTTTAATGAACTGGGTGGGGGACAGTTGCAGACTTATGTCTACTGCTTCTTAGTACAGTGGTACCTCAGTTTGCAAACGTAATCTGTTCTGAAAGACTGTTCAAAAACTGAGGCGCAAAGGACAGTCTGCAAAAAACTGAACAAAATATCACGTAAACACAGCAGAAGCCGCTTGACTTCCAAGGCGCGTTCAAAAACGGACACATTTACTTCTGGGTTTTCAGAGTTTGAAAACCGAAATGTTCAGCTTCCAAGATGCTCGAAAACCAAGGTACCACTGTATTTCCTTTGTCCTCCCTTCTATGTATGTGAAAATCATAGAACTGTATAGTTGGAAGGAACCACAATGGTTATCTACTCCAACCCCCTGCAATACAGGAAACACAACTAAAATAGCAGACTGAGACAAAGAAATCATTCTGTATGATGACATGTCACACCAATTTCCAGTAACTGTTTCTGTAACATCACCATTTTGCATCATCACCTTTGACCCAGAAGTAAGACTGAACATTGGTTTCAGTGGCTTTGGGAACAGCCTCCTTAAACTGGAAGTTAGGAGGATCATGAAATTTCATGCTTCTAGACAGTTTTCACAACAGCAATTTAAAACATCTCCTGATGACCATTTAATCCATAGCTTACTTTATCATTTTTTAATTTAAAAAACAACAACACTTCTGCATTCCTACCTGGGGAAATAATGTGGAAGTGTCATAATGAGCCCTTTGGAAACATTAATCCAGCTTCCCTTCTAGGTTGTTTTTATTAAGAGATATGAAGCTCACCCAGCCCCCAAAATAGAAAACAACAACTTGCCTATGAGGGACTGCACACTTGCTGAATATTTATATAGAGTGACAGTGACATTTGACTTTGGATTTCCTGTCATATAAATTGTCTCCGTTCAACTGTGAACCATATCTCTTCATCCTGACAAGTTGGGGGCAGGCATGGCACCTTGGACAGAAAGACCTGGATTCTTCATTTCATCTTCAAAAAAACTTTGATGTAAATTTGCAGCCTGTCAGGTGCAATCCAGATATTCAAGTGAATCTCAGAGATAATTAACGATAATATAAGGCTTCAAAGGTAGCACAAGTCTTTTATCAGTGTTCACATTTATTCCCTTCTAACGCATCCAATTTTTTCATGGATGTACGTGTGACCCATTTGCCTTTTCTGATGTGTTGTATGCACACACATATGTGCACAAGCACACACTGTTAAATTCCTTAACCACACAGCCTCATGCATGCCTACAGGAGCAGTATTTGTACTAGTATAATAATAATAATAATAATAATAATAATAATAATAATAATAATAATAATAATTTATTATTTGTACCCCGCCCATCTGGCTGGGTTTCCCCAGCCACTCTGGGGCGGCTTCCACAAAGACCAAAAATAAACTAGGATGTCACACATTAAAAACTTCCCTGAACAGGGCTGCCTTAAGATGTCTTCTGAATGTCAGGTAGTTGTTTATCTCTTTGACATCTGATGGGAGGGTGTTCCACAGGGCGGGTGCCACTACCAAGAAGGCCCTCTGCCTGGTTCCCTGTAGCTTTGCTTCTCACAATGAGGGAACCACCAGAAGGCCCTCGGCGCTAGACCTCAGTGTCCAGGCAGAACGATGGGGGTGGAGACGCTCCTTCAGGTATAACTTCCTGTGCATTCTGCTGTCATAACACACACCATCCTGTTGTACAAACACTGTAGTCATTGCATACCACAACCATTCTATAAACTATTTATTGTGCATTATCTAGGAAAGGGAATGATTGCCCAGGTCTGCAGGAGCCTTATGAGTTTTGATAGTGTAATAGCTTGTAGACACACTGACTTCAAAGCTGCTGCTTCATTTCTGTAAAAACTTTTGAGTTTGTGCTACTGGGATACTCATCCATCATATGAAATGAAATGGAAAGAGGAAGGAATCCAAAGATATATGGAATTCATCGTCTCTTTCCTCAACATCCACCAATATAAGGGAAATCACTTTTAAAGCAATGACAAGATGATACCATATTAACAGTAAGCATCCCAATAAAGGTTGGAAGTGGTGTGGCAATATAGGAACAAACATACATATATGATGGTCATGTCCAAAGACAACTGAATACTGGCAAAAGATCTTCAGATATACAAAGTCCAAAATAGGGCATACAGTCCCTTTAAAGCCACTTGCCGTTTTGCTTTGCTACTTGGAGATAGAGAATATTCCAACTTCATGACATGGATTAACAGGCCCTTGTTAACAACAGCCAGATTTCAACTGGCCTCATGATGTAAATGTCATCAGGTATCACCTATTCAGGAGTGAATTAACACAAAGCACAGACATTGCTTTAAGTAAGGTAAAGAGACCCCTGACCATTAGCTCCAGTTGTGGCCGACTCTGGGGTTACGGCGCTCATCTTACTTTATTGGCCGAGGGAGCCGGCATACAGCTTCCGGGTCATGTGGCCAGCATGACTAAGCCGCTTCTGGCGAACCAGACCAGCACACGGAAACACCATTTACCTTCCCGCCGGAGCGGTACCTATTTATCTACTTGCACTTTGACATGCTTTCGAACTGCTAGGTTGGCAGGAGCAGGGACTAAGCAACGGGAGCTCACCCCGTCACAGGGAATCGAACCGCCGACCTTCTGATCAGCAAGCCCTAGGCTCTGTGGTTTAATCCACAGCGCCACCCGCGTCCCTTTGCTTTAAGTATGCAAATATGGACCACTCTGCACCCTAATTTTGATGATTTATTGGGGACATTATTCCTATTCATGCCATATATTGGCTATAAAAGAAGTCCTTAAAGCCTGATAGGCTCAGAATAGCTCAAGAATAGCTCAGAATATCCAAGAATAGCTCACTGGGGTGGGTAAGCCCCAACAATAGCTTCTGGGCAACAGAATTGCTGCTGCATAGCCAGAGAGGGAAAGCCAAAATGGCAGTGAAGCCAAGGTGGTACAGGCACACTGGAACAGCCCGTCTGGCACTTCCACCAGTACACCCACACAGCCCAGACCTCACCTCTGCTCCTTGGAGGCCACTGTTGTGGCCTTCAACAGGCAAGTTGTTTCTAATTCTTGCTAACAATATCTGTTACATGATAACTATAAAAGGAGGGTAAATGTCTGCTAGACTTGATTTATACAATTTATACAGTGATATTATATGTTTGACCACATTTATGAGATGTTGGTGAAGGCGATGCAAGTTTGCTGCATGGGCTATACTTTCAATGAATATGCTCTCTTGTGACTCTGAAAAGTTAACTTTGAAATAAGCAAGTGAAATGTGTAAAACCACTTTGAAGTTTGTGTGTTTGTGTGTTTCACAGTCAAGCAGTATTTAAATTTTATGAAATAAATCAAATAAATAAATGTTGTGGCTATGTTGGCTAATGTATTGCTCTTCAAAAAATTGTTTTTTTGTTTTTGTTTTTGTTTTAAAGCACTGTTTGGAGAATTGAGCTGTTAAAATAAAATAAAATATTTTCTTTTCACCCCAATGAGATGATACACTCAGAGATGATTCCATCTCTCTATCCTCATCACAAAACCTTGGGGCCTTTGTGAACCTTGTAGCCATCAGAAGCGGACAACCAGGCTCAGTGAGATTATTATTGCAATGCTTGGAGAGTTATTCCAATGAATACCCCTGCTCATTGAGAGCGTGTCCCACAGCAGCTTAAGGTTATAGGCTGATTCAGTTGGCTTCCCTCGGCTTTTCACAGCTTGCAGAGAACTGGGGCAGCTCGGAGGCACTTGGGTGCCAATCAAAACCAAACCAAACAAAAACAAATCCTCCTTGCACTTAAAGTCCAAGAGAATCTTTCTGAAGGGCAATAGGTAAGAAACACTTCCCATTCCAAGCTGAGGAAGATAACTAGCTTCATCCAGGGGGGAAAAGCTCTATTGTTCAAAAATATTTACTTCCACTTTTACGCAGTGGTGTGTGTGTGTATGTGTGTGTGTGTGTGTGTGTGTGTGTGTGTGTGGTTTTTCAAAATTTTGATTGACACAGCTATTTATTGATGCCTGTTCTTTCCATTAGATAAGGAGGAAATGCCAGAGAGAGGCAATCGGCTTGCAGCATTCAGCTACCAGGGGATCGGACTTCAGAAGCAGTAGAAAGTGTTCTTGTACTTGGTTAGGTTTTTAAATTTTATTTTAGAGGTGCTTCTCAACACTGGCCTTTGCTACTGCTTGTGTATTACCCAAAGCAAGACCAGCAAGATAAAAGCAAAGTTGCTTTTGATTTCATGTGCCTGTAAGCCAAGAGGATCTAGAAAGCATTAAGAGATCAGATGCGCAGTGGCGTAGCGTGGGTTGTCAGCACCCGGGGCAAGGCAAGTAATTTGCGCCCCCTACCCCGTGGATTTTAGCACTCGAGTCTCTTCCGTGCGCCCCCCCAGATGTTGCGGCCGGTGTGGCCGGCCCCCCCTGCACCCCCCACGCTACGCCACTGCAGATGCGAGTACACACAAAGAGGGAGAAAGGGTTTAGTTTTCACCGCAAACATTTTACTTCATCACTGAAGCCAGTTTAAAACAAGAACGAAAACTTCGTGCACACATCAAACCGGGTTGAAAATGTCTCTGCATTTATGTCATTGCACTTCAGTTCTAAACTGCATTTGAAAGAAAGAGCCAGTTCACATGCTCAATGCCACACATGCTCAGTGGTGGAAATAATAAGTGCATGCATGAGGCAACAGACCTCTGAGCACAGCCCTGATATGTGCATGGCAGTCAGGCAGCAGAGGAACCAGCCACCCATGGCAGGTTTCCAGGAACGGATAAGACAAGGAAAAGTCCTTACCATCTGCTTTTATTCAATATTTACAGAGAGAGGCTTGGGAATGCAGCCTCTTGGAATAATAATAATAATAATAATAATAATAATAATAATAATAATAATAATATTATATCCCACTCTCCCCAGCCGAAGCCGGGCTCAGAGCGGCTATCAACAGTAAAAATAACACAGTTTACATAAAATCACAATCAATTAATTGAAATACATTCTAAAATCAATTCATTCTAAAATCAATTCTGAATCAAATTAATGGCAACCATTGGGCTAGAGTTCTATGAGGATTACCAAAGGAGGGGGTCAGATAGTGCCTTGGCCAAAGGCCTGGTGGAACAGCTCTGTCTTGCAGGACCTGCGGAAAGATGTCAAGTCCTTCAGGGCCCTAGTCTCTTGTGACAGAGAGTTCCACCAGATTGGGGCCACAGCTGAAAAAGCCCTGGCTCTGGTTGAGGCCAGCCTAACCTTCCTGTGGCCCGGGACCTCCAAGATGCTTTTATTTGAAGACCGTAAGGTCCTCCGTGGGACATACCAGGAGAGGCGGTCCCCTCCCCTTCTCTCCCACTTCCTCATTTGTCACCTCTTCTATGGGTGGCACTGAGGGCCCTTCGCTTCTGAGTCCTTTGCTCTCCTACTTTTAAGGCTTGCCAGGTTTAAGGAGATAGTGGGTTTGGAATGGTTTCTAGTGATAACGTGTCAGCCAGCTGCTCCGGCTCTGCCTCCTCCTCCTCCTCTCTCATTATTTCCCAATTTTCTCCCTCATCTTCCTCTGAGCTGTGATCTCCCTCAAACCCCTGTTGTAGTTCTGAACTGTCTTCTTCTTCTCTGGAAGGGTCAGGTTGGGGAGGCGATCTCCACCATTCTTCCTCTGCCCAGACCCTGACAATGGCATGACATTTAACATGGAGCACAACCGTGTATTGATGTACACAATGGAAACTGGTTGGCAGCACAGGAGTTGTGAATAGTGGATACTCGCTGGTAAGAGGAACAAACTGGGAGGCAACTTACACACATTTTTGCCACAAAAGGCCTTCTACAGAAGAGTCATATAAAAGCTTTTTGTGTAAATGAGTTAAGCAGTCTTAGCAGCCTCGACAATACATGCCAAGGAAATAAAGTTGGCAGAAGGACATCTGAGCAGAAAAATTGCCTTCCCATGGGTAGCCTCCACGAGAGCCAATTAAAAAACACTATTTGGAATAAAGATTGAATTAAATTAAACAATGGTTGTGTGAGCCTGCTCTTCTTATTCTTTGCTCACTAGAAAACCGGGGATTGGAATGTTTTCCAGAGGAAAAGTCTGGCAGGCTGGATGCAGCCTGCACAATTCCTTATCCACATGTATAATTCAGAGTTAATGGTGAGTGCAATGATTAGAGTGATTATGTGTATAATACTTCTACTCTCTATTATTCTGTCCCAGGCAGTGATTGCAGCCAGGTTCGTGTGGAAGCCTGAGCAGGGATTCAGCTAGGAATACAGATAATGACGGGCATTCAGGCCCAAAGAGTCTCCAGCACATGCAGGACCTTGGCCAGGACGGATGCTAAGGGCCCAGATGTTGTGATCTGTGATCGCTATGCCTGTAAATAAGGTGCAGCTCAGTCTAAAAGGGGGGGGTAATTGTTTCGCTCTTTCGTTTTCATTATTTACTTGTGTTTTTATCTTGTATTTTATTCTATGAACAGCCCCGAGAACTTATGATGAAGGTCAGTCTATAGATTTAATAAATAACTGAATTTATTTGATAACTATGACCCCACTGGGAAACACACACACACACACACACACACACACACACACACACACAGCATTTAAAGGGGATATGCCTTATTCTGCAAGTGCTGGGCGCAACAGGACTGAGTGGCGGGGGAGGGTATTGCGGCTTGACTGGCATTTCTAGGATGGAATGCTTGGAATCTGAGGATGATGATAAGAAGATTGGAGAAGAAGAAGCAGGATGAACTCTCGGGGTTTAATCAGGGAAGCAGGGGCTTCTGGGGCCTATATGAAAGGTGAATCTCATCCCCACTCTGCTTCTTCCTTAAATTCTACAACTTAATTCCCCCAAGCATGGGGAATCCATCCCTAGGATTATGATAAACACTCATGTGTACCTGCAGTTTATGAGCATCAGGAGGAAGAAGAAACCATGCCATAGATTTAATCTTACGCTTCTTTGTATAGATCCTACTGGTCCTGGTCCATTTTGTAGCAGAGAAGACAATGTCATATCCAGAATCAAAGCTTCTGCAGTGAAGCCAAGGGGAAGTCAACACAGAAGTTCTACCCACCCACTCTTGTGTTAATTATGCAGCTTCACTGTTGTTGGGTTATGATGTGCTTGGTTATGAATATCTGATCAGACATGGCTGCTATCCGCAACTACAGATCCTTCACTATGGGGAAAATCCATCTGAAGGAGAACATAGAAGAACATGCTGCAGGCTGCCATTCAATGTAAAACAGAACTGCCACCACGTATGAATTAATAGTACACTGCTTACATTTAATTGGACACCTCTGCTTTCCCTCCATATTGCCTCCCTCCCACCATTTCCCCTATTCTCAAAATATTTTTTTTCTCACCAGCAGAGGATTGTCTCTGAGGACTGCTAGGATTATAAACTCGAGGAGTGAAGCAAGAAGACTAACACCAGGAGCCTGCCTTCTCAGTTACAATGAGCAGCACTAGGTCAGATTCACCTTTTCTGTAACTCTCCTCTGTGTCCATGAGACTTAGATCATGTATTGATTCAACCCCATCTAATTTGGAGAGATCTTATTAGATATCAGCAGTTCAAGATAAATGAAGAAAGAATAGTCAAGCCTGTGGAGAATACAGTATGCTTTTCTCCAAATATATTTTTGATCATTTTCTGACTTTATGACGGCGGAGAGAGGAAAAAGGCAGACTTCTAATTACAGGTCTTATGCTGTGACCCTTTTGCTGTTACTGATGATGCTACCTAGGGTGTCTCTGGGTTGTGGCTGGTCAACCCCATTCCCTCTGCCTTCCTATGATCTAGGAAGCAAGAAAAAGAAGAGGAAGGGTGGCGGCACCTATTTATTTGTTTTAAAGACTTCTACCCACACCTCATCCAAATGCCCTGGGATCATTTACAACAATAAAATATACAATCAACAATATGATATTAAAATCAATCTCAGCAAAAACATACATCTACTCAGGGTACCACATTTCTGTAGTCCAAGGAATGAAGTTTATGTTCAAAAACCTGTTGAAAGAGACAGGTTTTCATCAGGCATCTAGAACTGAACAGAGTTGGAGCCGACCAAACCTTCAAGGGGTGTATGTTCATAAAGGGGGTACCATTGCTGAGAAGACCTGCTGACAAATCGTGCCTCCTTGAGCTTCTCTTGCAGATGACCTCTCTTTTGTTTTGTTTTTGTTTAGTCGTTTAGTCTTGTCCGACTCTTCGTGACCCCATGGACCAGAGCACGCCAGGGACTCCTGTCTTCCACTGCCTCCTGGAGTTTCGTCAAATTCATGTTGGTAGCTTCGAGAACACTGTCCAACCATCTCATCCTCTGTTGTCCCCTTCTCCTTGTGCCCTCCATCTTTCCCAACATCAGGGTCTTTTCCAGGGAGTCTTCTCTTCTCATGAGGTAGCCAAAGTATTGGAGCTTCAGCTTGAGGATCTGTCCTTCCAGTGAGCACTCAGGGCTGATTTCCTTCAGGATGGATTGGTTTGATCTTTTTGTAGTCCATGGGACTCTCAATAGTCTCTTCCAGCACCACAATTCAAAAGCATCAATTCTTCGGCGATCAGCCTTTTTTATGGCCCAGCTCTCACTTCCATACATCACTACTGGGAAAACCATAGCTTTAACTATACGGACCTTTATCGGCAAGGTGATGTCTCTGCTTTTTAAGCTGCTGTCTAGGTTTGTCATCGCTTTTCTCCCAAGAAGCAGGTGTATTTTAATTTCATGACTGCTGTCATCATCTGTAGTGATCATGGAGCACTATTTTGCTTAGACCTCTCTATTTCTGCAGTTACTGCATTCAAAATGAGTTCACAACACCATGTGTGTGTCTCTGTGTATGTGTGTGTGTCACAATGATTAAGGTCATTACAAAAATGAAAAAGACACCAACACAAATGATTGCAGGACAGACACTTTCAATCATCAATGCAATATTCAGTTAACAATTCATGACACCAACCAGAACAGCACTATAATGACAGGATTAAAAAGACAGTTGCGGTTAAGTTAGAGGGAAGCATTGCCTTTCTGAGAAATAGCACAGAGACATACCGTAAATGCACAACAGGAGAGGCTTGAAAAGCTATTCCTCTATGGAGTTTCTAATCAAGTCTCCAATGGAACTAACAAGTTCCTGTGAAGGAGAGTTTTTTACTTACTATATTTATATAAGGCCATCAAACAATGTTCTCTGAGCAGCTTGCAAATAAAATAACATACATTTAAAAAATATGAGATCATAAAATGGCAAATTGCAGCATAAAATTCCAGCAGAATGTCTTATTTAAGCAGATTGCTGTACTTCAGCAGGACACTGTGGGCTATAGACAAGGGTCTATCTATTGGCAATTATTTTTTAAAGTTCTGGATATAAAGTCTAAGAGAGATTCAAAGCCAGAGAACTGGCTGGCTGGTTCAATTCACTATGTGAAACTCAAGAAAGCCAATATTACTTATTGGACCTTTTCAGGTTGTCAGGGCAAATTGCTGCAGTCACAGTTGTAGTCACAGCTAGCAGAATGCCCTTGTTGGAATCTGAATGAGCCTTCTCTGGCTTTGGTGACCTCCAGGGGTTTTCAGGCTAGGTGTCACACTCCAATGGGTGTTCTCAGGAGCTAGAGTCCCAGACCTGAGAAATAAAATCCTATCTCTAAAGCACTTACCAGCACAGACAGGATTTCTGGTGCCACACAGTCTAAACAAACCAAGGTCAAACACAAGAAATCAGTATAAGTCCACACCTGATCCAGAAGCAAGCTCAAGGTCAATATTATATGGTATTTTACAAGGTAGAACAGAGCAAGGAGTGGTGACTAGAGTCAGGGACACAGAACGAGGCTACAGGGAACAAGGAATCAGAGATCTGCAAGGGAAGACTTAAAGGCTTTGTACTCCTAAACCACACCATAAACACAACTGCTGGTATTGAAGGAATATCAGGAATTGCTAACTTACAGCTAGACCAACAACTCTTAGTCCATGGAGACATATGTTATCACTCCTCAGCCTAGACCTGACGCTTCTAGTGCTCACACTCTTGAGCATGTTGCTAAATTTGGGGGGGCCCTGAACTTGGAAGCAAGGGATGTAAGTAAATGCTACTAACAAAAACAATAGCATGCCCATGCACACTCAAAAACAGTCTTCTGAAAATTCAGTGGCTGACATTGTGCACATTTAACAGTGATGGCATTGTAGGGGAACAAATTAATGGGAGCTGCCCTGTCCCTGGTGTACCAGAATGTAGGTAAATAATAGGGTTTTGAGATGACGTTGGATGAATGAGACCAGTTTGAAGGATGGAGCGTTGGACACCTCGAGATTTGGCCAGAAGTCCAATATGTAAAGGGTTAGAGTAAACACCTGCAAGCAGACCTGTCATTTTATTCTAAAAACATTCTTGGTAAATAATGCTCTTCTTCATGGGAAGCTGCTATGAAAACATTTTAGCACCCTCAATATAAAAACACAAAGCTCCAAATCAAAAAATAAAACTAACCACAGTCCAGCATAATTGTAGTGCGCCAGAATCAAAATATGCTTTTTGCTTGTTCGATGCTCACCACAAGCCTATCTATAAGCCAAGGCTAGGGATTCTGTGTCTATCTGCCACAGCCAGCTGGCCAATGGTTATGGACGGCTATGGATCCAACAGGATCTGGAAGGACACAGGTTCTCCAGACCTACTAACTCCACCCCCTATATCAAAATTGCTTTGCTGAATTAGCATTCTTTTTCCAATGGTGGTCAGCTGCTTGCATCTAGACCAGAGATTCCCAAACTGTGGTCTGCAGTCTGCGAGTTTCATTCAAGTGGTCCACAACACATCTGTAGATTTGTGGTTGAAGACAAGAGACGGCACATCCATCACATTAAATATTAAAAATGAGTGGGATTCACCTAACCAGCCCCAGCATTGAAACCATGTACAAGGACTTTTGCTTGTGCAATGGGGCTTTCCCCCTTCCCACTATGCATCCCCTGAAATTGGATTGGTGGGGTTGGATCAGGAGAATCCCTGGAACAGTACAGAAGAAAGGGGGGATCCTTCCATCCTGCAAGCTGGAATGCTTGCGCAGATGGAATGATTGGAAGAATGTGATGTCAAGTTCCACCCAGTGATTTTTAATCATATTTTTATTGCTTCTTTTATTTCTTATACTGTATCTTACTGTACCTTAGGTTACAGACACTTCAGGTTACAGACTCTGCTAACCCAGAAATAGTACCTTGGGTTAAGAACTTTGCTTCAGGATGAGAACAGAAATTGCGGTGTGGCGGCATTGGGAGGCCCCCATTAGCTAAAGTGGTACCTCAGGTTAAGAACAGTTTCAGGTTAAGAACGGACCTCCATAACTAATTAAGTTCTTAACCCAAGGTACCACTGTATTCAAAATCTGTTTAATTCAGATGGTAATGCAATAAAATACAATATATAAGAAATAAAAGAAGCAACAAAAAGCACTTTAAAGTCATACAGCATCTAGCACATTGCAATCACTACAACAGGCAGAAAAATAGTTAAATGGTCTGCCAAGACTTTTACCAATTTCCAAGTGGTCTGTGGGAAAAAAAAGCTTGGAAACCACTGGTGTAGACTCTCAGAAGACAGAGCATGACTGCTATGACCTCCCCCTTTTGTTTATCATCAGCATTCTCTGCCTCATGAAAGCAATATAGAGTAAGTGGCATAAATGGCCAGAGCAACTTAATAAAGGCAATGGAAAAGCCATCTTAATAAAGACTGCCATCTCTAAATATTTAATATAATCTCTATCAATATTTAAATAAATGCCTTCAACAAGGCAGCCAATATTGACATGCTTTCCATTACAACATTGACTGTCACTTCTCCATTACTATAAAATGCTTCCAGTGCATTAATAAGCAGAAAGCCAGCAGTGTGCAGTGCTGAGGCCACAGAAAAATCACCACAGCATCCCAGAGCCTTTATTTAGTTATTAATCGGGAGAACTGGAAACCAGCATTGTCAAACACTTCTTCTTTAAAGCCTCCAAATTAGCTAAATCACTAGATTAGATGAAAGGAAAGAAATTACAGTGGTACCTCGGGTTAAGAACTTAATTCGTTCCAGAGGTCTGTTCTTAACCTGAAACTGTTCTTAACCCGAGGTACCACTTTAGCTAATGGGCCTCCTGCTGCTGCCGTGCCGCCGCTGCACGATTTCTATTCTCATCCTGAAGCAAAGTTCTTAACACAAGGTACTATTTCTGGGTTAGCGGAGTCTGTAACCTGAAGTGTCTGTAACCTGAAGAGTCTGTAATCCGAGGTACCACTATACTTGTACACCTGATCTACAGTTGTGAAGCCAAATCTTTGTTTCCATCAAAGCAAAGAAAAGAAAAGAATCCCACAAAACCAGAATGGGCTGGGCTGGACCAATTTTGGAACAAAAATGGAAAAGAACAATTCAAGCAACTACTTTCAGGAAAAACATATACGGTAAATAATTGATACCATATGACATTCTTTAATCCTAACTCAGCACATTCCCCTTACTCAAAATGCAATTCTTTGAATTCTGTTTCCTTTTCTATGATGGAAACAGAATTCCACCTTTTAATAAAGGGATCCAATGGATTCTGGCCTTGAAGGAGATTAATTAAAAGCCTATATGGTTAGGACAACGATTCCCTATCAACACCACACCTATCTTTAAAAGGTCTTGCATAGATTGAGTCGTTTTCCTAGTATTGGCACAACTGATGAATCCTCAAGGCCTTAATGATTCCAAAAGTGCTTACCCTCAGAATACTTAAATGACTATTCTATAGCTATAAGAATATGGGTCAGCACAATGAATAAAACATCCTTTGGCTCAGATAATGTTGCTGACTTTTCAGGGATTGATGATGAACAAGTGCAGAAGAAAACCACTTGTCTTAGATTTAAATGGGAATTGGAGCATAGTTCACTTGAAGGTTAAAAAGATGGCTGGGATTTTCATGTCTACCACCCTGCAGCTTTGGAAAGTACAAATGGCTAAGCTGATCCCAGAGCATAAAGAACATAAGACAAGCCTGTTGGATCACAATGCAGCATTGTGCTCTCAAAATGGCCGACAAGATACCTGTGTGGGAAGCCAAGCAAACTATACAAGTACTGGATTTCAATTGTGGGGCTAAAAACAGTGGGTGGTTGCTGTTTCTTTGGAGGGGACATACAAATTAGGTAGGTCCACATTACAAAGAGACCAAACTAATTTTTCCCCATTCTTGCTCATACTTTTCTGCCCCAAATCACTTTTTAAGCTGCATTTCTCTTTTCTTCCAGACGCTGAGTTGCACTAGAAGAAAAATGGCTTTAAAAGAATGGACTGGAGGAGGAACGTTGCTCACATTACATTTTAAATTGCACCACCCTGCAGCTTTACAGAATCTCATCTAGCTTGGCCTTCATTGTTTATAAGAAAAGGCACTCCACATGTCGAATGAATGAGTAGGCTAGAAAAGAGCTGAGAAATAGCCAAATTTGGCTTGGAAAAGGAATTTCAGGTGGTCTTTCTGCCTGGTGTAGCACATTCATAAACACACACAATTCCCTTCATTAGTACTGTGTATAGAACTGCACGTGCTGTATGGGAATACCGAGAGAAATCTCAGTCTAATCTGAGTAATACCAAACAGCAGCTGCAGAGCCAGCATATGTCAAGAGCGGATATTTTATAGGAGATGTTGCCTCCTTCCGCACTTCCCTGAAAACTTGTGGTAAGTGAAGGATGTGAGCTATATATTTTCCTTCAGGAAAGGAACAGAATAAAGAGCAGCAATAAATGAGCGGACTTGGATGGCGCGAATTTATATTTGGTCATTCTGCTATATATAGGATGGAGCTGTCAATCTCTATACATCAAGCAACTTCATATCCAGCTGAGGTCCAGAAGCCATATCCCAAAGGGATGGAACTGTAGTTGAGTGTACTATACATTTTCTGCCTGAAGTTTTCAGAACTGTCCAATATGGCCACAAGACTGAGAAAAGCTGGTGCTGTGGCGCTAATTGATACACAAAGACTCTTTTTGCTGTCCATCCAGCGTAGGATTGTTTACTATGATTGGCAGTGGTTCTCCAAGACCTCAGAAGGAGCTTTTGCCAGTCCTGCTACCTGACATCCTTTTTACTGCAAATAGCGAGGACTCAACTCTGTTCCTGTTGTTGTTTAAACAGTCTCTCTTCCCCTGGGAGCAATGGCAGAGAAATAGAGACCTCCCTCTCTGTGTCCTAAGAGAGGGAAATCCAATACTTCCTTTGACCCCTGGGGCACCATCTCAGGGACCATAGGATTGCAAGACCTATATATACATATGACTCCTAAATAACTCCCCTTTGGAAAGTAAAGAAGTTAACATTTTGGGACGCACTGGATTCTTTAAAGAAAAATACCCCTCCCCTATCGGTCACTTTTGCAGGCACATTTAAATTCCCAGAGAGGGCATAGCCTGGACCGTATTTTGAAATCACCCAGTGATTTTGTCCTTGAAAAGCAGCTTAAATGTTGAATGCTTATAGGCATTCTTAGATGTTAAGATGGATGTCTTCAGGCTGAAGCTATATGAACTGTTTCTGAAATCTGGCTCGGAGATTTTGAACAGCAGTTGCAAAGTGGGAATTATACATACTAAATAAATGTAAAAGCAAGCAAACAGACCTAGATCTCAAGTAGCATAGCTGGGTGCAGAAGCAGCCCCTAACTGCACCTATGATTGTCATGAGGAGCACAACCGCATCCAGAGGAGGCTAAGCAACGACTTCCTGATTAAAACTCCCCCTACCTTTAGTATATGTGGATTGGGTTTTAGTTTATTGGTCCCCATCCAGCTCATTACTGACTCTAGACATCTGGTCAGAGATTCCACAGTCTCACTAGGGTTTGAGGAAAATGAGAAATATAGCACAGTGCATTCCAAAGGCTCACAGTACTTCTCTCAGTGGCAGATATTAACCAACATGGGGGACAAGCTGGAATACTGCAGCACTCCACAGAAGAACTCCCATGAGGTGAAGCAGCAAGCTGAGAAGCATTCAGATCCATCAGGACATGCAAATGAAACTCGTTCCAAGAGTGCAGGAAGCTCCCTGCTTCAGAAATTCTGGCTACCTCACCTTAAAAACCCGTATTGCAGAGTTGGAAGAGGTTCAGAAAAGGGCAACCAAAGTGATGAAGGGGTTGGAGCAACCCCCCTTTGAGGAAAGATTTCAGCATTTGGGGCTTTCCCCTCTCTAAAGCTGAGCAGTTGTGGGGAGGGCAAGAGAAAGAGACATAAAATTATGCAGAGCATGGAGAAAGTGGACAGTGAGAAGCTTTCTTCCCTCTCTATTAGAACTCATGGGCATCCAATGAAGCTGAATGGGGGAAGATCCAGGACTGACCGAGGAAAATACTTCTTTACACAGCACATAGTTAAACTACGGAGTTGGCTTCCACAAAACAGAATGATGGCCACCAACCAGGATGGCATTAAAATAGGATTATATAGATTCATGGCTATCAACGGCTACTAACCACAATGGTAATATTCCACCTCCAGTGTCAGAGGCAGTATCCGGAACATTAGTTGCTGGGGAGCACAAGCGAGGCAAATGTTGCTGTGCTAATATCCTGCCCTCCCTTGATAGGGCCAGCACTTTAAAGAGCCTTGTTGCAGTTCTCAGCAAGGTCCGGCACCTCTCAGGTGGGTACCATTGCCATTATAAGAGAACAAGCACCTCTTTTTCTAGAAAAATAGCACTGCTAAGGATAATTATAAAAAAGCAAATTATGATACCTTTAGCTCTCCTTTAGGATACCATAACTGACTAGGAAACACCCAAAAAGGTCTTAACCTTTTTCCTGGAACCAGGCGTGGTGGGATAATAAGAAGGCGGATAATTATTTATTTATTTTTTGTATGCCCCAGCAATTTGATATGCAGTGGTACCTCGGGTTAAGTACTTAATTCATTCCGGAGGTCCGTTCTTAACTTGAAACTGTTCTTAACCTGAAGCACTACTTTAGCTAATGGGACCTTCCGCTGCCTCCGCTTGAGTTTCTTTATATCATTTGGCTAGAAGATTTTGGAATTCAAAATTATTATATTTTTGTCAAAACTGAATTAGGAACCTTGATTTTCTAAATAAACATCTACCTTCTGCCTACACAGCATATATGTATGTTTTTTTGGGGGGTGGGGGTTTAAAATACTAACAGTTGTAGGCTTCATGCCAAACTTCACTCCAGATCATATTATGAGAAAATCCCACCTCTTGGCATTCCATAATCTGAGTAATTCAAATTCAGACTGAAGAGGAGGTATCAGCATCAAGACAAGAGACATGCATTTTAAAAAGTTTTACCATTCAAGCATTATGGGCTGCTTTGGAGTGGACAGGACGGCACATTATTAATCCAAATTGCCTCTCCTCCAAATAATGCAAGTGGGGGGCTTTAGTTATTAAGTGGGTTTTTGCAATGTTTATGGTTGTTGTTGTTGTTTTTCTTTTTTAAAAAAAATCCTCACTGGGAAGCAACCAAGAATACAAGTACTGATTGTTTTATAATAGAATCCAAATGAAATGATTTGCCATGTGGGGCCTGATAATTAACTAAATAAGATTCCCTGAAATAAGCAAATCTAACTTGTTTTTATAGCTACATTAAAATGTGAATCTTAAGCAAAACAAGAGCATAAATCTTGCCAGAAGCTGCTGTAGTAAAAATCAAACTGGTTTCGTAGAAGTCAGAGTGCTTTATTGAAGGCTATAAAGCTTCCTCACATGCCAGCGGGGAAAAAAATTATGATCATAAAATCAGCTCCAGTTTAATGACTTGGTAAATGAACAGAACATTTTTGTGTGGAGTCATGCAGGCTCCCAACAGTTCATCACAACATCCCCTTCTCCTCACTGTTGGATAGCGCTGTGCTTAATTTTTTTTCTTAAAAAAAAAGACTTTTAATTTCTAAAATGACTGTCTCACCTTAGTGAAAAGTTATCATATATGTATTTACACTGTGTATTTATGCTTGAAGGATTGCCTCCATATATACTCACTTGACCACTTCAATGAGTGCATAGCTAAACTGCGGCATTGCTCTCACAGGAGGCTGTGATGGCTACCACTTGAATGGCTTTAAAAGAGGAATAGATAAATTCATGGGATACAAGGCTATGAGTGGCTCCTAGCTCTAGGTGGAATGCTCACTCTCCCCAGGGCGGCTTGCCTGACGCCATCATTATCAGTCTTTAGGCGCCAGGCAAAAACTTTCCTCTATAACCAGGCCTTGGGCCTTTAAATTATTTGCGGCCCTTTTGAAGTGGGTAGGGTGTCTTCTTTTTCCTCTCAGTTTTAATGTATCTATGTGGAGTTTTTTGTTCTGTCCATTTGGTTGTAAGGCCCTTTGGGTTGCCCTGAGGAAGATAAAATGACTAACAAATTAATTGATGATGATGATGATGGCCATGGTGGCTGTGTTCTACCTCCACTGCCAGAGACATTTGTTAGTTTGCATTTCTTGGTACAGAAAGTAGGGACCTTTCCTATTCTACTTAATTCAAGAGGGTTCTGGAAGCTTCTCTGTGTGAAAGAAGCAAGCAGAAGGTTCATGATGTTTGGGTTATACCAGGGGTCAGCAAACGTTTTCAGTCATGGGCCAGTCCACTGTCCCTCAGACCTTGTGGGGGGACGGACTATATTTTTGGTTGGGAGGTGAACTAACGAATTTCTATGTCCCACTAATAACCCAGAGATACATTTTAAATAAAAACACACATTCTACTCATGTAAAAACACCAGGCAGGCCCCACAAATATCCCAGAGATGCATTTTAAATAAAAGGACACATTCTACTCATGTAAAAACAAGTTGATTTCTGGACCACCCACAGGCCAGATTTAGAAGGCCAGATCTAGCCCCCGGCCTTAGTTTGCCTACCCATTGGTTATACTTTCAGAGAAGCTGAGTACAGCTGGTTTAAACTGGTTCTGTTATCTCTTCTTCAAGGTCATGCTGGCTATAATAAGAGGCCAGAAGGAGCCTGGGCTTCACTCTTTTCTTTTTCTATCTCCGTTCTTTTTGGCGTGGTGTTCTGCACATAGTATGCTTAGTGTTAAGGTTTAGTCTTAATATAAGTTATTGTAAGTTTAAGTTAATTCTGCTGCTACTGGATTTCTTATGGACAGTGCCAATCCTGAATGTATTGGATTTGTGACCATTATGCTCATTTGCCTTCAGTAGACTTACTGTAGGGTTACCAGATGTCCCCGGTTCCTGGGGACAGCCCCTGGATTTGCAAATCTGTCTCCGGACAAATTCCGTCCCCGGAATGTCCCCAGATTTGCAAATCTGTCCCTGGGAAATGTAGCAGCGGCAGTCTCAGCAGCCTGGTAGCGCAGTTGGCTGTGGCTGGCTTCAGGAGCTGCTTGCTGCCATGGCGCCCACTACTGGCGCTACTGGTTGAAATACAATTGCCTCTGGTCTATTTTTTTTGGGGGGGATCCTGCAACGTGTTTGTTACTCTGCTAACTATACATTGGAATCTACTCTGGATCAATATTGAGTAGAATTCCATGACAACATGATGCCTCTGAATACCAGTGGCTGGGAATCACAGCTGGCCAGAGTGCTCTTGTGCTCATGTCCAGCTTGAAGGCTTCCCACAGGCATTTGACGGACCACTGTGAGAACAGGATAATGGAGTAGATGGGCCATGATCCAGCAGGCTCATCTTATGTTCTTTAGAGTGCCAGCATCTCATTTGTACCGAGGAAAAGCATGAGAATGATTAAAGTCTTAAGATATCCAGGTGCAGATCCATAATTTGCTCACAAATATTCTTGCCACTGACTTTAAAAGGTATAAACCAAAGTCAACACCACAGTGGCATCAGGGATAGTCCTCAGTGAGGACGTAAACCTGTTTTGGACTATGTCACTTCATCAGACTGCAGGTGAGGGTCTCATGTGGCTGCCTGCTCCTCCACACAGAAAGAACTCTCTGCTTATTTTATTTTTTAAATCTAGGTCTCAAGGAGAAGGCAGCCTAGAACACTTCTCCCTGACATTTAGTTTTTAATGTGGATTTGTGTGTATGTTTGCTTTTGATTTCTCAGTTTGTACTTTTAAAGTCAATGGCATGGATGTTTGCAAGTGAATGATGCAGAGTCAACTTATGGATAGCATAAATTTTCAACCATTCTATTACTCAGGCCCTAGACACGTGTGGCAAGGGTCATTAAGCTGAATAGGGAAGATAAAATATATCAACCTCCTATATAAAATATATCAGCCACTTTGTGCCTCCCCCTCTTCACACTAACTGAAAGGCCACATCTTTATGTAAGAAGCTATCATTAAAGCGCGAGAGTTAGAAAGGGGCTGTTCTCACGTAATTGGCTCACAAATTATAGACTTTTGCTAAACATTTTAATGTAAAGTTAAAGTATCTTGGATAAAAATGGTAAAGATTACTGTTCTAGAACAGCCAGATCTGCCACTGGAAATGACAGAGTTGACTCTTTGTGTTCAAATGTCAACCGCTATTATATAGCCATGTCATGAAGACAACCCAGGGTGAGGGCAGGAAGAAACTGACCTTTCTCTGAATGTATAAATATTTCTGCCTCTGTTCCCAGCTTTCCTTTAAAAATTACCTCAAAGAACGGAGGGGAGTTATTAATTTATTTATTTAGTATAAATATTAATATAATATAATATAATATAATATAATATAATATAATATAATATAATATTAATTAATATACACCTTTAACAAGTATGGGAGACAAGATGGAAACCTGGCAGTCCAGTGGGTTAAATTATGGCTGGGTCCTAAAGTAGCTCTTGTTGGGCACATTTGGGATGGCAGAAGGGGTGAATATTCAGGTGAGAGGATCTTTCAGGTGTGAGTGGTCTTTTAGATGCAGTAGCCTGGTGGTATTTACTCTTTTCTTTTCTTTTCAAATGGAACTAAGTTTGCACCTGCGAACAGCGCAACGTGATGATGAAAGCAGTACTCCATTCTTGGCTCCATTTTCAAAGTTAGTGCAGCCAAGATCACCTGATCAATTTGTTGAAATAATAAGTACCCTCCACCTGAAAGTGCATTTTTTTGCTCTTTGGAAAGTCACAGAAATCCACTTCCCACCTCTTTTCCCAGGAGAGAAAGAAGGTGACAAAGGAGGTTCATGCACAGCTCTAGCATAAGTTCCACTGAATCAATCAGTAGGTCCCCAGGCCCACCCTCTAGTACAGGTCCTCTAGGAAGCAGTGGGAAAACAACAACTTCAATCCCCAGCCTGGATAGCTATGCAGGAGGATACAATAATTGGTAGCAACAATAGCCACTGAGAGGTCCAGGATAATTGGCAGAATTGTACCTCCCTTATAGGTCATCCATTCAGGGCTTCCAAGATAATGCTGGTGCAAACACCAGGTCTGAAACCAGATTAGAATGGATCTAACTAGTTCCTGCAAGACTGAATAGAAGTGCATAGCAACCACCCACTCAGGCACTTTACCTAAGAAAGGAATGTTTCATTTGCAGTTATTTGATAAGTATTAAGGTCCTTTGGGTTAAAGGAGAATTTATTTAGGAGTGGGAGGGCTGGAACTAGATAATTGTCTCCTAGACCCAGCCAGCTTATCCACTCCTCCTATTCCACTATTGATGCTGTTCATGCTGGCTAGCACTACTGGGTACATTCACCTTCATCTCAGACCATCACAACTTGGCAAGAACCAAGTCACATAATGCTTTCCAAAGCACAAATAAACTTTCAGGTGCCAGCAGGAGGCTAACACTAGCAAAAAAGAAGGGGGAGGGGAATCCTCCAAGCGTATGCTCTATTTGTTCAGGAGTAACTTTGCATTCCAGGGCTATCATCTGACGTCTACATTTTCTTGGCTTTTCATCTTCTTGAAGATCACTGCAAATACTGATTTACTCAACACAGAGAGAAAATGACCTCGAGAAAGATAATCAAATAAACATTGCAATTGGAAGTTTGTGTCTCTGTGGGCTTCACACTCAGATGAACAACTCATTTTTTGGTCTGCGCTAGCATATCCCCATATTGAAAGCCAGGGAGCCATGAACACATAGCTAGCCAGCCTAAGTGAAAACTTTAGACAAAGTGCTCTGTGCAATGGCTGAGTCTATTTTTAAACTTACAACAATATTTTTGTATCTGAAATGGTACTTGATTCAATCATATTCTGTAATGGAACAATCCAGACATGCTAAGCATAAAAGTGACATTATTCATTAGAAGAAATGGGTTGAGTTTCAGTACTCCCTGCCAAAGGAACAAACACAGAAAATGGGCAGGTCTTGCTTAAATAAGGAGCTTAGGGGGCTGAAATTGGATTCTCCTACTTTAGGTCGGCGGTTCGAATCCCCATGATGGGGTGAGCTCCTGTCACTCTGTCCCAGCTCCTGCCAACCTAGCAGTTCGAAAGCATATCAAAGTGCAAGTAGATAAATAGGTACCGCTCCGGCGGGAAGGTAAACGGCATTTACGTGCGCTGCTCTGGTTCGCCAGAAGTGGCTTAGTCATGCTGGCCACATGACCTGGAGCTGTACGCCAGCTCCCTCGGCCAATAAAGCGCAATGAGCGCCGCAACCCCAGAGTCAGCCACGACTGGACCTAATGGTCAGGAGTCCCTTTACCTTTTTACTTTATCTTCACAAAAAACCATGTGAGATACAGCAGGGTGGGAAATAGTTACTAGCCCATGAGCTTCATGGATTAGAAAAGATTTCACCCTCACTCTCCCAAGTCCAAGCTAGATATCATACCCACTATACACACTGCCTTCTATTTACATTGAACTCAGATTCTGAGGCGAATGTCTGAGTGAACTATGTTTCAAATTCAGGTGTGTTCTCTTTGTAAAAAAATATAGCTGCTTTATTAAGCATCAGTCTAAAGCCTCCTCCCCCCCAAAAAAATATTATTGGGGCTTTTTGGAAATACATTTGGAAATCTGAGGAAATGTCATAGGCATCACAAACTATCCATTTCTCAGTGAGAAAACTGGATGGTGCTCAGAGAAACGTACACCCTCCAAAACAAAAAACAAAACAACCTCAGAGGCAAAACACTCCCCCTCCAGAGACATATTATCAATCATACAAAACAAAATAGGTGACACCCACACCCTGCAATGAAACAAAATAGGCAAAACACATCCACTGAATCAAACAAACAAACAAGAAGAAATAATCCCTCCCAGCATAGGGGAAAAAGGAGGGGGAACAAATGAAAAAGCAAGCAAATTTTACACACCCAGGTCATGCCTCCATCCCCAAACATACCAGGCATGTCAGAGTATGCAAAGGGCATCCCAGCAGCTCTGCCCTCTTCCACTCCAATGAAGAGTGTATTTGGGTCCACATGAGGACCAGAAAGGCAATCTGGATAAAGGAAGGGAAGAGGGCAGGGTAGCTAGAGGCCTGCATGTTTCTTTTCAGCCACCACAACTGCAACCCAAGATAAATAAACCCAACCCCATGTAAAAAAGTAAAAAAATAGAAATCTGGATTTGTACAGGTGCCTTTGCAGCTGGTGGGGGAGTGTCTGTGGATGCCATCTTGGAGACCCCACACTCAAGGCTCAAGGAGTTATGTGTGGATTCAAGTGATGGAGAGTGAAGCTGATAAAATGTTTGCACACTTCTTTGCATTTCTCAAGGAAATTCCAATTTTGGTCTCATTTAAGTTGAAATTGTCATATCTATGGTGAGAAGATACAAAACAGCAGTTCAGTCTATAAATTCATTTCCCTCCTATAGCTTAGAAAAACAGCTGTTTGGGAAAGCTGAGCTCATAATTGATGGGAACGTCCTTTACTTGGTTTCAGTTGGCTTTAAAACACAAAGAAAAATATCCTTTTTGCAATTTCCCCCATTTGACTGCAAAGAAGATAAGTGAGAAGGCTTGGCGCTAACTATATATTGCTGCTTCGGTAATATATAGTTTGTGTTTGCTCAGATGAGGCACCAACTGGAGATCAGTTTTAAAATTTATAATTTATTTATTTTCCAATAAAAGCAAACAAATTGCCTTTACATTAGCAAAGGGCTTACAGCATGCAAAAGGCATTTCCAATTGTATCATCTATATTTAATTCCTCCCTTTCAGCATTCGGGAAGCTGAAACCATCTTTGACCAGCTGGAAATCCTACACCATAAACATTTCTCCCAACACAAAGAGAAGTCTAAAACACTTCTTGGCACCAAGCTCTGATTGATTACCTAGCATGATTAATTCATTAACCACATTCAAAATCTATATTTTAATCAAATTCTAATTAGAGCTGGTCTCTAGTTATCACAGCTAATGAAGTATTCCAGCTCCCAGTGTGTGTGGTGCTGTGCTGTGCATAAGCCCAGATTGTCATCAGTGGAAAGTGAGATGTGTCAGCACCAGGGACGGCTCTGCCGTTGGACAGAGGGAAGCTGCTGCCTCAGACCGCAAATGCTAGCGAGAGAAAGACACTGGGGAATACTGCTATATATGGCCACTGCTAAACACCCTAGGGCAGGAGGAATGAACATGATGCCCACAAGATGTTGTCGGAATATAATTTTCATCCCCCCCAGTGTAACATAGCAGTGTAGATGGTCAAGTTGAGAGACCTGGGAGGCGAAAGAGTGTATGGCAACAGTCCTCTTTTGGGGTGAATGTTGCCATACAGGTTTTTGCAACAGCCATTAAGGAAATGAGTTCATGTTATGAATGTGAGCCACCATGACTCTGTATCTGGCCCTCAGGACATTCTCCAGGCCATGCCCCTCCCCCAGTTGCACCCTCCTTGATGTCAGGAGTCACTGGTACTGTAGGTCAGCAATAAAACACAGTGTAAGTGAAGTTAGCTCTTTATTCAAAGAAACTAAAACAGCGCAGACCTAGTGGTCACAGTAGGCCTAGCCCCAATGAGGCAGTTGCGAGGACTGAAGGTCTCTGCCTTCCCACCACTCTCTAAGGCTCCTCCCATGGTTCCCTTCCCTCTCATTGCCCTGCCCTCTTCATTCCTCTCTGTGTTCTGGGAGACCAGGAGGGAGGGGAGCTGGTGACAGCAGGAGGGGGAGACTCCCAGAATTTTCAGCATTCTTCCTCCTCTCTGTCTCCTGGATCCCCTCCTCCTGCCTCTGAGGGTGAACTGCCCTCTGCCCCAGCCTTTTCCTGCTCACTAAATCCTGTCACCTCTTCTGCTGCTGACCCCTTCTCCCCACAGTCTCCTCCCTCTTTTCTCTCTGAACACTCACTGTTGTCCCACCACAAATTCCCTGGCTCTGAGCCTTCTTCCCCTGGAGGTTCCCTTGGGGGCTCCCCAGCTGGTGCCTCTCCCCACTCCATGACACTGAGTCCGCCTACCTGGCGGAGGACTCTGCTACTGCCACGTCTTGCTTGCCCTGGACAGGGAGGGGTGTGTACAGCACAGTAGACTACCTACAAAGGTCAAATTTATATGTTTGTCGTTCCACCCACTTTTGCCTCTGGCCCTACTCACCATAAGCATGTGGCCCCCAGAAAGCGGCCCAGCAGGGAATGCTGCCCTCAGACCGAAAAAGTTTTCCCATCTGTGAACCAGATGGATCTTTGGTCTGATCTAGCAAGGCTCTGCTTCTGTTCTTGAGCTTGTCTTGTGACTCTGAAAAAATCTCCCAGGCTGTTTGGATGATGGAGAACAGCCCTGCCATGCATTACACAACCCCACTTGCTTTATATTTATCATCTCAACAAATGTGGTAAAGGAATCTGGTGCAATTGGTTTGATGAAGGATCACACAGCAAGGGGGAAATTAATCAGAATAACAGGGCCGTTTCAGAAATGTGTGAGAAACAGCAGATTTGTTACTTGGGGGAAAACATACTCTCCTTCATACAATGTTTTATTTAGAAAATTTGCAAATTAAGCCAGAGAAACAACATTAACAATTAATGGGACACATTAAAAGCAAATTCGTTTGATAGTGGGCTGCAGTTTCCCCAGCGGCAACTGCCGAGTTGGAAAAATCAGGCGAAAATGAAGCTGATATTTCATGGCCAATAAAGCAGCTCCTACACTGCCATTATCAAAGGGCCTGGGTGATTCTTGAACTAATCTACAACTGTCTTCCTCACTTTAGGTTTCCTAAACTATCCAGGAGAACTCATTGCCCTCGGTTGCCCTACCCAAAATACACATCTAAAAACTTTTGTCGATTCTAAGGAGCACTTATCCAACACCTTAAACTACTGGGGGAAATGCAAATGAAGCAGATCCTTTTTGAGATGCCTTTTCTCTGTAGAACAAGACATGCCTATCTTTCCTGAGATAAGGACCTGGCCTTCACATAGAGCTTCAAGTGGAATAGGAATGAGGCGCAAGAGTGCTGAGGTGGCACACTGGACTGCACCACTTGAAAATGCAAGTTTGGAAGTTTTGAATGTTCCACATAAAGTTTCAGAAAGCTGTCACACTGGGTAGAAAGAATTTAGCTCACACTGCTTCCTACTCTGCTAGGTGTGTGTCTGTGGGTGTGCGTACGCTTTCCTTTCCTTTCCTTTCCTTTCCTTTCCATTGCTAGGTCTGGCGTATATATTTTAAGGTTGTTTCCTCACCTGCACTTTTTAATCTTAAGTCACAATCCTACA
The DNA here is from genome assembly GCF_965113315.1 of Podarcis vaucheri. Classification (NCBI taxonomy): domain Eukaryota; kingdom Metazoa; phylum Chordata; class Lepidosauria; order Squamata; family Lacertidae; genus Podarcis; species Podarcis vaucheri. Next base: position 51,039,294 of record NC_138759.1, on the reverse strand, counting down.
GAGGGCCCTTGGGTTCTGAAGGTCTCCCTATCCATGGGTGGAGCAGGAGGTCTAACCATGAAGCTTCCTCATTGTGGCTGTGGAAACCTTCATGCTTCAGTGGTGGTACCAAAAGGCTTGTGGTACCAAAGCCATTGTACTACCAACTTTACTGTACACTTGTGAAACATGTTCATTAAACATTTCAGCACAGGGCTCAGGACTTGGCAGCTCTACCATCACCTATTTTCCCACCCATAGGATTGCCCAGTGATATATTCCAGCCATATGCACCAGCTCCTAGGGACCCAGGTCCCTTTGCCCCCCCCATAAAATATTTGAGCCCTCTCCCTACTCCCCCAAGTTTATGGGCATTTCTTTCTTTCTTTCTTTCTTTCTTTCTTTCTTTCTTTCTTTCTTTCTTTCTTTCTTTCTTTCTTTTCCATCTTTGGACTTTGTTTCCCAACAAGTCCTGTAAAAGAACTTGTAAAAGCATTGCTGGATAGCAAGAAAGCTGGGATTAGGCAAAAACCTCCAACATCATTTCTTACAGCCCTTATGATTAGAGCAGAGAGAGAGAGAATGCAAACTGCTTGCTCTGCGGGGCAGGTTCACAGAGCTCTGTTAGGGATGAGAGAGGACATGTCTCCTGTTGCTTTTCATTTTTAAAAAATTAACAAGGACTCCTCTCAATTAAATCCCTCCCAGACCCACAATTTCAACGACATAAGATGTGCTGTAAGAGCTAGGGGAGGAGGGAAGAGGAGAGGGACATTTTCCAGAGTTTCGCCATTTCCTTTCAAGTTTCTTTTCTGCCATCCCTTCTTCCTCCCCACTCCCTGGCCTTCTCCCACATCGCTGTCCTTGTCTGTCTCCCCTCTATATTTTCTTCAAGTTGGTGCCTCTGATTCTGGCCATCCTACTCTACTCTCATTCCTTCTTCATTCTGCTGCTTTTGAAGAACAGGCAAAGAAAGCATTGGAACTGACACAATTGTGCTTGCTGGCACTTGTCCTCACCCCAACTTGAGTTAAAAATGGAAGAGGTTCATGGCACTTTGCTTTTCCCCAGTAGAAGGTATCCTACCAACTAGACCAAGCATGACAAACTGCAACAGACTACTACAGTCCTAAGAATACGATGACACTAAAAATATACTTGGGGGTTCTCCTTGGAATGTAAAGTCAAAATACCACTCTTTGATCCAAAAAAAGAGGGCAGTGGCCCTCTAGAGCATAGGACTGTGTGAGTCAACTGGAAAGTCAGGAGCACAAGAGAAATGGTAGTAGAATGTTAGGTACTTTGGAGAACAACAAAAAACAGGAAATGCTCAAACAAAGCTCTGTCAAGATAAATGGACTTCAGCTAGAACAGCAAAAATAGCCTGGAGCCAAGGGAATGGTGCTGCTTCTCACAGAACGCCAGGCAAGGGTGTTCTATATAGTTTGCCCATTTTATTGAATCCTTGGCTCCAAAAAATGATATAGTTCAAGAAAGCTGAACACAAAACTATGCCTTTATATGAGTTTTGTAGTGGTGAGAGTTACAAACCTGATACAGTCCATGACTAAAAGGAATAATCCAGTGCATTCAGTGAAATATCAGGGTTTCAAGGAGATTATACCAAATCTAAATTATTAAAGGTAGATCTAGCAAAAACTATAGCCAGGCAGCTGAAGAAAATATGAGGATTTGTATATACTGATAGAATACTTCAGAGTTAGTATTTTTCTAAACTTCTGTCAGTAATATGGCATTAATTTTTATCCTGCTGCTTCAAAGCTTTAAAGTAACATGTTATATTGGGGAGGAAAATTAAATTTGACCCAGTCTGACTAAATAGAAATAATAATAATGAACTGGAGACCAATAATTGATGTTCTAGTTCAAGTGCCACCAGTTTAAAAAAAAACCCAACACTTGGGAGGAGTTAGAGATATAAATTTTTAATGGAACAATAAATCCCAAAAAACTGTATACAATGACTATGAAGGGCAAATTTCCAGCATGTTATTAAATGCTGGCAGCTCAGTTGAGGTCACTATCAGCCTGGTACCATTATGGTGGTGATAGTAAACCACTGGCTGAGTTTTGATCAAGATCCTCAATATAAACTAATTATAGGGTTCCCATATTTTGAAGAGCAAAAAAGAGGACACATTTGCCGACTTCTACTTTTAACTATGGATTGCTATGACAACTCTACCCATGAAAAAGAGGACAGGTCCTGGAAAAAGAGAACATCTGGCAGTTTTCAAACTGTGTTCTAGGGAACTCTGAAATCCTTTTGAAACCTTCACCTTCGTTGGGAAGATGAATAATAATAGGCAAATTTAGCTAAAAACTACAAAACAAAAGAACAGCTTTCCCAGAAGTGCTGATCTTGGCTTGCAAGGTGCAGCCACAGTAGAGTTTATTCTGCATATTGCTCTGTGGTGCCACGGGAACCCTTATCTGCAATGGGATCACAGGGCAAGCAGGATCAACTCTTCCCTGAATCACATGAACCCACATATTAGCCTACTTGGACCCTGAGATCAATGGCAGAGGCGGAATCTTTCTCACTGACCCATGGCTGGGTGTGGCTGTGGTGACACTGGACCAGACATTATTTCTTACCCTCAGCTACCTCACTAGCTTGCTGCAAGGATAAAAGGTGGGAGAGAATCATGTAGGCTGCCTTGAACCCTTTGGAGTAAAGGTGGAATATCAATGTAATAAGAATATACCGTATTTTTCGCCCTATAGGACGCACTTTTCCCCCTCCAAAAATGAAGGGGAAATGTGTGTGCGTCCTATGGGGCAAATGCAGGCTTTCCCGGGCTTCCTGCAGCTCTGCGCCACCCTCCGGATCCCGACGCAAAGCCACGCGGGGCTCCGGAGGGTAGCGCAGAGCTGCCTGCATTTTGAAGCCTGGTGCGCGCTGAAGAGCGCCCCCAGGCTTCGCGCACCTCTCCGCAAGCCTGGGGAGACCGGCGCGGCTCCCTAGGCTTGCAGATAGCAGGCTGTTCTGGGGGCTGGGGTCGGGGGAAGCTTGGGCTTCCCCCGCGCCTGCCCCGTGCCTGGGGAGGGAAATTTTTTTTTTCTTTATTCCCCCCCCCAAAAAAAAAACTAGGTGCGTCCTATGGGGCGAAAAATACGGTAAATATATTGTGCATAGAAATGCTCCCACTGCACTTTTCCCCGATTGCATTGGCTCTAAAAAGTGTCTCCACAACTGTAGATGTCACAATGCGAATTCATCCACAAAGCACAGGGACAGTTAAGGGGGATTGTGTGGGAGCAATTTGCATGTGTGAATCCACACCAAATGTATATGATCAAAATCTCTGAAAGGCAGCAGGGGCTGCTGGGGCAGGCCTCTTAATCTTTTGCCGTCAGCTCTAATGAGCACAGTTGGGCAGGGTAATTAGAGCTTGATACTCTAATAATCAGAATTTAGAGATTCCTAAGATTCCAGCAAGCTGCAGGGCACAGAGCTTTGATTTGGGCTGCTGTATAATCCAGCTCCATGCAAAGTACTCTAGAGAATTTTGAACTAGAAACAGTAAGATATTTTTCCCCTCTGCTGCCTGGCTAATACCTCTTATTTTCTATTGAACTGGAAGGGAAAACGACGTGTGACAACCTTTGTGAGGCAAGCAAAATTAACTACTACAACAAAACACACAAACTCTAATAACTTTGCAAATAAAAGCTAGTTTATGAATAAAACTAGGGTGCAATTAGAAGCTTGCACATGCAAGGTTTAGAGATTCTGCTTTTTAAAAATGAGTGAGTTGAATGAAATTATTTACCAAAACATTTCTGTCATTGCTGAAAGCCTCTTTTGCCTTTTAGGATACTTTTGGGAGACAGCTGTGTAAGACGACGAAGTATTTCTCTTATTGTCCTGGGTAAACATAATTTGCCATCACATATTTAAAAGTCACATATGAAAAAGTTCATTGTGTGATTTCCCAGTTGACTTACCTCACCTATGTTACCAGTCTATGATATGCTGCCCTAGGTTTCATTTGCACTAAGTGCTGCTAATATATATAAAAATCTGAGTGGCTATTTTATATCATAACATCTTTACAATCACTTTCTGATTCCTGATTGGTTGGGATCACTCTCTAAAGGGGAGGGGGAGATCCCCAACAAGGGAGGGGGAAAACCCACCCGCACACCAAACCAGTAGCAGATTTAGGGTCAGGGGATGTCAATTAACAGGACTGAATAAGGTGGACAGTCACATATTTAAAGGGATTTGGAAAACATTTCTGCACATTCACACACAAACTACTTTCACTCTGAAAACTGAAAGAAAAATGGGTACATAGATGGTTCAGCCCTGAATTTTAATTTAGAAAATTAGTGCACTGCAGATGAATCAGAGTTCAACACCTAATTCCATTTGAGAGGAAATTAAATATCAACCGCTTTTGCTATTTTAAACCTTCCTGTGGTGGTGAGTGATATAACAGGATATCACAGATATACAGTACCTTACAAACAGTAAGGCCACACTGTTCTTGGGCCTCTAAGAAAAAGCGAAAGCCATATGTTAAAACACCATAATTAATTGATTTATTAAGTATGGGAATTCCTTGCAGATGACCGCATCGCCTGGAGACAGACAGACAGGTCATGTATCCATAGTAGTGACCAGGGGCGCCGACTTATAAAAAATATTGGGGGGGCCCATACCGGGGTCCTGCCCCGGGAAGTTTTCTAAATTTTAGATGAAAATTAGTGAGTTTTAAAGTATTTCAGCGGAGCCGGAGCGATTGGGGAGGAGGGGGCTTGTTGCCGGATTCTTCAGCTGGGCCGGAGATCCGCTGCTGGGGGGTCCCTGGGCCGAGTTGTGAGCACGGCCTGCTGAAGGGAGATCCAGCCGATTGCGCGACGGGGACGGCCGGGGCTCTCCGGCTAGGGCGCGCGGCTGGCTGGCTGGCTGGCGAGGGAGCAGATGGGGAGGAGGCGGGGGATGGCGGCGGCGCTCTGCTGGAGGGGCACCCGAGATTATTGGGGGGGCAGAGCCCCCCAAACAAATTTTTGAGGGGGCTTGGGCCCCCTCAGGCCCCATGGAGTCGGCGCCTATGGTAGTGACCAGAGGACAAATGACTTCTGAGACAGCAAAAAAAGATGCCTTCATCTGCCCTAGCTGCAATTAAAAAATGTATGTCTCATATTGGTCTCTACAGCCACAGCAAGTGCTGTAACTCTCCAATTGTTAGACTTTACCCCCAATGGCACACACTTCCGTTGTCTCCTGAGACAGATGGATGCCAACAAGGGTGTCGGAACAAAGGGGAAAATAATATCATCCCTGATCTTACACTGCAGGATCTCCCCACTCTGCAAATGCCTACTGTTTCCGGAACTTCTGATAACCGAGGCATACCTTTTCCTGTTGAAACTTCCACCACATGCCACTATTACACACAGATTTAGAGAACTGCAAGGCAAACAGACTGTCATCAGTTCATTTGCATTTCCCAGGCCTAAAGTGGCAAGGAGAGGTGGATGAATCTGTCAATTTCTCTCGCCAGATTCTGATTCCATGTGGAGGAAGATTTGGTATGACAGTGGGATGGATCTTCGCTGAACTTGTTCAAAGAGAAACAAAAAGATTCAAGAGGAAGCTCTGCTGGAAACTCAAGTGTCAAACTCTAAGCTCCCCCCACCCCATCCCAATTTCAAAGCTAGATGACAGGTTCATGCAACACTTTCTTTACAACAACCTCCTCAACTCAAGTAGATAATGTTTGTGATTATGGAATATGGCTCAACAGGTCACTAGGTGCTTCCTGCAGATAACAACAGTCTGAAATCCTTGAAATTACTTAAGACCGTGCATTGCCAAAAATGTGTAGGCAGTCAGCCATTGTGTCTGTGGGGTTGGTAGTTCAACAGAAGCAAGCCATGAGCACTTGCACCTTTTTACACAGCTTGTGTTTCATCCATAGTGAGGCTGTTGAAAAGGACTTAAGGGGCTCCCTTTCATTGTTCACGATGCTGTACTGGGGGGTATCAAGTAAATGAATACAACTACATAACTGTGCTCTTGTTCCCTGAGTACTGATAATATAAAGTTGCTAAGCTGTTGAATACTTCTTCAAAACAAATAAGAATATTTTGCAGAGGAGTGGTGACTTGGGGGGGGGGGAGTTCTCAAAACACACTACACATCAGGAAGAGGCTAAGGAGAAAACAAAAAAATCCTACAAGTCTTGAATGTATTCCTTCTCATTAAGTGTGATGTGTGATCATAAGTTAGCACAGAATAGGGGAATTAGAGGTAAAAACTGGATTCAGAATTCAAGCTATAAGATAGCAGAGCAGAGTTGTAACCCGAGGTGCATCTGATGTTATGGGGCTTAGTCCTGCAATCACAGAGAAGACGCCTAGCTGGAGTGGGTGCAGGAGAAAAGACAGGAACCTGCAAGGCAGGAAGTCAGAGCTAGCAGCTCTTGTGGTGAAGGAAAAATGCCTTTGCCTGCAAATGGCAACAGCTACCCCACCAGGAACCTTGGAAGCCACTTGGAGATGGCTTGGTGGGAGAAGCCTTGAGATGTGTTCACTATTTAAAACACATTATGCCCCCCCTTTTTTGCAAAAATGTGCCAGTGCTCTTCCTGTCGTTTCCCTGCTTTTAGCCCTCCGCAAAAACACACCAGAGGGCTGTTTCTTCTGCTTGCAGAGTGGATCTGCTATTGCTTCTGCCAACCCACTCTTGGATCCTTCCTCCAGACTAGCAGTTTTGCTGCTCCTACAGAGCACGGTGGACACAGGTCTAAACCACTGAGCCTCTTGGGCTTGCCGATAAGAAGGTTGGCAGTTCAAATCCAAGTGACAGTGGTGAGCTCCCATTGCTCTGTCCCAGCTTCTGCCAACCTAGCAGTTCGAAAGCACATCAGTGCTAGTAGAAACCACTACGGCAGGAAGGTATTTCCATGTGCTCTGGCTTCTGTCACTGTGTTCAGTTGCACCAGAAGCAGTTTAGTCATGCTGGCCACATGACCTGGAAAGCTGTCTGTGGACAAAAGCCGGCACCCTTGGCCTGAAAAGTGAGATGAGCGCCACACCCCATAGTCGCTTTTGACTGGACTTAACCGCCCAAGGGTCATTTACCTTTTACAGAGCACCAATACCCATTCACTCAGCTGCTTTGCTTCCCCCTGCTTCCACACAAAGCCCTCTGCAGGGTTTGTGAGGGCACAGGAGAGAGCCAAAGCAAATAAGTGAATAGATCCATGAGATTTGCTACTTGGCAAAACACCGCACTAGCCAAAATGCTAGTTTGGAGGGTAAGACCAAGAACTCAGCTACATTGGCACAGAAAAAGCACTTTAGATGTGTTGTTTATGCATTCTAACACTGTGGCACCAGATGGCACTGTGGAGTTCCATTTTTGCTAACCCGATTTCTCATACAAAGTTTGAAACCTGTTTAACTGAAACACTTCTTTGATGTGTCTAGATCCAGCCCAAGAGAGGACTGACAGAAGCATCCACGGAGTTGCTTGGGCACCAGAAGAAACCATGTAGCTGCTTTTTTTTTTTTTTTTGCAGGAAGTACATGGTGCCACTTGGGGCAATGAGGAACAGTGTAGGGCTTAAGAGAAAAACCAGGAAGGTAACAGCAGCAACCAAGCAGCTGGGGGGCTGTACAGAAAGCACTCAGGGGCCACATGTGGCCCATGGGTCACAGTTACGGGATCCCCGGGTTCAACCATTCTTTGTTGTCTAATTGTGCTGATTTTGGTTGTTTAAAACAGGTAACTCTTGTAATGATGACCTGCTCGTTAGTGGAGGATTCCATTCACTGGGTCTGCTTCCCCATCACATTCCCTATGGGAAACATGCTGGTGAATCATAGCCCTGCAGCCAACCCCAGTCCTGAATCCTCCTGTTTTGGGAGGTGCATCGTCCACTTTCCTCACTGCTGAGAGGTGCTGCAGAAGCACCAGTGGGCAAGGCTGGTGGCTACACTGTGTCCCATCTGAAAGACCTCAAGAGGCAGCTGGGCACCAGTGGGCACAAAGAGCACTAGGAACAGTGGAAGGTGGAAGAGGTCCCAAAACCCAGCCAGCCAGCCAGACTTAGTGCCATCTGTGGGCTCTGCTGCAAGGAAAAGGGGTGTGCTTGGTGCTTACACTAAAGGCAAGATTGGCAAGGAGGAGCAATCCTGATGGGCTCTGCTTCCCCGACACATTCCCTGCTTCTCCTTCATCCCATCCAACACCCCACCCCATGACAACCCCAGATCACTCTGTGTGGTCCAACCCATAGCAGGCTGAGCTGATCTGGGTCTCCAGTTGCCTTGGTTGAAGCCCAACACTGTCCAAATCAGCTTGAAACAGTTCAGTCTTTGGCTCCTTGCAGATTCCTGATGCAAGGGAGGCTAAAGCCTTCCTTCTACCATTTGGAATGTTGCACCCTTATTTTCTCCCATCTGTGAAATTGTCAGAGATAAATGTGGCTTAAATATAAATTATTATTCTACTTTTTTGCTTTGTGATATGCAGGATACTCAGTCGAGTGTTTCTGATGCTCTTAGATTGTGAGGACGTGGACTTCAGTGCACATACGACAAACAGTGATGCTTCACTAACTGACATTTCCAGAAATGAGGGAAGCCATGACCATATTGTTTGAGCCTGAATAGAAGAATTCTGAGATGCCTTTTGCGAGCATTGCCTGCTTTATACGACTAAAGAATCACAAAGCGGGTTTCTAACAGATTGGGATCTGGCTTTCTATGGTCTGAAGAGCTGGTTCCTTCATGTAACAAAAGCCTCCCCCAAATTTCTTCACAATCCGATTAGTCAGAAAAGCATCTCCTTCACAGCAGGGCTGAGTCTGCATGAGGAGATTTATCTCTAGTTAATTAAAGATCAGCTCAATGTGTGTGTTTTTTTAAGATGATGAAAGGTGACTTCTTCATGCTGAATTGATAAGAACCCAATAGGAGGCAGCTATAGAAAGGTGAAGAGTGGGGTAGTGGGCGGCATGTCATCTGGCTGTGCAGGGAAGTAACCTTTATTAGCAAATCAGAGAAATTCTGACTTCACCTTCTTTCACATTATGTCAGAACATCTGACAGTCTTTATAGTCTCAGATCTAATACTGTTTTAAGATGAAAGCTACCTGGAGTGATCAGAGAGCCTGTGAATCAGTCAGACAGTTTCCCTTTCCTGCTGTGCACCATTTCTTCCTCCTTGGTGCAAGCAGCACATTTTCCATACCTAACCCTAAACCTTTTCCTGAAGGAAGACAACAATTGGCCCTAAGTATCTATAATTAAAAGGGACGCAGGTGGCGCTGTGGGTTAAACCAGAGCCTAGGACTTGCCGATCAGAAGGTCGGCGGTTCGAATCCCCGCGACGGGGTGAGCTCCCGTTACTCGGTCCCTGTTCCTGCCAACCTAGCAGTTCGAAAGCACGTCAAAGTGCAAGTAGATAAATAGGTACCGCTCCGGCGGGAAGGTAAACGGTGGTTCACCAGAAGCAGCTGAATCATGCTGGCCACGTGACCCAGAAGCTGTACACCGGCTCCCTCGGCCAATAAAGCGAGAAGAGCGCCGCAAACCCAGAGTCGGTCACGACGGGACCTAATGGTCAGGGGTCGCTTTACCTTTTTACATACCGGTACATATCTAATCCAGAAAGGGAAATTGCACACAGAAGCAGGCTTTTATAGGAGGTCCTCTGCTTTGCACATTTCAGTCCCAATGTTGGATGAGGAAGATAATGAGTGAAGATGGGATTTTCATCCAGAAGTGAATCTGTACACATGTTTTATTTCTATCCCATGTTTCTTTAAACAACTCAAGATGGCAAACAACACACTAAAGTTAAAGCAATATGTCAGGGAACTGACATCGGAGCCAGAGGCGGAGGGAAGGCTCTCAAGTGATGCTGGAGAGGGACCCAGCAGGGAGAGAGGTAGCTCATCAGCGGGGGAAGGAAATCAGCGCAACACCAGGGATAAAGGGGGGCAGATGGGGGAATCGGTGAGAGGGCTCCAGGACTCTTCGCTGGACACCAGTGGGGAGAGCACGGGTCCTCCGCTACCCACACCCTCCCTGCGCAGAAGACTTCCGCGCAGGGAGAGTAGGAGGAGACTTGGCGTCAAACAGCTTTTATGCTGGAAAAGGTTTAAGAAACGCCCACTGACGGATTCTGCTAGTGACTGAGGCAGCCATGAAGTGAAGGGCTGTCGAGACTGAAAAGGTTTAACAAGCCAACTTAGCCAGCAGTGACGGCAACTTACGCACGAGCAAGCCCTATATTCATCACACAATATATCCAAAATTATCAATTTAAAATTACCCTAAAACTAAGTAAAAGGCAAGACTGATTAGAACAGCAGCACTTGGGGTCCAGTTTAAAAGGCAATTCTGGAACAAGATGGAGAGAGAATAAAACTGCAGAGCTTTGAAAAATTGAAAAACAAAGTGTGAGATTGGCTACATTACTATCAAATAATGGAGGCATACAAATTGGACAAAAAAGTTGGGTTCCAGGTGGAAAAATCAAAATTGGAAACAGAATTGTTAGATCCAAAAACTAAGAATTTGTCAAGAATGTATAACTTGCTGTTGAAATGGAACACTCAGGAAGAAACGGTGAAATCAGCTATGATTAAATGGGCACAAGATGTTGGACATAACATAATGATGGCTGACTGGGAACGGTTATGGACCACAGGTATGAAATTTACGGCATGTAAGGCCTTAAGAGAAAATTTAATGAAAATGATTTATAGGTGGTACATGACACCAGTTAAGCTTCAAAAAATCTACCATTTGCCCGATAATAAATGTTGGAAATGTAATGAGACTGAAGGTACATTCTTTCACCTTTGGTGGACGTGCCCAAGGATTAAGGCATTCTGGGAGATGATTTATAATGAAATGAAAAAGGTATTTAAATATACCTTCCCTAAGAAACCAGAGGCCTTTCTCCTGGGCATGGTCGGCCAATTGGTGTTAAAGAAGGATAGAACTTTTTTTATGTATGCAACAACAGCAGCAAGAATACTCATCGTGAAATATTAGAAGACACAAGATTTATCCACCAGGGAAGAATGGCAGATGAAGTTGATGGACTACATGGAATTGGCGGAAATGACTGGCAGAATCCGAGACCAGGGAGAAGAGTTGGTGGAAGAAGACTGGAAAAAGTTTAAAGACTATTTACAGAAATACTGTAAAATTAATGAATGTTAGAAAGATGTTGGAATGAAGTTATATGGCTTTAGTAGAAATGTTATAAGGAATTAAGTATAAATAGATTATTAGAGCATTAAAGGGAAAAATAAGGTTAGAATGTGTTAAGACAATTACAGGATAGAAAACAGAGGAAGATGGAAAGGAATTGCTGAAACAATTAATAGAAGTGGAATACAGTAGTGCCCCGCAAGACGAATGCCTCGCAAGACAAAAAACTCGCTAGACGAAAGGTTTTTTCGTCCGCGATTTGCCTCGCAAGACGAATTCCCCTATGGACTTGCTTCGCAAAACGAAAACGTCTCGCGACTTTGTTTCTTTTGTGTAAAAACCGTTAAAACCGAGGGTGCTTAGCTTGAGCAGCTGCAGTTGCGACTTGGCTTCGAGGAGCAACTGTTAGCACGTGGTTTGGTAGCCTTTTCTCAGACTTTGCTCACTTTTGAAGATTTTCCAAAACTTCTCCAGAACTTTTCCAGAACTTCTCTTTCATCCATTTGGTAAGTTAAACTTTTATAACTTTTTGGGGGGGGTTTGGATTTTGGGTTGGGGTGTTTGGGATTCAAGGACTTGGTGTTGGGAAGGGGTTTGCGATAATCTGGGGGCTTGTGGGCCTTTTTGGGGAATTTTTATGATTTTCTGTGACCACTGGGCCAGGTTGTTTTTTTTAAAAAAAATTTCTGAGTTTGAATTTCTGAGTGCTGGCTGGCTAGGGGAACAGTGGGGGAGGTTTCTGAAGAAATCTGGGGGCTTGTGAGGGTTTTTTTTGGAATTTTTGTGATTTTCTGTGACCACTAGGCATGGTTGTTTATTTTCAAAAAAAAATTTCTGAGTTTGAATTTCTGAGTGCTGGCTGGCTAGGGGAACAGTGGGGGAGGTTTCTGAAGAAATCTGGGGGCTTGTGGGGTTTTTTTGGAATTTTTGTGATTTTCTGTGACCACTAGGCATGGTTGTTTATTTTCAATTTTTTTTTCTGAGTTTGAATTTCTGAGTGCTGGCTGGCTAGGGGAACAGTGGGGGAGGTTTCTGAAGAAATCTGGGGGCTTGTGGGGGTTTTTTTGGAATTTTTGTGATTTTCTGTGACCACTAGGCATGGTTGTTTATTTTCAAATTTTTTTTCTGAGTTTGAATTTCTGAGTCCTGGCTGGCTAGGGGAACAGTGGGGGAGGTTTCTGAAGAAATCTGGGGGCTTGTGGGGGGTTTTTTGGAATTTTTGTGATTTTCTGTGACCACTAGGCATGGCTGTTTATTTTTGAAAATTTTTCTGAGTTTGAATTTCTGAGTGCTGGCCATGTTGTTATTTTTTGAAAATTTTTTTTGTCTGGGTGGGGAAGCAGTTGGGGAGGGGTTTGCAGCAGTAGGGGAGGGGCTGGGGGAGCAGTTGGGGAGGAGTTTGCAATTTCTGTGTTGTGGGTGGGTTGATGCGTGTCTGTGGGAGCAGTTGAGGTTTTTGAAGACATTGGTGATTTTTGAAGCTTTCCCTAAACTTTTTTTGCAGCCATTTGAGGTTTCTGAGGACTTCGGTGGTTGATTGTTGAAGCTTTTCCAGAACTTCTCTTTCATCCATTTGGTAAGCTAAACTTTTAAAACTTTTTTGGGGGTTTTGGGATTTTGGATTTGGGGTTGGGGTGCTTGGGATTCAAGGCCTTGGTTCTGGGTTTTAATTTCTGCGTGGTGGGTGGCTGGGTGCTTTTGTATTTTTTGGGTGTGAAGCACATCACTGATTTTTTTTTCTGTTTCTGAGTTTACCAAGGTAGGAGCTGTGCTGCCATGGGACCCAAGAAGACTGCTGCTGCGGTGGCCGGCGAGAGGAAGAAGGAAAAGGTGACGCTGGAGATGAAGAAGGAGATCATCCGGAAGCACGACGGCGGAATGTGTGTGACGGACATCGCCAGGGAGTACGGCAGGAACCCATCGACCATCGGGACCATCCTGAAGATGAGGGAGAAGATCCTGGCGACTGATGCAGCCAAGGGAGTCACCAGGATCGTGAAGAACCGCCCAGCTGTCCTGGAGGAGGTCGAGAAGTTGCTGCTCATCTGGATAGAAGAGAAGCAGCGTGCAGGGGACACAGTGTCTGAGGCCATCATTTGTGAGAAGGCCAAGGCCTTGCACGCTGACCTCATCCGGGAACAGCCAGGAACCTCAGCCGAGCCAAAAGTCTTCAAGGCTAGCAGAGGTTGGTTTGACCGGTTCAAGACAAGATCTGGCATCCACAGCGTGGTCAGGCATGGAGAGGCTGCCAGTTCTGATGTTCCTGCGGCTGAAGAGTTTGCAGCGGAGTTCCTGGAGCTTGTGAAGACGGAGGGCTACGTTCCGCAGCAGGTCTTCAACTGCGACGAGACCGGGCTGTTTTGGAAGAGGATGCCCAAAAGGACTTTCATCACTCAGGAGGAGTCCAGGCTGCCTGGCCACAAGCCCATGAAGGACCGTCTGACCCTGCTCTTCTGTGCCAACGCAAGCGGCGACCTGAAAATCAAGCCCCTGCTGGTGTACCACTCGGAGAACCCACGGGCCTTCAAGAGACACAAGATCGACAAGGAGCGGCTGAGTGTCATGTGGCGATCCAACAGCAAGGCTTGGGTCACACGTGTGCTGTTTGTGGACTGGGTCAATCTTGCTTTTGGCCCTGCTGTCAAGCAGTACCTGCTGGACAACGACCTGCCGCTGAAGGCTTTGCTTCTGATGGACAATGCTCCTGCCCATCCTAAAGGCCTTGAGGTGGACTTGTTGGAGGAGTTCAGCTTCATCAACATCATGTTCCTGCCGCCTAACACCACGCCACTGCTCCAGCCGATGGATCAGCAGGTCATCGCCAATTTCAAAAAACTCTACACCAAGGAGCTTTTCAGGCGATGCTTCGAGGTGACTGACTGCACCACCATCACCCTGCGGGAATTCTGGAAGGACCACTTCGACATCGTCACCTGCTTGAAGATGGTCAACACGGCCTGGAAAGGGATCAGCCAGAGAAATTTGAATTGCGCTTGGCGCAGCCTGTGGCCGGACTGTGTGGCACCAAGTGACTCTGATGCACCAGAGTCAACAGTGGTGCAGGACATTGTTGCCTTGGGGAGGACCATGGGCCTGGAGGTCACGGAGGAGGACGTCTGCGAGCTGGTGGAGGGGCACGACGACGAGCTGACCACCGTGGAGCTGGTCGAACTGCAGGCAGAGGCTGCGCAGGAGCAGGCCTCACTGGAAGAGGAGGAAGCAACTGAGGAACGGCTGTCCTCCGAAAGACTGAGGGACATTTGCCAGAAGTGGAAGGAGGTGCAGACTTTTGCAGATCTACACCACCCTGAGAAGCACGTGGCACATGACGCTGGGAACTTTTATGATACGAGGGTCATGTCGTCTTTCAGGGAGCTGCTGAAAAGGTGGATAAAGCAGCAGACTATGGACAGGTTCTTGACCAAGAAGCAAAGAGTGGAAGAGGAGCCTTCTTCAAGTGGTCCCCCAGAGTCTTAGAAAATGTACTGTATACTTTGTTGATTTTTAAATGTTTTTCTGTCATGTTTATAAAGTTAATTTATTTTCCCTTCAATTTTTGAACTGCTCTTTACAGTATGTGTGACTTTAAAGAGCAGTTAATAAACTGTTGTTGTACCAAATTTGGCTTTGTTTGGACTTTTTTTGACCATAGGAACGCATTAATTGATTTTCAATGCATTCCTATGGGATTTCGTGCTTCGCAAGACGAAAAATTCGCTAGACGACAAAAATTGCGGAACGAATTAATTTCGTCTTGCGGGGCACCACTGTACAAAAAGGGAGGTGTGAGGAGGTCGTGGAAATTAGTGAAAGAAAGATAAGATATTGAAATTGGACTGTGTTTTAAATGTTTTGTTAGTTGTATGTTAGTGTTTTGCAGTTTTTGTTTTTGTTTTTTGTATTGTACTGTATTACTGTATGTTTGTTCTTTTTTGGTTTTTTATAGTGTTGTGTTTAATTTGTTGGAAAACTAATAAATATTATTAGAAAGAAAGAAAGAAAGAAAGAAAGAAAGAAAGAAAGAAAGAAAGAAAGAAAGAGGCAATGCCTAGAAGCACCTGCTTAGAGATTGGATTTGGCTAAGCACCAGGAGGGGAGCCATGAAAGGGTCAGACACTATTCCTTTGACTCAGCATTCCATCATCTTGGTACCACAATAGATACAGCCCTGTCTCTTCTGCCTACTCATCACATTTCAGCAGGACCTCGGTGGGCAATTCCATGTAGGTGAAGGCTGTTCTTTATGTCATCTAGAGATTTAAATGTCAAAATCAGCATACTGAATTGCACAAAGAATGAAATTGTTAGCCACTGTAGGTTGGCATTGTATGTTCTGATCTACCTGCTCCAGCTAACATCCTTGGCAGCCACTTTCTAGTCTAATTAAATTTCCACCTGTTTTCAAAGGCAACCCCACATAGATTGCATTATGGTAGTGTAGCCTGGCAGTGACTAGAGCATGAATTAAGCAACAGCAGCTTGAGGAAAGCACACAGCTGGAGCGCCAGCCAAAGCTAGTAAAAGGCACTCATAGTCACTGCTGCTACAGCTTGACTCTCCAGGAATATCTGAAAGCTAGAGATCCGATTTTTAGCTGGAGAGCAATCCCACCACAACAGGCTGTACTCCTAAGAGACTTAAGGAGTTCAGTCTTTGCAAATTCAAATATGAACTGACCTGATCCACACCTCTACAACTGATGTGTGGAATAAAATGAGACTTTGGAGTCACTATGGATAGCTCAACGAAGATGTCAACTCTGTGTGCGGCAGTTTACATCTGAGAATAACATGGCTCCAGGCAGCTGCTTTTACATCTTCTCTTATCAGTATTTACATTGTACACCTTTATGTCACTTCCAAAATGCATGGGTTAAGCTCTTCCATTTTAATTTTATTACCTCTGGTGTAGTTTTAAAGCACAGATATAGAACACATTACTGCTTATAATTTGCAAT
Organism: Podarcis vaucheri; assembly: GCF_965113315.1. Taxonomy (NCBI): domain Eukaryota; kingdom Metazoa; phylum Chordata; class Lepidosauria; order Squamata; family Lacertidae; genus Podarcis; species Podarcis vaucheri. The sequence continues at coordinate 51,023,147 of NC_138759.1, read as the reverse complement.
TATTAATGAGAAGGAAGGGTGTTTAGTAAGACGTGCTGGCTCATAAAGATAATTCTCCATCTTGGCCAGACCTTTCTTCCCTAGCAAGGGGAAGACGCCACCCCGACACACACCGTTGCTGCCCCCCTCCACCAAAGCCTTGCTTACCGAGGTCACATGGCAGTGGCTTCTGGATAGGTCTTGTGAGATCTTACTGGAGGTCATCATCACCGCTTGTCCTCACTTCTCCAGTGCCACTGCCCCATGGGTTTCCACCACTCGAGGTTGGTGCCTTATGGATGGGTCAGTCCCAAGCACTTGGCATCACAAAGCCCAGCAAGAGATCGGATCCTGGAGCAAAAAAGGACAAGCCCTCATGCCTTCCACCTGTCAGGCTTCAGGTAATCGGCTTCCTCCCCCTGTGGCAGTAGATAAGCAGAACAAAGGAAAAGGAGCCTTCTTACCAGTTAGAAACTTGAATGTTCACAGCGAGAGAACAAAGAACCAATCTCCTAGGAATGGCAGTGTTCCCCACTAAGAATTCCACCCCCTTAAGTCCCTGGTCACCCACGCCACTCCTACGTTTTGTAAACCTGAGCTTGTACCCTCTGTGCTTTCTGTTTTGCCACTTTCTCAGCTCTTCTTGATCTTGGGGAGAGCGGATGGATGCTTTCCAGAGACAGTAAAGCTATTAACTCTCTCCCTCCCAGTGTTTCTTCTCCTAGCTGTTCCCCATCCAGTATTTCCCAGCTTCTGCCATCTGAACTATGCCCCTCTGCACAGTGGCGGAGCTTCATGCTCTGGCACTGGGGGTGGGGTGGAGGGCAGGCAGACACGTGACTGGCATGCGTCCTGGGGGCATGGTGCACGTGGGGGCAGTGCGCTCCCCCTGCCCCCCCTCTTCCTCCTCCAGTGCCTCTGCAAAACAGTGTTCCAAATCTATACTGTCCTCCTGCTCCTGGGAAGATTCAGGATCCTGATCAGAAGCATGGGGAGGGGGAGGCTCCCACCATTCCTCCTCAGTACAGCTATCCTCAGCACAGTGACACTACCGTAGCTAGCAGGGGCCAGCAGGGACTCACATGTAGTGGAAGTGCCTGCTTAGGCCTCAAGTTAGGATTTCTCTGTTACTGTTTCTGCCTTAAAGACCACATAATCATTTCAATCACCTTGATGTACGCTGTATAGAGGAAAGGAAGATCTGTCTCAAAATCAAGCAGTGACTATGTTCTTCCAGAGTCTGTCAAAACTTCTGATCTGGTAAAATATTTCCCATGAGCCCTCCTTTCTAAGTATGCTACGGAAAGCTACCTGTATCATGTTTGCAATACCCATGCAGAAGGTTGACCATCTGTATATGGAACACCCATAATAGTAGAGAAAGATGGGAAATCTAGGGCAGTGAGAAGAGATCAAAATCCAGGAGAGGCTAACATGAATATGATGCGATGAACAATCATGGGGGAGGGGGGTTAATATTGAAATCAACAACCATAGAAGAAAATATTGTCACCAAGGGAAATCCTAAATTACATTTTGCACAGTGTTCTTGAAACATCTTGAGCTTTGGCCAGTGTTCTTTCATCCAAACCTGAGCCTCCTCAGATTGCTCAACCAAATTGTCCTATTAAAATGTTACCCTGAAGTTAGATGAGCTATTTCCTCACAGTTTCAATGAGAGGCTTATTGCCTTTCTCATGCGATCTACTTGGCCCATGCCTTGGAGAGCCTGCCAGATCATAACAGATATTTGTCACGGCTCTGCTTATTGCCATTAGAGGAGAAGAAATACTGGCTGTGACTCGCTAAGACCATTGAGACTGTTTCTTCAGGGACAATGTGTCATTTCTTCTTGAGTGGCTTCAACTTCTTTGCTTCATTAACCTTGCCCAGAAGGGCCTTTAGCAAAGGGCTATTATATGCAGGAAGAAGTTGCTTCTTTAACTCTGCTTGGCATTAGTCTTGCCTCCTACTCACCATTCTGCCTGAACTACTAATCATCTTATGGTTTGTTAGAAAGATAGCTTTGACTGGAGTTCATGTGCATCATTTAATAGTGCACATTTCTTAGCTACAATATTATATTTACTGCTGATTTTATGGGTCTGCACTCGGAAGCGTTGCCCACCATTCTGGGGAAGATCCTCTTCCTTCCTCTGTCCCAAAGCTCCTAAGCCTTCTCCACTGAATGATTTAGGCTAACATAGCCTGCTCATGCACACAATCCCACATTACAATGTTTTAAGGGGAATAAATGGGTATTTAGAGGCTTTCATTTCAATTACTGGTCTTTGTGATGTTAAAATGAATTACAGTACCTCACATTGTTAGAAGTATTATAGTTCATGTCATTACCCTTTATGGATTTTTATACCGATTGTGCACGGATACATTATCTATGCTTGGCTCACCCCCACCCCACCCCCACTGTCTTAACCAACCCTATCCAGACCTTTCTAAAGTGAGGTCCTGCTCTGAGGGCCTTCTGGCTGTTCCCTCACTGTGAGAAGTGAATCTACAGGGAACCAGGCAGAGGGCCTTCTTGGTTGTGGCGCCCGCCCTGTGGAAAGCCCTACCTACCATCAGATGTCAAAGAAATAAACAACTATCTGACTTTTAGAGGACATCTGAAGGCAGCCCTATCTAGGGAAGTTTTAATGTTTGAAGTTGTTGCTTTTTTATTATTGTTATTGGTGTTCTGTTGGGAGCCGCCCAGAGTGGCTAGGGAAACCCAGCCAGATGGGCGGGGTATAAATAATAATAAATAATAATAAATAATTACATTATTATATCAAATGCAATCAATTACATATGGCTCTCATCAGTGTGCAAGAATGCAACATTACCACGTAGTGAGTTGCAGTTTATGAACCAGTGTTTGTAAGTCAGGCTTATCAAATAAGTCAGACTTATCAAAAGCCCTATTCCATTGTCCATCCGTCCTGATCAGGAGCATATCTGTCTTGTTTGGATTGAACTTCAGTTCGCTGGCATTCCGCAGTTCCTTTTTCATTCAAGCATCAACATTAGGATACCACCAAGTCTGCTGGATTGAATTCAATGCTGAAACAATCAAAGTGATGTAATCTGGGGAAATAAATCATCTTTGGCTGCCTGTACTTTGTTCTTCCTCTACCTGACCACTTTTGACCTGCTTCTTGTCTGCCTCTTCTGAAGTACAGACTGTTGGTTATTGTTTGAAACAACAGATATGCTGGGATTGATGGAGCATTGCTTTGACCCACAACAGCACGTCTGATGTTCTCAAGGTTATATTTCCCCCTGCACAACTTCTAAGAATGCTGCCCAGGAAAATCAGATATCATAGCTGAAATTAAACAGACAGGAAACTGCCAATAAAAGACTGCAGAAAGTTTTCTACATTGATACTCGTGCTTAATTTGCCAAATTTGGGTCAAGCAAAAGATGAGATGATAGGATGAGATGATAGGATGCCGTATCAATGCTCAGAGTGCTTCCTTTTGACTTATCTAATTATACCAATACATTTTGTTGCAAATCCATGAAATAGATTAATTAAATAGGAGTGTTTATCTTACAATTGACACAGCTATGTTTTGTAGCAAGAGGCCTTTAAATCAGATGTCATGGTTAAAATTAAACTAGCAGAACATTGGGTGATATCCAGTTAAATAAAAGTAGATAATAAAAGAAATGAATAAAAAATAGCTTTTAAATACGAAGTAAGAATTAGAATTTTTTAAAATACAATGTATCGAAATTATATATAGGAACATATCTTTGACGTTATAAGGGTAAATAGCACAATATATCTAATGATAATGCTAAATCTTGGGCAGAGCAATCCAATGGCACCTCTAACACCTGCCTGATGCCATCATATGTCTGGGTTGTGACCACGATGTGGACAGGCATGTCACTGAAAATGATGTGATTGATATGCTAAGAACTGGAGAGTGCGATTCTATTCTTATTCTGAATCCTCATTAGTGGATTCAATTAAAGTCAATGGAATTGCACTGCTGTACAAAAGCATAGTTTTGAATTTTCAGACCTGCAGGGCTCTTTCTTCTGTATCTCTAGAAGACATCCTTCTCTTGTAGAGTGGTATGCTCAGTAAAAACAGCACTCAGACTGGTTGATTGAAAGTTTTAAGTTCCATGACACTTTTTCATGATTCCCCACCCCTGGAAAAAAAATAGCAGAAGAATGCATTATTCCCTTTCACACACTAAAACACACGTTCTATACAAAGAAAACTTAAATGTCATGTACTTTAAAAAAAAACCAAAAACCTTGCAATTTTTAAGTTACATCTGAAGTGAACAGCACTACAAATTCAAATTGAGCAGATGGCTGTTGGAACAGGACGTCGTTCTTTAATGAAACAATATTCAGCAAAGCACAATGCATTTCAAGCTGAAATAGCTCTTCATGGGGAGAGTATTGGTTTGATTGAAAATCTCTTCTTAAATGCCAGAAGAGGAGCTCTACAGACTCCTCACCCGCTGCCGCCCTACAAGCAATGATCTCAATAATTTTAAAAAGGGCAACCCAAGCATTTTGGTGCTTGAGTGATGCAGTGTGGAGATGAGAGTGCTCAGTCTCCCTGAAGAAGTTTTCTTTAAAAAAGTGATGAACACCAGCAAGAGTGAAGCAGATACCACTTAGCAATTTCATGAACATTTTCCTTTCTTTTCTTCTTTAAAAAAGGACTTCTTTGAAAGCTGTACATTTCATTTGACCAGCATCCGAATACACATCTTCTTTTCTTTTCTTTTTTCCTTTTTGTAATTTAGGAAATAGCAATGATTCAGCAGCACTTTTAGCACAGCTATCTTTCACTACCTGGGGATATGTTCCTGTGTAATGGGTGCTAGATGAGAACCAGCACAAATATATCACCAAGTGAAGAGGGCAGGGGGTGTTACCAGCTGGAATGGTGCATGCATCATAAAGCTATTGTGGAGATCCATGCATAGTACAGTTATGTGGGAAACAGTATGATGTTAAAAGGATGCTTCCTTGGAAAGCAGTAGAAATTATGAGGAAGCAGTCAGATCATTTATGCCCCATACCAACAAAAATGTAATAACAAGCAAGGTTAATGTTTATTTTCCCTCTAACTGCTGGTAGTCTTTAGCCATGAGATATCCAACAGCACAGCAGTCAAATAATTGAGCGGGAGTTGAAATGAAAAGCAATTAAGTTGCCTAGAAACATCTGGTTGATATTGGGAACTTGCTATCTTTTTACTAGACATGGAAAATCAAGGATTCTGAAGCTATATCTTAACTTTCAGTTTTATTGTTTAACTTTTTGTTTGTTTGAGCTATGTACATTTTTGCCCCGGGATCTTCAGGTGAAGGGGACATTACTGTATAAATAAATGAATAAATGGAACATGAATCCTTGTTGTTGCTCTCAATTCACAAAGTAGCAGCTCCATACAGTGACCATGAGCGTTTCTCACCCCAAAGTCCAGGGATGGCCCTTTATATTAACTGCACCACAACCTCTGCCTTCCCTGTCCATTGGCCATGCTGGCTGGAGTTGATGGAGGCCAATAACATTAAGGAGTCCCACAGGATCCCCACCCAAGGCATGGTCTTTTTGATAGCTTGGATAGCTTCTGTGGCTGAACCAATGAACAAAAGGAATATGTGGCACTGGTTTGGAGACTCTCCCTGTGACTGGTGACAATCCAAATCTCAGATAGTTCTCAGTATTGCATTGCACCATGTGCCACCACTGCAGTGTGATAATGCGTTCAGTGTCTTCCATGGTGAATATAAAGTAAACCTCACAGTTCTGCTGTGGAATGAATTCTGTCATCCCTGATCATCCCTGGTCATTGGCCATGCCATGTGGCTCTGAGGGAACTGAAGTCCAAGAACACCTGGAGGGCTGCATGTTTCTAATATGTGCTCTAGATATTGATGAGAATTAATATCTCACTCTTACTTGTGGTGAAACCTGAACCTGACATTGTGTTCCTGTTAATACTGGAATTTAGGGACTTGGGCAATGGGAGCAAATGTCAAGTGATGACCGTATGGGGCTTCCATGCCAGCTTCTAATTATTTTCTTGTTCTTCCTCCCCATAGCTCCTCTAGTATTTTCACAAACTCCTGTTCTTATATCTCCATCTACAGTTCCTGGTGCTGACCAATTAAGTTCAAAACCCTTGACAATCCGAACGCTGCTTTAAAAGCAACCCTATATGTACACTAAGCCTTTCCATTTTTAAGTTGTTAGAAAAATTATATGAACATGAAGAAATGTAGAAGACCAGGTACCACAAACTGTACTGCATTGTCAACAGAGGCATCCTTATGGTTATAAATGCTGTAACCATCCTCAATGAAAAATGGTCACTTGGCATTCTGGAGTATGCATAAAGGCAATGAGCTATTGCTCCTTAGTCAGATAAAATGAATTACCCACAAAACTAATATGCTCCAAAAGGGTGGGGGGAGTGGTAGTGCTATAGATAAGAGAATTCTTGCTTGTTTTAGTGGCAACTTTCCATAGCAGAAATTTAGAATAGGCATGAGGAGCAGATAAAAGGGGGATCACATTGATCATTTAAATGTCGGAAACATTTTCTGACTGTAAAGATTGCAGGCCTCAAGTGGCAAACCCCCCCCCCCAAAAAAAAAGGTTATAGTTTTAGGCTGTCAAATCCCCTTCTTGTCTAAAAGATGTTTGGCGAATATGCTTTGAAATTTGCTGCAGGTAAAAGTGTCAGCAAATCCCACAAGAAATCTATTTTCCTAGATAAGGAGCTGAATGTGCTTCAAAGATTATTAATGAGGAAAGTAAAGGGAGTCTTTTCCAATGACTTTAGGGGGCAGGTGGAGGAGATTGCAGCAAGAGCAGCAAGAAGAAGTTCACTATCCTACACGCTTGTGGTACGGTTGTCATCATATGACCAGGTACCAGAGTGGAGAGCGGGGAGACCTCTATACCTTCTATCTCTGACACTGAGGCAATAACAGCTACCAGGGAAATGGGTCAGAGGGAAAGGGGAATCTGGGAGATTGGAGATGAGTGGGGATGAGGGCCTATGTGGATGGGAGGGAGGAGGGTGAAAGTGTGAAATCCAAACCAGAGAAGAACTTAGGGGTATATCTCACCTAAGACATATTAGCTCGATAAATGTCTCTATCAAGAATAGAAAAATGAAGTGTTCATGAATTAAACAACAACCACTCTAAACATAACCACTATCATTAAAAATATGGCCTGATTTTTACACCATATGTAAGGCATTAGAGCCCCTCCTCTGCCGGCACCATTATCTGGTAGCAATAACTTCCCGCACCAATGAACACCGTAATACACCTAGACTACTCTACTTATTTAATTAATGTTACTCAGACTTTTGTTCACCTTTTATGTTTACTGTAGACAGATTACATTATAATGATTTCAGACAGGACAGGCTCCATAATAGATCACTAAAGGTATTTGTAAGAAACTGAGAAACTCTTTGTGATTTATACCTGTAGGCTTGCCATATGTCAGGAAAATTCCTGACATGTCCTGGTTTTTGGATGTAAAAATGGTGTCAGGGGGGATTTTTGTTGAAGGTAAATGGCGTTTTCGTGTACTCAGGCACTTGTCACAGTCCTCCATGCATCAGTAGTGGTTTAGTCATGCTGGCCACATGACCCAGAAAACTGTCTGTTGACAAATGCTGTCTCCCTTGGCCTGAAAGCGAGATGAGCGCCACAACCCCATAGTCATCTTTGACTGGACTTAATTGTCCAGGGGTCCTTTACCTTTACCTTTTTGAAATATGGCAACCCTAATACCTGCCTAATGTACAATGGTTTATCAGCCAATTGACTCTTGGGCACAGCACTGCACGTGTTTCTCCTGTTGAGGGTGCATATACAACAGACACTCCCACAGGGTTCTCTAATTTCAAACTAGCAAAGTGTTCCCATGTAGAATGTACTTACTTTCTCTCTTAGAATATAATGGCACACATTCACTTCTGTGGAAGGAAGTAGCTTCAAATGGAAACACATAGGAGCTGAAGCAATATTTCAGTCTGCCGCCTGCCCCTTTAGTGGCACCCTAATGTCAGGGGGAGGTATGCTTTCTCCTCACCTCCACTGTGTCCCTAGCTGCAACCACTTACTTTGTTCCCACAGAAGTGAATAGCTGCCATTAATGTCTAACAGAGAAAATAAATACAGCTCATCATAGTGACAGGAACTTTACTAGTAATCACTTAAGCCCTCTGGCTATTCTTTCCTGTTACAAACTGATGCTTCTTTCTGTCAGGAAAATTTCAAAACATTTTAAAATAAAAACATAATGGCATAAATCTGAGTTACTATAAATATGAGGTTGTCTAAAATGTATGTGAATACTAGAGTCATCACAGTTGTAAAAATAGCAATCCTGAATATAAAAACCTCCTTCAATATTCTTCAGCTGCCAAGACTCAACTTTGTTCCTGAATTTATATTTGAAGCAATTTTCTCCTATTATGTACATTTCCCTTTGAAGTCCTTACTGATCAGGTATCTTTGTTGGTAACACTGATTAACTTTAAGGTGCCATAAGATGATTTGTTGTTTTTACTGATTATCTCTGCCAAAGGATTTCTAGAATACTATGGCCCTTCCCTGAAATACCGTCAATGTTAATGCCTTCTCTGAAGTACCAGTTGTCATTTCAGTATCAAATTATTCTTGAGCAAGGATGGGAAACCTGTAGCACTCCAACTACTATTGGCTCCAGCTACGATGGCCAATGATAAAGGATAATGGGAGTCATAGTCCAACAAAATCTGCAGACCAGAGGTTTTCCACCCCTGTTCTAGAGTTATCTTTTTACCTACATGGTATCCTGGTTAAGGCAACTCAAGGTTAGGGAAGTAGTCCTCCCATCCCAGATGCTAACCTGTGGACCATTTATTGTTCCTGGTCCATGACTGTTCGCAATCCGCAAAGCTGCATCTTTACTGTCCTGCTGAGTTATAGTGGCTAACATTACTGCTGGCTTCTAACACAACAAGAGTTTGATGGTAGGTATCCAACACAACTTCCAGTACCGTTGATGTTATTTCCGTATGTTTCCTAACTGTTTCCATTCACAAATCAGTGAATCAGCTAATTGCCCATGAATTAGCCACCTGCTCACAGGGTTATTGTCTGTCTGGGATATAAGTGATGAAAGGACAAAAATAAGATGGTGAGCTTCAACATAGACATGGTGGTGGTGATACTTGCTGTGCTGAGCTGAACAGAATTATTTTAAAATATTTTGTTATGGTGAAACTGAATACACTAACCTACCTTGTAGTTTCATGGAGATGGGAGAAATGGGACACATGGAAAGTTTACTCCAACTCCAGCTTGATTATTACCAGCAATAGTGCCTTGGAGCAATGTTTTGTTGTGTTTTATGAATTACCTAAAGATATTGTTCAATGTTTGGGTTGACAACCATGCACCACATTCCTCTGACCTGACTCTTAGAGAGTAAACAAGTTTCGCTTGCATCTGACTGTGACATGCACACTAGTCCTCAGGTGTCCAGTGGCCACCACACATCATTCACAGCAACCCTGCAAGTCAGGATTACAAGCTTCAATTTTTCAACCATCTCAAGGTCATACATTGAGCTTCATGGATAAATGTGCATTTATGTTGATATATCAAAAGACATAGTCTGGTTATTGTTCCAAAGCATACCTTGATTTGAATTTGGTTAAATCACAGAATTTACATTATCCAGAAAAAAATAGCCTCTGATTTTTTTTTTTTACAAAACTACAGAATCTTACTATGTTGTGAACAGTAATATAATGTTTGGTGAGGACCAGTAGAAAACAAAAACAATTTAGGCAAACCTATGTAGACTTACTTCAGAGTGATTCCAGTTGAACACAATGGGATTACTTTTGAGTAAGCATGTACAGGGTTCCACTGTTGGCTAATCTGGAAGGATAGGCATATCTTTGACTACAGATCTAGAATTATATGAGCATGCACTTATCTTCTGTTTTATTGTGTATTTTAATTATGGGTATTGATTTTTTAATATTTGTGTAATCGGTTTTCATACTTGAAAACTGTTTAGAAGCCTATTTTGGCATTAAGCACTATATAATAATCATAATTATAATAAATTTGTTGTTGTTAGAACCTCAAGAAATCAATAATGCAGCTGGATGCAGTCCACCAGCACAAATGTACATTTTGTTAAGTGTTGTGTTTCATATTCTCTCAATCTGTGATTGTAAGTTGTTTTAAACTGTTTTTAAAATTGTGTTTTAGGGACGCAGGTGGCACTGTGGGTTAAACCACAGAGCCTAGGACTTGCCCATCAGAAGGTCGGCGGTTCGAATCCCCGCGATGGGGTGAGCTCCCGTTGCTCGGCCCCTGCTCCTGCCAACCTCGCAGTTTGAAAGCATGTCAAAGTGTAAGTAGATAAATAGGTACCGCTCCAGCGGGAAGGTAAACAGCGTGTCTGTGCACTACTCTGGTTCGCCAGAAGTGGCTTAGTCATGCTGGCCACATGACCCAGAAGCTGTACGCCGGCTCCCTCGGCCAATAAAGCGAGATGAGCACCGCAACCCCAGAGTCAGTCACGACTGGACCTAAAGGTCAGGGGTCCCTTTACCTTTACTTAAATTTGTGTTTGAAATGTTGTAACCTACCCTGGGATCTTAGGGTGAAGGGCAAGTAAATACTACTACTACTGATGATGATGATGATGATGATAATTTTTGATACTGTGATGCCCAAGCCTTCTCACCTCATTCATCATGCTTCCAGCATCAGACTGCTAAACATCATTCTTCTTTTGTCATTTCACTGATTGGGTTTGCCAAACTGTCAATGCAACAGACGCCCATAGAAATTAACATAAGTGGAATAAAACCAACATTAATATTGACCTCATTTCATTAAATGGTGTGGTAAAGTTCACCAACCTTTTTTTCTTAAAGAAGAAGAAGTAAGAAATCAGTATAAGAGAAAGCCAATGGGCATTTGTGTGAAAGGCATCAAGTTGTCACTCAGGATAAATGGGCCAACTGTGGCAGAATCTGCCAACTTTAAAAACAAAAACAAAAAAAAACCCAGAAAAGTAATTGATGTTCCTTTTCTCTTGTAGCAATACTGAATGAAAACAAGCAGTTTGTCTAGTAATTTAATATAAGCTAATACATTGAAATATGAAGAAAAACTCCACGTGTCTCTAATTTATGACAGCATCACAGATTTGCTTAATTTGGGAAGGCAATAGAGCAGTACAGCCGTCTATGATCCTGAGGGAAACCTAATTGAAATAAAGGAACTTTTGAAAAAGTTGAAAAAAGGAGGGGCACAATAAAAGAAAATATGCTGGGAAATGCATGACATTTTTTTATAGACAAAATAATCCTTCCCACTACTTCTGATGACTTGTCTCATTCCAATAAACCACTTCCAGCTTGATTGACTGGTTTTGTTGATGTTGTTTTGAAAGAATCTGGCAAATTACCCTGCAATAAAGTGACATTTCTATTCATACTTGTAATTGATCATGTTTTTTTTGTTGCGCTTCCTTCCCCAAGCCTCTCTTCCCGCATGTTCCTGGTACCAGGGTGCCAATGGGACAGAACAGCCCAAATCATTCAGGCTGGTAATAAAACATCATTAAACCTACAGATCTGAGTGAAAATGCCACTTTGCTATCTCCTTCCCAGGCTATAAAAGATTCCTTATGATTGAAAGGACTTCATTCTGCTGCACTGTTAGTTGCTTGCCCTCCACAAGCCGCTCCGAAGGCCGAGAGGATATTGCTCATCATGATGAGTCTTTATAGCTGATGGCCCCTGCCCATTACTCAAGGTAGCGAATCTCTTTTATGTGCTGTTGCATCTATCCTGCAAGCACTTTTATCTGCCCTCTGATGACTACAAGCACACATCACCACTACAGGCCTCTCTGCCCTAGAATGTGCTTTTCTGCTGTCGACATGAGCAACATGCTGGTACACAAGAATGTGTATGGTTCTGGTATGATTACCTGGGAGAAATAATGAATTAAGCATGAGTATTCAAAAGCCTGGATCATCAAAGAGGCTCACATGGTAAACATTTCTAGCTGTAGGTGCACCAGTTTCTCTGATGAAAAGGAGACAACCAGCATAGGAAAACATATACATCCTCAACAGGCAGTGAGATTAGTTTCTGAGAGGACTAATGATGCTGACCAATGCTCTTTCTGGACTGCAAAACAGACTAATGAGATCTTACAGTGCAGGATGGAGGCAAGTTCTTGTGTTAAGAAATATTATAAAATATTGACCAAGCTGAAGGGAATTGAGAGCAAAATGCATATCTAGTCAAACTCACTCAGGTATGAAGGCGGAAGCCTGGAGCCATACTGAATTCACACTTCATATATAATATAGTGTATTATATTTGGTAATTCAGAATGCTGACAAAAAAACCCAACCCATTACTGTTTGTTCCCACTTCCTTAATGTAGTCAAATGATAAGAATGCTATTGCCATCTTATTTCCTTTAAACTTCCCCCTCATTCATGAGGTGACGATGACAAGCTTATCTTCCCTGACCTGTTATTTAGGGCCAGCCGAATACTAAGACAGAATGAAACCGTTTCAAGCAGTGGGCGAGAGAGGGCACCGTTTTTGCTCATCTGCTCATTGCGCAGGGGCAAAGGCAACTCTTGCTCTCACTACAGTATATATTTAAAGCAAATCCCCCCCATAAGAATCCTGGGGGCAGAACGGTAAGTCTGTGAGGGGTAAACCACTGTTCTCAGGATTCTTTGAGGGAGGCATTCTGTAAATGTATGGTGTGTTCAAATGGACGTTTATATATCTTTCAACATATTGGGTGGGGGGAGCCAGTAAAGCTTTTCAAACTTAGACTTTAAAAAATAATGAAACAACCAGATTGGAATGGAGTCAGAGGAAGCTGCTCGGATAAAAAGACAGTTGGAAAAATATATACTAACAAAGCTGTGTTCGGCGGATGAAAGTACATGATGTTTGACACGATTGAGAATCGTGGACTCAGGGACGGAGAATTATAAAGCGTCAAAATCGAGATGTGGAAAATATGGAAACAACAAGGAGAGGCAGGACTGAGATGTGGAGATATGCTTCAGAGATCCAGACCGTGGGGAGCTCTGAAAAATTAATAATTATAATTTGGGCTATAATTTGGTCTTTTTTATTTTAGGTTTTTTATTTTAATTGGAGTATTATGATTGGATATATTAATTGGATGTTTTCTATTGGAAAATCAATAAAAATGATTTAAATAAATAATAATAATAATAATAATAATAATAATAATAATAATAATAATGAAACAAAGGCACTCTCCTGGCCACTTAGCCCAGAATGGCTGGCTCTGAAGAAAGACTCCCTTGGCCATTTCTCAGAGCAAGGCAGGGAGAAGCAGGCATGACCTTTTGTGGATTTTTTAAAGGAGATATCTTGTGCACTGTGGATTTTTTCCAGGGGATATTTAGTGAGACCTATCAGAAGCACCATAGAAAGCATGGACAGGTGCTTTCTGACGCTTGCTCTAGGGTTTCAGAAAAGAGTCCTCTCCGGTCCTATATGGGGGGGATACAGGAGATGAGCCTGGGGTCATTTGTATGCAATGTGGAACCACTGTGCTCTGCCTTCCGCAAGTCTCAGTCTCTCTCTCTCTCTCTCTCTCTCTCTCTCTCTCTCTCTCTCTCTCTGCCTCAGCCCCCATCCATTTGCAATTATAAGTAAGCTAAACAATCAGATGAAGCCAATAGTTTTTTCTGTTTTTTTATTACTATTATTTTCTGCAAAATAATTATTTCAATCTGAAGATCAGTGTCAACCAGAAAGCCTTGCCTTACGAAAGCAAGAAAAAATTATATAAAAGAAATGTCATGTTAAATTACATCATAAGTAGATTTCCCCTGGTGGGGAATGAAGATTATAATCATCTTGTTTTTAGCATTTCTCACACAAATACATGCAAAATCCTGTTTTAGACATCTGGCGTTGCATACAAGAACATCCTATTTATTAAAAGAAACCAAGGTTTGTTATTTCAAAGGACACACTATCTACCTCAGATGTGCTTATAACAGATTAAAAGATGGCTGCAAATGGGTTTGAAAAAGTTTCAATGACAGCTGCTCTGAATTTTCAGCTTTTCTGAAGTAATTGCTGCTTTTTTGATTAGTCCATGGTTTTGTACTAAATGCAGAGATACACTAATATTGGCTATTAAGTTTTATCAAACCGTAGCCTATGCTGCTTATTGAGCTTGGAGGAACACTAAATTATAATTTTAAAAACACTTTCCATTTTAACAAAAAAAAAATGCCTTAACCAAAATGGAGAATTATATTTGCACTTCAGGTAATTTAACTCAGCCTTCCTTTGAGCTTCTCATCTTATTTTCCATATCCCTGGTCGCTCCTCCCGCTCCCCATGAGCTTTCATAATACACTTACAGCTATTATCCTTTCACCTAAATAATCCCTCATTTTTCCATTTTGGGAAGCAATGATGGCTGAAAGACTAACCCAGGCTGAAACCTTTAATGTCTTCCTCGAATGGGTAATCAGTGGTGATATTTGGCATTCAGTTATGTTGACCTTATTAGAATTGTCAGAGGTTATTCAGGTCCTTCACTTTCTCATTTCCTAACATGAAAATGCACCTTTAAAATACATTACCAGATTGCAAAACCTTCAGAATAATCTGTGGCATCATCCACTCAGAGGTAAGCACCTTAAAACCCCATTTGTTCCAAAGGAAGAGTCGAGCATGTGCTTAATTTTCTGATTGAAATTAAATAGACTTAATTTTAGCCTGACTATGCTCTTGATTATTATGCTTGGGAAGATATTCCAAAAACAAACAGGATCTGCTTCACCATGGCATTAATTTAAATAAATGCACAGGTCAGAACATATATAGCTGGATGTTCCATTGACATACTTTCCTGTTTCCACTATTGGGGCAAACTGCGTACTGGCTGCATTCAGATGATCATATTGCAGCTTCTTAAGAGGGATGCAGGTGGCATTGTGGTCTAAACCACTAAGCCTCTTCGGCTTGCTGATCAAAAAGTCAACGGTTTGAATCCCCAGGACAGCATGGGCTCCCACTGCTCTGTCTCAGCTTTTGTCAACCAAGCAGTTTGAAAGCACACTAGTGCAAGTAGATAAATAGGTACTGCTATGGCGGGAAGGTAAATGGCATTTCCATGCACTCTGGCTTTCGTCATGGTGTTCTGTTGTACCAGAAACAGTTTAGTCATGCTGGCCAAATGACCTAGAAAGCTGTCTGTGGACAAACACCGGCTCCCTTGGCCTGAAGCAAGATGAGCACCGCACCCCATAGTCGCCTTTGACTGGACTTAACCATCCAGGGGTCCTTTACCTTTACGTTTTTAAGTCAAAATATGCACTAGACTTTTGCCTTCAAAAGGAGCCACAATTAAACTGAGGCGTCTCGAAACACTGGTTAACTTCCTACTTTAAACAAGGCTCATGCACAGGGCTAAATCTATCATTTTTAGTTCCTCTCCTTTTCTCATTTTCCAATCTTAAATTTTCTTCTCCACATTTTCAGGTTTGCAATTTTTTTAAAAAACACTGTCATAAAAAGTCATCGGCACTGTGAAAAATTATCCTAATATACACATTATTGATGCAATTTTGCCTAATATACACAGTATTGTAAAGCAATTTCCTCTAATATAAAGCAATTTAAAATGTTATTTTCAGTAATATATGCATTTTTATGCACACTTTACTCTTTTATATGCATTTTTGTATGTGTTGGGATTAGGCTGGAGGACTGCATTGCAAGATTTGGACAAGTTGGAATTTCCCATGATGGGCAACTGCTCAATGCATACTGAACTGAATTTTTTACACATCCCTACTCAAGCAAAGGGAGGAGCAAAGAGGATCTGTGAGCAAACAAAAGACTAGGGAAGCTGAGATAGGAGGATTCAAACTGGGCTGCTATGATAGGAAGTTGCCTTGCCCTGATTCAAACTATGGGTCTACCTAGTTCAGTGTTGCCTACACTAACTGGCTGTGGCTCTCCAGGGCTTCAGACAGGGGACACCCCCAGCCTTACATGTCTGGCATTGAACGTGGAAGATGTCTGGCATTGAACATGGAAGGTTCTGAATACTTCGGGTATGTTGTACCACCAAGCAACAATCATTCCACAAGTCCTGTCAGTGTAGGGTCCCTTCTTCATTTGCATAGCTCCACTGTGTCTTGGTCACTCTGGAAGATGATTGGTTCCAGAGGTCACCTTTCCACTTGGGAGGGTTTTGCAAATTTCAAGTATCAATGGTCTGATCACTCATGCAGCTCCTAATGTAACATGTGCTTTGGCTCCTAAGTACAGCCTGGATGTTGTTGTTGCCTCTTTGCTGATAAAAGTTCATCTGCCCCGGTCCTAATCACAAAATTTCTAGCTGAAATGTCACAAAATATTACTGTTACTGATTTAATCATTTCTCATTTAAAAGCTGCTCTATAAAATCTAGTTTTAAATAACTGTGTAGGCTTTCCATGGGATAGGGGTTTTTTTGAGCGGGCAGGAGAACCGCTTCAGAATGTATCCTATTTTTTACATTTTGGTCTGTCAGCTTTAACCTGGTTTCTTGACTTAAGTTATAATTCACTCTAAAAAGTCTACCAGCCCTTATTTCTTTGAATGAAAACTAAATTTGCGCTGATTTACTGTTCCCACAGTTCTCTGCATCAGAATGATAAAAAGCTCAAAATTTCTAGGCAATCCCAATTTCTTCCCTCTCTGTTAGGCATACCCTGGGACAAAAAGGCTTTGCGCAGGAGACAAATTATTATTATTTCGTTATATAATGTATTAAACATTTTCTCATAAATTGTTCAAAGCACTCCTTTTTTGGTGAGGTGTTTTTTTAAACAAGAAAACAAAATGAGAAGGGGGAGGCCGGCCAAGAAGGACTGCCAAGTCTCTGCTGACCATTACATTGCAGTGCACAGTTAGATATGCAGCAGTTCCCATTTTTCATCTGAGGCCCTGCATGCTGCCTCTCTCCTCCCTTGCTAGAGCAAAGACATCCTCCTATTACTGCTTAGACAATCAAAGGATTAATCCAAGGCTAGCGTTCAAATTTAGAGAATCTGCCCAGAGAGATAATGTGCAACTCTTCACTTCTGTTTCATCTCAAGATGATTTTCGACAGCGTGCTCCTTATCTCAATATGCAAAGGTGGAATGAGCTCAACTCACACATTGTTTCAAGGCAATAAGACAAATTTAAGAGTGATTTAAGGTAGTGAGTCAGAAGGTGTGGATAATAAAGCTGGGATTTCCTGCCTATGCAGATGTCTTCTGCTGTCCTTCAACACAGGGTTGTCCACTAGCAGCACAACCACCAGCCCATCCTGATTTCAAGGAACCACGGGAGTGTGGTTGTGGGGTGTGGATCAGATTGTGTGCCATTGAAGAGAAGCCACAACTGGAAAGGTTGGGCACTCTTTCGTAACATACCCTCTTTGCATCCTCCAAACTCTGTCACAGAAAAGATGTGTGGGCTCAAGTCTGTGAGCTAACATGATGTTCTCTGCAAGTCTCCGTGAACTTTTAGAGAGGAGGGAATATACATAGTGAAGCAACCCATTCCTGCCCCACCTAAGTCATATCAGAGAAGACCCACTGAAATCAGTGGACTTCAATTAGCCAATTCCATGTATTTTAATGGGTCCACTCTGAGTATGACTGAGCTGGATGCAACCCAGTATGTTCACCATCTCCCACCTGCCACAATGCACCATGCTGTCTCTTAAAAATCTATGGGGTAGGTGAATTATATCCCAAACCTGCTTTGACATTTTTCATGACTGGTGCCTCATCAGTCCCATTGGTGCTTGGAAGCATGGCTACGCCCATCACACCCCAAGTCACTAGCAGTCTCATGCCTACTGCATCCGAGGGGACCCCTGCCATCTCCCATTCTTTCATTCATCCTACCAGCTACTGATATAAGCAACAAGCAAGCACAGTCAATTCACCTGAGGATTCCTTGGCCGATATACTATGGCTCAGGTACTTCCAATAAGGCAATATAATGCCAGAACAATATGGCTCTTCATCCTTCCCATCTGAATTTGGGCCTGAAAATCCAAGGAAAAATGTGATGGCATGGAGGATAAGCTATAGGCAAGCATAGTTTGAGGCACTGCATAACATAATTACTTATCACATGTTATGATTGTTAAGGCATTAACCTTAGCTTGCAACTTCCTAGCTTTCTGGAGCTGAAGCCAGCATGTAGATAGCCTTAACTCTGGTCTTAAACTGGCAAGTATTTTTTTTTTAATCATTGAATAACACTGGCATTGAGGAGAAAAGCTCACACCCGTTTCCAATCTGCTGCATAACTTTGACCTTTTCCATTTCACCTTGATAACATTTATTAACCACTGTGAGGCTGCCTCTTTCATTCTCTTCCTTTTTGCTGATTTATAGCATTCAGCAAATGGATGGGTTGCCTTCAGTTTGGAGTGTATTTGTCTCAGACAGCAAACATTATATCAGCTTTGACATGTAATGTATTTTATCAGGTGAAATCTCTCCATAATGTGTGCAATGAATCTGATTCCGGCTTGATCCAATTTGGCCAAGTGATGCATGCAGCTGCAATTCAGCATCTGAAAGATTGATCAGATGGGTAATTTGTTCTCTTGGAGCAGACATGAGGCTAAGGGAGATGCGCACAGGAAAATCTGATACACAGATGGCAGCAGAGCAAACCACAATAACTTTTTCCTAGCCCACTGCTACCTCCTAATGACTGCTGCTGCCAGTTGTCGACACTACATGTGAACAAAACAGCCTGTGCATTAGGAACACATTGCGGGAAATGGTGTCTCTTAAAGAAAGTTCAAATATTTGCTCATTCTTCCATGTGGAACAGCCCTGGGGATATCAGCTGGCCCATCCCTAGTTACAGTTGCCTCTTCCCAGCAGTTATTTATATGAGAGTCACAGCTGGCAAATGTAACTTTATTTGTATGACTCCATCGCAGGAATTCTTGAGATGTTTTGCATGGAGAACCCGACTTCCATTTGAACCAGCCTATTCATTTCATGGACTCAAACCATCCATGCTTCATGTAGAATCGATTCAGGATCATATATCCCAGATTTTTGCTCTGACAAGATGCCATAATTTAACTTTTTTCCCCAGGGGGAAGGGATCCCACTTCATATTGACTCACCTTCAAATAAACCAGACTCTTCCACAGCCTTCTCAGACAATTTACTCCATCCTGATAGTCAATGTAACCCACCTCTATTGAACTTTAATGTCTACCCCCCCCCCAAAAAAAGAGAGACTTTGGTAAGTTTTTCTTGCTAGGTTTGCAGAGACCTTGAGGAAAGGTATCCTGCAGGAAGAATTTGTTTGAGTTTGTTAACTGTGCACAAATACCCTGGTCTGGAGCTGACCTGCCTTCTGATCAATGGGAGCAGGTATCCGGCATCTTTACTAACGACATGTGCTAAGTGAGGGACTCCTTTGTTTGGAAATTCCCCACATGTCTGCCTCTCCTGTCTCTTGGAAATATATTAATTGTTAAGGAATAGGAGGGGGGGAGATAAAAAGATCTACATCCCTTCCGGATTCATCTTCTCGCCATTAACATAATAGTCTCCCTCAGTTTTGTCAGAGTCCGGGGTAGATGTGGCCCTACCTCATAATATTACTGATGGGACAGATAATCCATTGATCCTATAATTGACCATGTTTTCCATGCAGCACTTACCACCTTAGAAAGCTCTTGCAAGGCACACTGGGAGTAAGTTCCTTTTAAGTCGGTGGGATTTATTTCTGAGACAACGTGCATTGTATAAAGATGCTCATGACGGAGAGGGGAACCAAAAAATGGAAAAGGGGGAAAGAAGGTAATGTGACAGAGGCATCTTGTGGATTTGTTTTCTCATATATATATATATATATATATATATATATATATATATATATATGCAGGTTTTGGTGTCTTCGGGTGTCTTCCCGTGTAAGAGTCGGGGTGTCTGTGCGACGTTTCGACGAGGTCTCACTCGTCATCTTCAGGCTGGTGCTTTCGGCTTCTTGTTACTGGAACAGAGCAGAGTCTGGTGTTTGAGTTCCTATAAATACTGTTGAGGGGTGTGGTGTATAGCCTCCAACGTTCTGGGCAAAGAGGAAGTTCCTAGATTAGTGTGCCTTTTCTTCTTTTGTTCCTTAATTACTTGAGGGATATCTTGGGTGATTTCATGAGTGATATTCAGAATATCACTGGGTGGGTCATTAAGTGTAGATTAGTTGCTAAAGCTTTCGTGTCTTGACCTCTTGAGCTTGTGAAGAGTTTTTCTGAGAAGATGGCTGTGCTGCATTTAGTTGTGCTCTGGCTTGGCTTCGTGTATAGGGGCGAGCTATGGTTTTGTGCCTTGTGCCAGCCAGATCTGTGTAGGAATTGCAGGGGGGTGCAGCATCCGGAGGTGCCACTATAGTTTGGCTACTGGATGGAGTCTGTAATATGTCTGTGGAGAGGGTCTGGGTTTGGGTCTGGTGTGGTTGATTGGTGACGGCGTTCTGTGTGCCTCTGGTTCTGGTGTCGGTTTTTGTGGGGAGGGCTAATTTCCAGATGTCTGGCAGGCGGGACGTGTCGTCACGCTTGTTCATGTTGTGAGGGTGTTTCTCTATCTCGATGGCTTCCATGATTATTCTCTTGTGGTGATGTTCCATGTTAAAGAGCAATTTGGAATCTGCAAAATTAATTTCATGTCCTGTTTCTTTCATGTGTTGACTCTTACACGGGAAGACACCCGAAGACACCAAAACCTGCATATATATATATATATATATATATATATATATATATATGCAGGTTTTGGTGTCTTCGGGTGTCTTCCCGTGTAAGAGTCGGGGTGTCTGGGCGACGTTTCGACGAGGTCTCACTCGTCATCTTCAGGCTGGTGCTTTCGGCTTCTTGTTACTGGAACAGAGCAGAATCTGGTGTTTGAGTTCCTATAAATACTGTTGAGGGGTGTGGTGTATAGCCTCCAACGTTCTGGGCAGAGAGGAAGTTCCTAGATTAGTGTGCCTTTTCTTCTTTTGTTCCTTAATTACTTGAGGGATATCTTGAGTGATTTCATGAGTGATATTCTGAATACCACTGGGTGGGTCATTAAGTGTAGATTAGTTGCTAAAGCTTTCGTGTCTTGACCTCTTGAGCTTGTGAAGAGTTTTTCTGAGAAGATGGCTGTGCTGCATTTAGTTGTGCTCTGGCTTGGCTTCGTGTATAGGGGCGAGCTGTGATTTATTCTCACAAGAGAATAATCATGGGCGAGCTGTGTATAGGGGCGAGCTGTGATTTATTCTCACAAGAGAATAATCATGGAAGCCATCGAGATAGAGAAACACCCTCACAACATGAACAAACGTGACGACACGTCCCGCCTGCCAGACATCTGGAAATTAGCCCTCCCCACAAAAACCGACACCAGAACCAGAGGCACACAGAACGCCGTCACCAATCAACCACACCAGACCCAAACCCAGACCCTCTCCACAGACATATTACAAACTCCATCCAGTAGCCAAACTATAGCGGCACCTCCGGATGCTGCACCCCCCTGCAATCCCTACACAGATCTGGCTGGCACAAGGCACAAAATCACAGCTCGCCCCTATACACGAAGCCAAGCCAGAGCACAACTAAATGCAGCACAGCCATCTTCTCAGAAAAACTCTTCACAAGCTCAAGAGGTCAAGACACGAAAGCTTTAGCAACTAATCTACACTTAATGACCCACCCAGTGGTATTCAGAATATCACTCATGAAATCACTCAAGATATCCCTCAAGTAATTAAGGAACAAAAGAAGAAAAGGCACACTAATCTAGGAACTTCCTCTCTGCCCAGAACGTTGGAGGCTATACACCACACCCCTCAACAGTATTTATAGGAACTCAAACACCAGATTCTGCTCTGTTCCAGTAACAAGAAGCCGAAAGCACCAGCCTGAAGATGACGAGTGAGACCTCGTCGAAACGTCGCCCAGACACCCCGACTCTTACACGGGAAGACACCCGAAGACACCAAAACCTGCATTCCTGTACCCGTGAAAATCTACGAAAGCATATATATATATATATATATATATATATATATAATATTTATTTTATAGGGTCTTAATGTTTCACTGCTTGCCATAAGCAATATTTATTTAAAATAAATAAATAAAAACAAATTGGTTTTTTTAAAAAAATCCATTATGCAGCTGAGCACATATATAGAGTTTTAAATTGGTACCCTCAGAGATGAGATAGGATAACTGCAAAGAGATTTATAAATTCCCTCACTGGCGCTTTCTCCAAAGGAATTAGGTGGGGATCATTTCCCATGTGGATAGGTTGCTCATTAATTGCTAATTTTGGGATTCCTTGCAACTTTCTCCAAAGCATCTGGCGCTGGCCATTGGCCAAGGCACAGTTTCAGACCAGATGGATTGCTAGTCTGATCCATTAGGGTAATTACTATGTTCCTGAACGTAGCAGGGTTTTCCCCCCCTTGTGTTAAGAACATTTGGTGGTAAGCAAAAGAGAAAAAAAACATATCACAGATGTTTTACTTGTACAAATGCAGAGTGATAGTAATTAACTGCAGACCAAAAATCCTCGGCACCAGACACATGAACACTCGCTCCTCTTTCCATCAGCATTAATGAGCACACGGTCAGTCGCAAGAATTGTGACACTGGCAGTTCTTTTGGTGTATTTGTTTAGGAAGTTACCCCAAACCTGGATAACAGTCTGTGGACTGGAAAGAGGAAATGGGAAAAGGGGTAGCAGGGAGGGGGAAGCAGAGAATACTCACCTCTGCAGCATCTCTTTCCAAGTTCACTCAGCTTTAATTTTAATCTTCACGGTCTCCAAGCATTAAGCTTAAATGGGCAGACTGCTGGTGTGCATTTATCCAAGGAGATAATATGAAACATTTACAGGATTTTACTCCTGCTGTTATTGAGAGATGTTAAAATAAAAGCCCCCTGTGAGACTTCCTCAAAGTTAATGAGAACTGAGCTGACTGTCTATTGACTTAATTCATGGTCCTTATTTTAGGAAGCTCTTGCTTAAATTACTGTCTTTACCTTGTAACACAAATATCAGGAATCCTGTATATTTATTAATTGCTAGGGCAGCCCAGTGCAAATGAAAACGGTGCTCTTGTACCTTAAAAGTTGCTTTTAAAAAGCATTTCAGGTTGGACCACTTTTTCTTATTACTATATGAAACTGCACATACCAAAGTTTCCTTCTAAATCGCTATTAGAGAGTTCTCTCCTTTTTTTCCACTCTTCCTGGGCAGTTGGTCAACCTAATCAAGGCTACACATTGTCCAGAGTATTGCCAGCCTAGTGCAGTCAACAGAGCAGGGATAAGGAATTTTTGGTCCTCTAGTTGTTTTTGGACTCCTCAGCCACAGGCAATACGGTCAATGGCCAGTGATGATGGGATTTCTCATCCAATAACATCTGGGGGAGCAGGGGTATCACAGGTGATCCACCTTTGGTATACAGAATGGAAACTAGTGAATGTGAATAGCCCAACTCAATTCGCTGGAGATGCTGGACAAATTGCTATCTCTGATTTTTTCAATTTCATCTATAAATGTAAAGAGAGGAGAAAAGAAACTCTAATGCATTTTGCACACTTGACAGGTGCTGTAGACTTTACATCCATAACCAAGTGTTAATTTAGGTATTCTCAAAGGCTTGTCCATTATCCAGTGGCACTTCTGACATGTTTTGTAGGAGCATCATGTCCTTGAACTTTTTTTTTATTAACTATCCTTGCTCCTGTGCTTTTAACAGCAAGTTTCAGAAAGGTTTAATGCTTTTTTACTTCCTTTCCTTTAAACTTCTTTTAATGACATGATACTATTCTTAGTAATATTTTGAGTTGTTTTTAGCATTTATTTTACTATTTATTTACTTTATTGTTTTGTTGGCTTTGAGTTTATTAATAAAGAAGTAGTAGACTTTTCTTTGGTAGAGGTATTTAAGAGGAGGCTGGAAAGCCATTTGGGGTGTAGAAGTTGCAAGCTTCCCACATTCATTGAGCAGGTCCAGGGTCCCTTCTAGCACTAAAATTCTATGGTTGAAATTCAGCGTGCCACTAAGGAGATTGTTCCATCAGTGCACTGATGTATTGTTCTGCTGTGCACTGTTATGGAGGTACTCCCAATCTTTCAGAGCAAATCTGGGGTAGGGGTGAAGCCCCTTTGCACTAGCAGGAGTCCTTGAGCTGGCTTCCATTAATGAATCTGACCGTATGATTCTATGGAAAATGGAGTCAAATTGTCTATATTTGTAAGTGATAAATTTAATTAAAATTTATTCCCTATTCACCTGCTATAAAATGTATGGCTCCAAATATGCTACTTAGTGAGAAGGGGGAAGCTAACTGCATGGAGTGGGCAGGGGAAACTGTGGCTCCCTTATGTCCTAGTACACCTGGGTTTTAAAGGGACAGGCAGATGCCTATATTGGAACCTGCAATTTTACCAGTCTCTCCACCCCTATAGTAGTGTCAATATATCATACAGCTAAGATTGCCATCTTCTCCTGCATGAAACCTTTGCACCTTTAACAACTGTATGATAATCAGATGTTCTGTTATTGTAACCTCACTCCCTGCATCTGGATGCAGTGGCAATGAACAGTCTCCTTGTCAAACCGCTATGGAGGGATAGCTATTAAAGGATGGCATTTGTCAAAAAAAGGGCCATACTGGCAACCCCGCCTAAAACTGCACCACTTCTATATTGTGTCCAGAAAATGAGGTCCAGCTCTAAGGGCCTTATGGCAGTTCCCTCATTGCAAGAAGTGAAGTTATGAGGAACCAGGCAGAAGGCCTTCTTGGCAGTGGTGCCCACCCTGTGGAAGACAATGCCCCCATCAGATGTCAACGAGAAAAATACAACTGATGTCTTCTAAAA
This sequence comes from Podarcis vaucheri, assembly GCF_965113315.1. NCBI lineage: Eukaryota > Metazoa > Chordata > Lepidosauria > Squamata > Lacertidae > Podarcis > Podarcis vaucheri. The sequence continues at coordinate 50,998,148 of NC_138759.1, read as the reverse complement.
TACAACTTTTAGAAGACATCTGAAGGCAGCCCTGTTTTGGGAGGTAGTTAATGTTTGATGTTTTTATAGGTGCTGGAAGCCATCCAGAGTAGCTGGGGCAAGTCAGCCAGATGGGTGGGGTATAAATAATACAATTAGTAGTAAAAGTAGTAGTAGTAGTAGTAGTAAGTTGCACCTAGATGAAGTTGTCCAACTTCCAAACAAAGCACTAGGAATCTAATATATGTATAAGTAGAGAGTCTATTGTACAAAGTATTGCATGATAGGTTTTATGATTTTGTTTTGGTAATTTCAGCTCGATAGAATCTGGAAGATACAAGTTGCAACAATGGAGGTGCACAGCAGAGAAGGCTAAGCAGGATGTTCTCACTTGAAACATTTATCCCTCAGCACATAGCAACTGATGCTGAACAGTCTGTGTAAATTGTTTGCTAGGTAACAAATTATCCCATAACAAATGGTTGCACACAAAGTGCTGTGCACGTAAACAAAAAGCACATATGTTGGAGGGAATATTATGCACAGTCAAAAATAGAAACAGGCTAGTCAAAGGCAGGCCAATAGAAGAGGGGAAACCGGCAAGCATTGGGACTCTTACTCTTGTGCCATTTGCCCTACTCCCTGTTATGAAGTGCCCTTGAAATGTTTGGCACAATATATCACTGGCCTTTCTTGTGGATCTGTAGACAAGTGGCTATACAATATTATAGCCCAGAGTTGTACAGTCTGAATCATAGCAGCTCTCCAAGGTCCTGACATCCATTTTAAACCACAGAAGCCAATAACTGAGCCTGAGTCTTTATGCATGTGCTTTACAGGTATTGGGCTCCTTCCCAAACAGGTTAATAATATTTTTAAAAAAATAAAAATGAACACATTACCATACATTTCTATCACTTGTAAAACAAAACTTAAAAGAGAATAGTGATAAAGGAATGTTTGAGGACTCAGGAATGGAATTCAGTGGCAATTCCTTCTGTATTACTCAGGGCTTGAATAAGGATAATGGAGGATTCAGTTATGAAAAAATAATAATTTAGAGTTCCAATAATCTGAGTATGTTCTAATCTTCTTCCTTTTCACCTTCTCAACTTGGATTTTAACCCATTGATACACATACCTGTTTTCATCAAAGTGCGCCTCTTGAGTTGTTATTGTTATTGCCATCTATAGAGCACTTACCATCTGGTGATCTAAGAGTGGTTTACACACACACACAGAGAGAGAGAGAGAGAGAGAGAGAGAGAGAGAGAGAGAGAGAACAATAAAAACAATATCTAATGCTTTCTGTAAAAAGACCCACAACATCCATAAACTCAATATCAATATAGAAGCAGAGAGTATTGCAAGGCAGCATAATGTAAAATGCCAACCAACATAAAACACACTATTCAGAAAATCACCAACACAATCTTACTCCTATTATTATTATTATTATTATTATTATTATTATTATTATTATTATTAAAATTTCTATACCACCTTTCATCCAAGAATCACAGGGCAGTTTACAATATAAAAACACAAAAATACACACCACAGTACTAAACAAAAACAATGCCCCCTCACAATTTAAAAGGCCATAGATTGTTTAATTAGCTAAAGGCCTGGGAAAAGAGGAATGTTTTTGCCTGGTGCCTAAAGATATGTAATGAAGGCACCAGGCAAACCTCACTGGAATCATCTATTCTTATACATTATCTCTGTCAACCAGACACTCATACACAAACCACTCATACTCAGCTGCATTACAATTCACAAACAAAGGATTCCTGCCCAGCATACCGATATAAGCTACTCTCCCCATCTCTAAAGCACTAATGCCCCCGAACCACTGGGCCATCGAATACCTCTCTCTCATCTTTCATCTGGAAGGGATCCAGTTCTACACCAGAGCAGGTTTTCACCCTAAGGAGGTATAAAACTGCTTCTGTCCAAATGCTTCCAACCACATAATTATACCACACATACAGGGGTGGCCATAGGGGTGGCCAAGCTGGGCAATCCAGGATGTTGACCTCAGGCGGGGGCGGTTTCAAGTTGAACTGAAGGGGAGCTGCGCTCAGTAGCTATTTTTTTTAATGCACCATCTCCAGTGACCTAGGGTGGCAGGAAGCAAGTGTCTGTAACATTTGTTCAAGATTCTAAAGGTTGTTTGGATACTATATAAACACTCTTCCTTCAATTAGCTTTAAAGTATGTTTCTTTTTCAGGTCCCACTCTGATATCATTCGCACTGGGTAAAAATCAGTGGAACACGACTTTACTTTGAAGCAGCATTACTGGGGACATAGCACTTCAAATACTATGAACCTTATAAGCACTATATATATGTAATAGTATATTACATATAAGAGGTCAGTTGCATGCCTTTTTATTTATAACTCTATTATTTGTCAAGATGAAAATAATGGTTATTGTAAAATAAAGAATGCTTTGTAAAAGATAGCAACTGATGCAAAACAAAAAAAATATTAGAAGTAAAAGCTGTAATAGTTCTGCTGTGCTGCATTGTGTACTGCCACAGTTCAGAATAAGACTTCTGGAGTGTTGACTTGTGCAAACTCTAGCACAGTGGCTGAGATATCAATTATCTGAGCAGTGCCATGCTTTGTGGTTAGGACAGCATGTGATGTGAGCCTCTCGTCTGCCATTGTAGATCACGTGCACATTTTGGTGGGCTTCATTTTTGAAAAACTGTGCTTACTACTGGCAACTGCAACTGACAGTGTCAGGATAATTCATAGTGCTATTATCCAGATGTTTGGGAAGACATCAGTCATTTTAGTATTGTGGATATACTGCATGGCATCTCATGGTGAGCCTTTTCCAGGAGACAGAATGTGACCAAGGTGGCCTTGCTTAACACAAGGATCTGCACCACTGATGGTGGGGTGGTTGCCATTGGTGAGAGCTCTGTGGGTGGTAAGTGTCTCTTCTGGTTGCTTTTCAAGAATCTCCATATATTCCAGTGAGATTCAAGATGCTTAAATAGCTCTTCAATTGAAACATGAGCAATGTTGAAAGGAGTGTACAGGAACTCCCATTTGAAGATTTCTTCTGGGCTACCGCACTCCTCATCGTGAATCTGACCCTCATATTCAAACTGCCTCTTCTTGTGGCACTTATATGGGGGCTCCTTATAAGTAGAACCAGTGTCAAAGACAGTTCTTTTGCTGTGATAACTGCCTCTGCATAACCGTTTTCCCTGTATTTCTTCACAAGGGAGGTAGCAGTTATGATGTTCATTGTAAGTCATTGCAGAGGTGACCCTACAAAGCTGTCCATGGGTGCGGTTGGGTGGCCAAAGGCACTCCTCGGCCAATAAAGTGCTGGTAGCAGACCCTAACATCACCCTCACACCCAAAGTGGCCCCAAAGGCCACCATAAACTCAAGTTGTTGCAGCAAACCAGTGGCTCTACTGTCCTCTCCACTTCAGCATATTGGGTGCAATGTAGAAATTGCTCATGGGGCTTATGTGATGGCAAGTTTGACTCCTAATGTAGTGTGAGTTGGCCTGCTCTATCTCATTATCCATTGACATCTTCTTGGCCAGGATATGGTGCTCTGGCTGCTTGCCCTTGGCTGAGAGGCACAGAATGAGAGACCTTTTGCTCTCACCCTTTGGCTTGCTCCAATGGCTCATGCCATTGCCAGGCACGAGGCTTAAATAAAGTATCTGGAGAAGAAAACTGTTTCTTATTATAGTCCTCATCACAACATATCAGTTAGGAATACTTCACACATTCAGACTCATCTCTGGATGAGATTCACATCTCAGATCAGACACAGCAGACTGTCCATCCACATCCCCACAAAAGCAATGTTTTTCAGTGGAATCCATTTGCACATTTACCTGTGAGCCAAGGAATAAAAAGTAATCGCCTGATAATAATATAAGTTCCTTTGGGAACTGGTTTTCAGTCTCTAAGGCAAGGATGAAAGCCAATGGCCCACCAGATGCTGTTGGACTCCAACTTCCATCAGCCCCAGTCAGCACGGCAGAGGGTCAGGGGTGATGGGAGTTGTAGCTCAGCAGCATCTGGAGGGCCACAGGGCCCCCATCCCTGCTCTAGGGTGTAATGGTGCACTTCAGTGGTAGATACTGAGCAAACTTGCTTGGAAGTAAGCCTAACTGAGCTCCATGGCCTTTGCTTCTGAATAAACATATTTCAGATCAGGAAGCTTGGCTTTTCTTGTTGTTTGGCTCCCCCTCCCCCGCTATGTACTAGCATAGCTAATCTTTTGGAATGAAATATGTTATAATTGATCACGAAATAATGGGCAGGCAAACAGCAAAAAAATTACCTCCCACAGAAGCCAGGCCTGCTGTTAAGGAGAGAGAAAGAAAGAAAGTGGAACAGCTGGCAGGATTGATTCTTTGAGAGAACTGAGCAAACTGCTTTTGCTTGAAACTTGGCTTTCTTCTGAAGGTTTGAATTTGGTGACTTGAAAAAGAAGAAGCATCCAATGTGAATTATTGTCCTTCACATGTGTTGGTGTCTAATATGAAAGATCTGAAGGGCACATGCTCCCCTGTGCCTCCGAACATGTGCAGCTCTCTCAGCGGCACATATTGCTCTTGACTTCCCAGAGAGAAACTCTTCCCCAGAAATGTTTATTGGAGTGTGTTCACTCCAGCAGCAGAGACTAGGGAGGGATATACAATTAGGAGTGTAGAAACATAACACTTTGAACAAAATACAAGCCATAGTTTGGTGTGATTGTGGAGGCAACAGAAATGTGACTAGTTCTTGAATATTGCTATGGAATATCTTCCCTAAAGATGCATAAACAGAGTTGATGCAGATATTCAATATCTTCCTAGTGAAGTGCAACCTAAATAGAGAAACAAGCTCCCATAGAGAATCCAATGTGCAAATAAGTGCTCCCAAGCATACACGGTGAAGAACCATATGCCATATGGATACCTGGGAAATCAAGTTCCCAATTTTGTCCCCCCTCCATTGAGCCAGGAAGCATTTGAAAATACTTACCCCTGACTTCCTGACAAAAAACCTGGAGGAGCAGCCAGGCACAATCTCCCAACAACACATGCATAGAAGCTCATTTACCATTCTCATCTGCAGAAGACCTTGGTGAGAAGGACACTGCTCACTTCATCTATATCCACTGAGCATTATGACAAGTTGCCAACATTTCTAATTAGGTACTTGGTTTTCAAAACAATTTTTGCTGACTTACCAAACCCTGCTGAGCACTCTGATTCAGCAGAACTTAGAATGCTATCGCAGTGGTGGTCAGCTATTAGATACTGTGTGTGAATGGAGTTGCATATCTGGGAGAGGTGTGTGACTAGCAAATGTTAGCAGTGTGCTTGTATGAGAATAATGTGTGGTTAGTGTGAATGGGTACATGAGACAGAAGAAAGGGGTAATGGGCCCAGAGGAGGCCTATGCACACCAAAACCTATCAATGAACGTAGCTGTACCTTTGACATGAAATGTCACACCAAGGGTGTGGTCTCCTTGGGTCAGAGCTCTGGATGGACCTGGTAGGATTGCACTCACTGCAGTACAGCATAAGAACATAAGAAGTTCCCTTACCAAAGCCCACCTAGTCCAACATTCTGTTTTCACTTTGGGTAACTGGATGCCTATGGGAAGCTTGCAAACAGAACCTGAGTGCATCAGCACTCTCCTGACTTGTGGTACCTAGTAACTGGTAGTCAAAGGCATACCGCCTCCAAAAGCAAAGTTAAAGCATAAGCACTGGCTGTCCATATGCTACCAGGCCAGGTTCAAAAGTTCTTGTCTTAATTTGCATGGTCCTTTGGGCCTAGGACACCTCAAGGACCACCTGATTATTTATGTCCATGCCTGTTCACTGAGGTCTTTGGGGAAGGCACTGTTAGTGATCTCCTGTTGCTCAGCTACAAAACTTATATCCACCATAAGTCCACTCATAAGTTTGATTTTATTTATTATATTTCTATGCTGCTTTTCATTCAAATGAATCCCCAAGCAGCTTACAAGCAATAAATACCAATAACATAATAGGTAAAGGTAAAGGATCCCTGACAGTTAAGTCCAGTCGCAAACGACTCTGAGGTTGCAGCGCTCATCTCGCTTTACTGGCCGAGGGAGCCGACGTTTGTCCACAGACAGTTTTTCCAGGTCATGTGGCCAGCATGACTAAGCCGCTTCTGGTGAAACCAAAGCAGCGCACAGAAACTCCGTTTACCTTCCCGCCAGAGCGGTACCTATTTATCTACTTGCACTTTGATGTGCTTTCGAACTGCTAGGTTGGCAGGAGCTGGGACCAAACAACGGGAGCTCACCCCATCACGGGGATTTGAACCACCAACCTTCCGATCGGCAAGCCCTAGGCTCAGTGGTTTTAGACCACAGCGCCACCCGCGTCCCCCAATAACATAATAGAGCATTGCAAATACAATATAAATCATATTAACAAATTATCAGGGAAACAATTACAACCTATAAAATACAGTTAACAAAGCAACAACTAAAAAATAAGCTAAACATCACAATTAAAGCAAAAGGCATATTATATGATTAAGAAATCAATACAGCATTTATAATCTATAAAAGAATATTAACAACTTTAACAAAACAGCAAACAGAGTCTCTTTCCCCTCACAGTTCTTCCCCTGGAAACAATTCCCTTATGAAGGCTGGAGGGTGGGGCAAGGAGAGTGAGAAAAGCCATTTCTTGCTGGCTAACACAGAGTCTCTCTCCCCTCGCAGTTCTTCCTGTGGAAACAGCTCCCCACCTTATAAGCTAGTGAATGTTGACTGCTATAAAGAGCCACCCAGTTTCCGGATAAGTGAGAGACAGTCTAGACTAATCCAGAATTGGAGAGATAAGTAAGGAAATTAGTCCTCTAGATAAGGGAGAGGGAAATTATAAAGCATGGGGAAAGCTCTGTTTAGAGATGAGGTTTGAAATGAGATAGAGAGTCAATGAGGCAAAGAGATAAAGTCCAGCTGTTAACAAATGCAAGGAGATATAGAGGAGAAATAAGAATGTAGTGACTTAGGTATATGAAAGGAAAGTCCAGGATTTTCAGGCTACAGAACGCTGGCTTCACTACCAGTCCCTTGTGGAACTCCAGACGTGAAGAAATAATGTTGTGCTGCAGAAGACAGCATAGGTAATTAAATACAGTACTTAATCCCCAGTTCTAGAAGGCAACTAAGTTCTACTTTGCCCAGAAAAAAACCCAAGGAATTGCACTTCAATCTCATGTGCTTGCTTAGTAAACCCTACTGATCACACTGTGACTTACTTCTTAGTCACTATTTATACGACTTGTCTGTAGATCTGGGGAATGTCCTCATCTAGCAGAGAAAGCAACTGGCTTCTGTAAGCCTTACCTCTCTAACAAGTGAGTGGTGACTAATTGAGGGTTACCTTTTAACACAATGATGGAGCACTGGGATTTAGATGTGTGTTACAAATTTAAATAACAAAATCACAGAATTGGAAGGGACCCTAATGGTCATTTAGTCCCTGCAATGCAGGGATCTCAACTAAAGCATCCATGACAGGTCATCCCCCCTCTGCTTAAAAACCTCCAATGAAAGAGAGTCCACAACCTCCCAAGGGAGTCCATTCCACTTTCAAACAGCTTTTACTGTCAGAAAGTCCTAATGTTTAGTCAGAATCTCTTTTCCGGTAACTTGAAGGCATTGGTTTGAGCCCTACCCTCTAGAGCAGCAAAAAACAAGTTTGCTCCATCTTCCATTTGTCAGCCCTTGAGATATTTGAAGATGGCTATCATATCTCCTCTCAGTCTCTTTCCCAGGCTAAACATACCCAGCTTCTTCAACTGTTCCTCATAAGGCTTGGTTTCCTGACCCTTGATAATCTTGGTTGCCCTCCTCTGCACATGTTCCAGCTTGTCTATATCCTTTTTAATTTGTGGCGCCCATAGCTGGGCACAGTCCTCCAAGTGTGGTCTGACCAAGGCAGAATAGAGAAGGAATATTACTTCTCTTGATTAAGACACTATACTTCTGTTGATGCAGCCTAGAACAGCATTAGCCTTTTTGCTGCTGCATCACACTGTTGACTCATGTTATGCTTGTAGTCTACTAAGACCTCTAGGTTCTTTTCACATGTACTACTGGTAAGTCAGGTATCCCTCATCTTATATTTGGCAGCTGGTTCTTCCTACCTAAGTGTAGAATCTTACATTTGTCCCTATTGAAATGAGTGGCATCAATGTTAGGGCATTAGGTCTGTCTCCTGCTTTTAGTGCAGACTAATTAATGCTTTTAAATGGAGGAAATTATTTTTCCTGAACTAAGGAAAGGGCTGGAGACACCAAATCTGCCATGTGTCTTTTGGTAAACACATTAGGTTCTAACAGGTAATCCCATATTATGCCTTTTTCTGCATCACTATCTGGATGGACCTGCTAAGATTCATTATCAAGAGAACCAAGCTGATACCAAACCTCTGCTTCCTCCTAGTCTTAAGGCCCAGTGGACCAGATCACAATATTTTCTCCAAGCTATTCATTTTGTCCCAATGCTAGGGAACATAAATATGGAGAGACAGCTTCTGAAGCCAATACCAAGTCAGCACAATTTCCTAATTTTGCTGTGGAAAGCACTAGCTGATGCTTTCTGTATTGCTGATTTGCCTTTTGGGACGAGCTCCTGCAGTTAATCCTTTTGATGCTGGACTAATGTTTGCATTTTTCTGCTGACACTTCAAAAGACTTGGGGCCAAGTGCTCAGTGGGTATATACAGGCTTAGCTCCAAAACAAGTCAAGGTGAAGATCTGGCTTATGATTCCTAGAAAATGGGTGGATGCAGAACAGGCCAGTAGAGGACAATTTAACTGTTAAAACAGCCAGGGCTGCTTATGGGAAAGGAATGATTGGGACTGTGTCAGGGCCACTGGGCTCCTCAAGGGAAGGTCATACAGATATCTGGTCCTACAGATAGGGGAGAATCTTGTAGAAGTTCATGTTCCTCTAGGCTCAGTTGTCTCCTGATCTCCAGCAGTGGAGCTGGTCTGACTACTTAGCAGGAGACTTTGAAGCTTCTGACTCCAAGTCTTGGTTCCTGCTGGACTCCGGGGTCATGACCCTGGACCTGAGTTTAAAAAAAACCCCACCTTACACATCCTCCTCAAACAATATGGAGAAGTTCAAGGTCTGAGAGGGCAGAGTGTCATGAGCATGAGGACATTGAGGCTGGGGCTGGGTACACTTTGAGCCTTTGGCTGATTAGGCAAATGCCTGAACGTGCCTAAGAACTATTGCTATTGATGAAGATTTATCTTTTTAGTGCCATTTTGAGCATTTCTCTCTTTCGGCCATTCCCCAAAGA